>NC_089585.1:141632948-141954372 GCF_019320115.1 Miscanthus floridulus
TTCGGATTATGCCGGTTGCAAAGTAACCCGAAAGAGTACTATCAGAACTTGCCAATTTATTGGTTGTTCCTTGGTGTCTTAGAGCTCTAAGAAGTAAAATTTCATTGCTTTGTCCACCGCCAAAGCCGAGTATGTGGTGGCCAGCGCTTGTTGTGCCTAATTACTTTAGATGAAGCAAACACTAAAGGACTTTGGATGTGAGTTAACCAAGATTCCACTTTTGTGTGACAACGAGAGTGCCATTAAGTTGGCAAACAACCCCATAAGCCACTCTCAAACAAAGCACATAGACATCCGGTATCATTTTTTGAGAGACCACAAAGCCAAAGGAGATATCGCCATTCATCATGTGAGCACCGAAAAACAATTAGCCGATATCTTCACAAAGCCCCTAGATGAGTCAAGATTTTGTGCTTTGAGGAGTGAACTAAATATCATTGATTCTCGTAATGTGGCTTGATCCCTTGCACACACATTTTGTTTGATCTAGTTAGGAGAAAAGAATTGTGAAAACATTGTGTGTCACTTTCAAAATCTATTTTGTAATTTTCATGAGTGACTATTGTTTTGTATTGGATGAATGAAATCTAGTCACCCGTGAAAATATTAGTGTCCATCATATTTTTACCCCACATGGTAGAGCGAGTGCAGGTTAAGGTGTTTTTCTGTTTCCTTGCATCGAAAGTCCCGACATTCGTCGGAAGTCTCGACAGCCAAGAGTCCCAGCTCGCGTCAGAAGTCCCGACCGCTGGAAGTCCCAGCGTACGCCGAGAGTTCCGATGCAGATCTGACTGCGCCGAATCCGTTACCCGACTCCTTTATAACCGGCCCAGTCCTATTTTTTTTACTGTAGTTTCTCTTCCTCTCCCGACGTCGACGCCGCCTTGGCTCCTCCTCGCGCCGCCCCATCGCGCCCTCCCCTTCCACCGCCGCCCTACCTCGTGCTCTGGCCTCCTTTCTTCTTCCACCGCCGTCGGAGGTCTTGCCGGTAGTGCCGATCGCCCTCCCTCCCTTCCACCACCCATGCCCTCATTTTCTTTGGATTGTGGTGGTCTTGTTGTTGGTGTGGAGGAGATTCCATTAGTGGAGGAGATTGTGCCCGTGGATTTGTTCGTCGACGACTGCGATTCATTTCTTTTCATCTCTTCCGTTCTCGTTTCAAGGTACTACCATGGTGTTCTAACCCTAAATCCAATGTACCTTATGTTTTGCCTCTATTCTTTCTTCCTCTCTACCCCTCTATCTCCCTTGTTTGGATGTGTGTCGTGATTTGAAGCCCCATGAATGGGATGGTCACCGTGTGCGCCGAAAGTCCCGATGACCGTCGGGAGTTCCGACCGTCGGAAGTCCCGACGTACACCGGAACTCCCGGCTGTCGGAAGTCCTGACTTCTGCCGAGACTACCGACCCTATGGTGACCACTCCATTCCCGTTTCTTCACTTCTTGATGTTCATTCACCACTCCTTGTATTGTTTCTTAGTTCCTTTTTGTGTTCTACACAGTCATGGATGGTGGTAATAGTCCTTCGTGCCATTGGGAAAAGCGTTCCAAGAAGACTCAAGATCGTGCCGCTGTTCCCAAGCCACCTGGCCGCACCAAGGCATCTTACTCATGTGGTGGTGCTGGTGGTTCCCGTGGCCATGGCCGTGGCGACCAGGGGTCATCAGCCATCGCTCCTCCTCCTGCTCCTGCCCCTCCTCCTGCTCCTGCTCCTGTTGGGGCTGAGTCGATGGTTGATGAAGAAGAGGAAGTGTTGGACCATGCCGAATGCACCCTTGCTGTTCCACCGCTTCACACCCCGACTTGAGGTCCATCGGGGACATTTTAGCTTGTTCCATTCACCGGTGTGTCGTCGGTCATGAGGGAGCCCTCCATGGCTCCAAATTTGGCTGGTGGATGGACTCCTCCCCTTTTAGTGAATTATCGTCACCGAGTCAAGGACATCTGGTACAACAGAGGAAGGAACCTGTATGTAGAGGATGAGAAAGATCTCCGCCTTGAGTATCATTTCTGGCACCTCTTCCATTATGATTTCTATGATTCCATTCTTTATCGAAAGTTTTTGACGAAGGAGCCATTGGTCCTTCAGATAAAGTGCATTGATGCATATTCTCTTGGTAAGTACAAGGAACCCAGCTGGAGCAGATGGTTTGAGATATACAATTAATGGGGCTATCCTACCTGCTAGAGTTTCGAAAGAATTGGAACAATGAGTTGATTTATCAGTTTTATGCTTCTTATCATCATGAGAGAGACCAGACCGGTGCTGTGGACATTATTCATTGGACCACAGAAGGCAAGCACTATAAGGTGGACTTCGTAAATTTCTCTCGCCTTCTAGGTTTGGGTCACAGCGACCGGAATGCGAATGAGTTGACTGAGTATGAGGATCTTGCTTTGGAGGAATATCAACACATGTATCTTGAGGGTCACAGAGCTGATGGACAGACCATATTTCTAAAGCCATACTATTATGTTCTGAACAACATCTTGAGACAGATATTGTATCCGAAGGTAGGTGACTCCACCTTCCTTCGTGATGATTCACAGAAGGTGCTTGTGAGATTTGGAGATAAGTTTGAGAAGTTCTCCATCAGCCGCTATATATGGAATAAGATTCATGATGCTACTGAGGATCCGGTAAAGCATCTTCCCTATGCACCGTACATCATGCATATCATAGAGCATGTATCCAGCATTCGTTTTCCCTATGACTCTGAGCATAAGGTCCTCAAGATATCCAACAAGACCTCTATCATTGCTGCTAGAGAACTCAAAGAACAAGCTAAGGCAGCCCGTACTAGAGGGAAAGGTCCTTCATGTTCTCGCTCTCACCGTGGTGCTACCACCACCACTACTGTTGCTGCTCGCTTATCCAGTGACAAGCCCCTCTCTTCGTCCTCCTCCAAAAAGAAGCCCAGCAAGTTCAAGTTTCTAATGACCTACATGTTTGGATAGTGTTGTGCTAGTGCTCAGTGTGAGCATGACATGCAAGAGAGGCTATATCGATTGGAACAGCAAGCAGGCATTGTATCTTCTCCTCCGCTACCATTTGTGCCTCCTCATGATCTGTTGGCTTTATACAGATTGCGGATCAGCTTTCACCAGCATAGAGGGTAGCTATTGAGCAGGTTGAGCATCGACATGGTAGTCCAGCTAGGACTATCATGCTTGAGGGACGCCGTGTTGCTTTGGAGGAACCTTAGCCTTAGGGGGAGCCACAGCCAGCAGAGCAGACTCAGGAGGGAGAGCAGGCAGAGGAGACAAAGCTGGCACCATAGCTTTGTTGCTCTAGTCATACCCGTACCTAGGTGACACCGAGGCTAGAGACACATCATAGGGGTTCTTGTCTGCCTCCTAGACCATATGGTCCATCTCCAGTGACTCATCTATATTTGAGGACTGCCACGGCCAAGCAGGTGCAGCAGCTTAGGTTTGTGTAGTTCGAGGAGTGGTTCCTACCTAGGAGGGATGAGCGTGCATCAGAGGGCTTCTACACACCACTATAGAAGGATTTTTATAATGCATATCTTAACAGTGGGGTAACATTAAGGTCTTAGAGGATTTGTTCTATTGAGGCCATTATAGCAGCAGCTGGAGAGTAGATTTGCCCTTACCTATCTTACTTGCTAGGGCTGATAGACTTACTCGGACGGATAGACAGATATGTTCCATCTTGGGTTTGAGAGTTCTATGCTACACTTTGGATTGACCCACAGCACATATTCATTCACTTTGCTTTCAGAGGCAGAGATTATAAGCAAATAAGCTTTAGGGTAAGGGAGATTCTTAGGCTTTAGGAGCAACCCATCTGGCTACATGAGGTGTGCTATGGTCAGACAGCGCCTCCTAGATGTCCACATGGCGGTCTTGTGCCTTCTACTGATTTGGTCCACCATTGCTTCACAGAGCCATTCAGCGAGGGGTTGAGCAGGACACCTAGTGACCTCACTCCTAAAGCTAGAGTGCTTGATGCTATCATGAGGAGGACCCTACTTCCAAGGATGGGATATCATGAGGGGTTGACTTGCATTTAGTTATGACTACTGAACTCTCTAATGCAGCGGACTATATTTGATATTTAGGATCTCTTACTATCAGAGATGGAGGATACTATTGCAGAGGGGTTCAGAGGTCAAAGGTAGCTACCATATGCTCACTAGATTATATTCTTGATTCATAGGGCAGTTATAGTGAGGCCTCCTAAGATGTTGATAGAGTATTCTAGTGCTACTACGGAGTTTCCAGCTTATAATATGACCCAGATGCTCTATGACAACAGGCCAAGTGCATCTAGCCAGTCACACCGTCGCCCAAAGGTGCCTGAGACTGTAGCCCAGCAGGATGAGACCATCAGGGGTATAGCAGCTATAGAGGAGAAGGAGCTTGATGCTCAGCAGGAGGGGATGGTCGAGGGTGACCCAGTGATAGTTTAGATGACGACTACCAGGATATCCCTCAAATGCCTCCTCGACGTTATGACCATGAGGCCGGTAGCTCCAGTTCAGCTCCACCTGCACCATAGACAAACCCCGCTCTACTTGCTATACTTGAGCGGATGAGGCAAGATCAGGCTCGCTAGGCTCAGAAGACCACTGCTACATTTGCACAGTTCCAGGCCAGATAGGATGAGTTTTAGCGACAGCAGCAGGTGATCCAGCAGCAGCAGCTCCTCATGCAGCAGTAGTTACTTAGATTTATACAGCATGTAGTTACTGCTATTGGGGCTCCACCACCACATCCTTCACCCTAGATCAGTTAGCCTGCCACCACTTCAACTACTCCAGCTTTATAGCCCAGTGGGCTTCAGAGTCAGGGATAGCCAATGACATAGTTTCCTTCACCTACAAAGCAGGTGTCCTAGTGGTTTGTCTCGCTAGTGCCAGCCTTGTAGTTCTCACCTCTTTAGATGGGCTTCACACTAGCTCAGACTTCCTCACTGCTTGTGCCAGATACCTCAGTCTCTAAGAGCCTTGGTGCGACCTTTAGTGAGTTGATAGGGCAGCCTACTCTGCCATATCTATATGTCCATAGTCCTTCCATAGTTGCACCTATTACTAGGACTACAGAGATGCTCCTTTCTTTAGTTGCATCATTAGAGTAGTCTGCTATAGTTATACCTGTAGAGTCACAGGCCGCACCAGTTCCTGATCTGACCCAAACCACTTTAGCATCGCTTCCAGCTACATATGGTAATACAGCTCAAAGCTCAGGATCAGATGATGATGGCACACAGTTCCAACTCGCTCCTCGCACCTCCACGCCTGACTCATCCGCTATAGCCCCGCCGACCGACCCTTAGGTTTCGGTGTTTGACGCCAAAGGAGGAGAGGGATTAAGTATGTTAGACTTAGGGGGAGTCTATCTATTATATTTGGTTTTTTATGTGTGATACACTATTATGCATTCATGTGTCTACTTTCATGCATCGAACTATATTTATGTGATAGTGGTATCTACGTGATCGTGATATTCATGTGATATGTGACATGTGTGCTCTCTACTTTGAATTTTTTATATGTCATATCACTTGTGTTATGCTCATTTGCTTTGCTTCCATGTTTAACTCCGATGCAAATGAGCTTTATTACTTGTACTCATGCTTATTTCATATCTATTGAGTACATCATGTTGGCTTGGGTCATATAAGCTTGCCTATCTCTTTCGTTCTTATTGTCAAAAGCTTATATGAACCAAGCATGTTGAAAACCTTATCTCTTTTACATACTCGAGGTTGTATTGTCATCAATCACCAAAAATGGGAAGATTGAAAGCATCTAGGCCTCTAGTTGGGTTTTGGTGATTAATGACTACGTGATTATTGTGACTAACATGTGTTTTACAGATGCAATTAAGTTAGGTCATGGTAATGGCAATTGATTAGGCAATCATGGTTGTCATGCTCCTGTGATGGAAATCGTTTTGGTTTTCAAAGGATGGACGACAAGGTTAAGGATGGACTAGTTCTAAGTGTCATTTGGTGCTGAAGAGATACTTAGAGTAGTTTAGGACTTTGTTTTTCCTTTGACCATACTATTAAGGGGGGTATGGATGGGTAGCTTGATCTAGGTAAGTCTAGTGGGTTAGGTGTGGTGCACACTTGTCAAATCTAACACTAGGTAGCTCCTAAAAGCCCTTAGATCAATTGGAGTAAACTTCATTCACATATGATTGCCAGTTGGAAGTGAATGGAGGCTCAAATATTGATCGAACGATGGTTCCAGTGTGACCGAACGCTGGCGTAGAGTTTGGTCAGTTCATTTGATCAAGGTGAAGTCTAGATGCGACCAGACGCTGAGAGGTGAGTGACCAAACACTGGGTGTCAGAGTCTGATCAACTCCAATAAGGTTCTAGAGAGGGAGAATCCTGATCGAACGCATCCGGTTAGTGTTGACTAGACACTGGTAAGGTTCCAGCTACTAACCGAACATTGAGCAGCAAAGTGACCAGACGCTGGGTTCTAGAATCTGGTCAACATCAGTAAGGTTCTAGAGGGCAGTTTTTGTGACCGGACACATCTGGTCAGTGCTGACCAGACACTGGCAGTGTCCGGTCACAACTTAAACTGTACAGAGGCGGGTGAACCGACCAGAGCATCCGGTCACCCCACAAAGGTACATAACGGGTTGTTTTGAATGAGAGGTTATAAATACTTCCTCTATGCACTCAAGGGATTATTTTTGCTCATTCCAACAGCTGAGAAACACCCTTGAGAGTGCCAAAAAGAGCAAGGTCCTAGTGGGATGATTGAGATTTGAGAATCCAAGAGAGAGGCCTCATTAGTGAAAGCAAGAGTAGCAAAGTATGCATCCACCCTTCTCATTAGGCTTGTCGTGGTCAAGTGAGAGTTCATGCTTGTTACTCTTGATGATTGCCATCACCTAGCTGGCTTGGTGGTGATTGGGAGCTTGGTGATCATTCGACGGAGCTTGTGGATGACCCAACTCAAGTTGTGAGCGGTTGTAGATGATTCACCACGACGGAGTGTTGAAGAATCAACCCATAGAGAGCACTTGATCCTTGCATGAATCAAGGGGGAGCTACACCCTTGTGTGGGTGCTCCAACGAGGACTAGTGGGTAGTGGCGACTCTCTGATACCTCGGCAAAATATTGCCGTGTTCCTCCTTCTCTCTTTACTTTAAGCATTTACTTTGAGCAATTCAATTCATGTCTTTACATTCATAGAATTGCCATGCTAGAGTAGGATTGTAACATAGGTTGTTAAACTTTTGTGTGTTTGAACAATAGAAACTCTTTCTAGGCACAAGGGGTGAAGTGGGCTAACTGTAGAATTTAATTATTGCAAAGAATTTTAGAATTAGCCCAATTCATCCTCCCTCTTGGGCATCTTGATCCTTTCAGACGGGTTCCCGCCTGGCCTATGGGGGTAGGCAGACTTGTAGGCACTAGGCGACACTAGGCGGTGCTAGGCGTGATTAGGCGGCGTGGAGGCAGACACACGCAAAATTGCCGCACCGCGGGCAAGCGGGCACGAGCGCGCGAAGATTTCCCTCCTGGAATTTGCAAGCGCGCGGAAGGATAAGAGCGACGTGCGATTTCCCTCCTGCCATTTCCCCTCCGTGCGGGATGCACTCCTCCAACCGAGCTCTCCCCTCCCACCGGCCTTGCTCCTCCCCATAGTTCCCGTCGGTCGTGCTCGTCCCTGCCTAGAAGTTCATCCTCGCCGACGCACCCCTATCGTGGTCCCGCCTAGAAGGTTGTCATGTTGGTGCACCCCTCCCGCTCCAAGGTCAGTCCCCTCCCCCACCGGCTGCTCCCCTCCCCTGCTCCTCTCCCCCCCCCCATCGGCTATTCCCCTCCCCTGCTCCTTTCCCCTGCTGTCAGCAATACTACTAAAGTATTCTATTCTGTGAATCTATGATTGCCTAAATGTTAGATTGTTAGTTGCCTAAATCTGTGATCTGCTCCTCTCCCCTGTTGTTAATTGTGTTTTGCTCTGAATGCCTACTCTGAATGCATGAATGCCTAGATGTTATTCTAAATGCCTAAATGTAGGATGTGTGACTGAATGTTTTAGCTAATTTGCTACATGTATGTATTGGTATTGCCTGAATGTTCACTGAACTGTGATCTATGAATGTATGCTCACTGACTTGAATGTAGGATATCGACAACAGAAGCTTTACCTGCACTTGAAACTAAAATTGAGGGAGCGAATGTCCTAAAAAGGAATTCGAATGATGTCGAATGGGAATATGGGGTTCTTATTGATCCTGCCAACAAGGACAAGGTGAAGCGCAAACTCTGTGACAAGGTGATGCAAGGAGGGATTTATCGGTTGAAGCAGCATGTGACCCATGAATGAAAGAATGCGACGAAATGCAAGGCCAGAACATCGAAGGCTCTGGAGGCTAAAGAGAAGTGCAAGAAAGCACTAAATGATGCAAAAAGAAAGAGGGAGGAGAAGATTGTTCGTGAGCTAGAACTTAGAGAGGAAGTGAATGTTTCTCGGGTTGGAGGTGGAGAGTTAGAGGAAGTCACTTGTATTGGAAGTTCCGAGCCTCACAAATTAGGACCCATTGACAAATGAACACGTGCTATTGATCCTAAAGCAACCAAATCTGAATCTTTGACTCAATAGAAGCTGAACAAGGAACTTTGGAAAGAAAGAACACACGAGGTGCATAAATATATTGCAAGATGGGTCTATACACATGGTAATTTCCTATTCTATGTTTATATTTTAGAATGCATTAGATGCTATTATGGTTGTACTGAACACTAATTAACCTTCTTTTTTGTAACATTGGCAGTAACCATTCAATGCATGTGATAATGATGAGTTCAAGCAAATGTGTGAAGCAATTGGACAATTTGGGGTTGGACTTGAACCTCCAACTTAGTATGATCTACGAGAGAGATTGCTGGAAGAAGAATATGCAAGAACCAAGAGTTTGCTGTAAGAATGTGAAGCCAAGAAGATGAAAAATGGGTGCTCTATTATGACTGATGCTTGGTCAGATAGGAAGAGGAGAAGCATAATGAACATGTGCATTAATTGTGCTGATGGAACTAGTTTTATCAGCTCAAAAGAGATGTCAGATGTGTCACACATAAGTGAAGTCATCTTTGAACTAGTGGACAAAGCAATTGAAAAATTAGTCCAGATAATGTGGTGCAAGTAGTAACAGACAATGCCTCTAACAACATGAGAGCAAAGAAGCTATTGCTTCAGAAGAGACCATAGATATTTTGGACCTCTTGTGCAACTCACACAATCAACTTGATGCTCCAAGAAATTGGCAACATGGTTCAGTTCAAGAAGGTGATTGACCAAGCAAAGCATTCACCATATTTATCTACGGGCACACAAGAACATTGGAATGCATGAGATACTTCATAGAGGGGAAAGAGATAATAAGGTTAGGAGTGACTAGGTTTGCTTCAACCTTTCTCACTTTGAACAGCATACAAGAGAAGAAGGACTAGCTAAGAAACATGGTGCTTCATAGTAGGTGGGACTCATTGAAGGATGTGAAATCAAAGAAAGGAAAAGATGCCACATCAATTATATTGAATCCAACCTTTTGGAAGGATGTCAAGCTAACATTAACTATTTTTGAGCCATTGGTCAAAGTTCTCTGTTTGGTTAATGGGGATGTGAAGCCATCCATGGGTTTCATTTATGGAGAACTACTAAAGACAAAGAGAGTGATGAAGGAGGCCTTTGGCAATAAAGAGTCTCATTTCAAGGCGGTAATTGCTGTTATTGACAAGAAGATGAAAGGAAGACTTGATTCTCTATTGCATTTGACAGCTTATTTGCTGAATCCACACTATAGTTATGCTAACCCATCAATCTTTTATGAGCCCACAATAACAAAAGGATTTATTAGTTGTGTGGAGACTTTTTATTATCATGATGAGGATAAGCAAGATCAGGCTGTCAACATTGAACTGAAAAAGTTTTAGAATAGAGAAGGACCATTTAACAAGAAGCTTGTAAGGACTTTTGAAAACTTTGATTACAACCCAGGTAGAGGTACTTGTTATTACATGATTGTTTGTTGTTTTCATCTAACAATAAATTTGTTGTAACTACTAACTAATAGAGGTGTTTTCATTTATTTCAGCATCATGGTGGCAGCTATATGGAACTGAAACACCAGCTTTACAGAAGATGGCTACAAGGATCCTATCTTTGACATCAAGCTCTTCTAGTTGTGAAAGAAATTAGAGTGGGTTTGAAGGGGTTAGTACCTATCTGGTGTCAACATTTCAGCAGCATTTCAATTAAATTGCAGACCTGAAAATGCTCTTATTTTTAATTTATAGATACACACTAAGAAGAGAAATAGGCTTACTACAACCCGCCTCAACAAATTGGTCTATATTTAATTCAACTCCAAGCTGATTAATAAGAAAGAAAAGATCAAGTCAAAGAAGATCAGTGATGTTATCTTGTCTAATGATACAACTGAAGCTTAAGGTTTTCTACATGAGAATAGAGATGATTGTGCATTAGTTGTCTATAGCAGTGAGGAAGAGGAGATGGAAGGTACATGGATACCTTGGTCTATTATTGGAGATGCAGTGGGAGCAGAAGAACAAATTGAGCGGCGTAGAAGTGCAAGAGTGAGACAACTTTATGAAGGAGAAGAATTTGAGTCCGAAGAAGAGTTTGATGAAGATGGGATGATTATGTGGAACCCTATTGAAGAAGAAAGATAATATGGTAGTGGGGCTTTTTTACCATGTCATGGTTTATCTTTTATGATGCATTCATGTATGTCTTAAACCTATGAATTGTGCTATGTGATTGTGTTTTTCTTCTTTTATGAGAACTATGTGCTCTCTGAACAAGACCTTTATTTATGAATTGTGTTGTGCAATTGTACTGTTGTCCTGTCCACTTGTTTGTGCTTCAAATTTTGTAATTACTAGCTGCTGATATGGTCTGTTTATGGATGGGAGATGGCTGAAATCATTCAGATAAGTGTCAATTTGCTATTTTTCTATTTTTTTTGATGAACTGCTTGCTGTCTATTAAGTATTTACAAGTTGTCAATCCTTGCTGTAGGAACTAGGAATAAGCTGTCTATTGATTATTGAGCCTAAGCCAGTAAGCCACTAAGGTATGTCTACTTCCCTCTCTTTTATATACTGTATTCAGCTACTCTATGCTTCTATTTAACTAATTTACTCAACATTTTTTGCTATATATATATATATATATATATATATATATATATATATATATATATATATATATATATATATATATATATATATATATATGTTGTGCGCTAAATTGGCAAAATGCCTAGAAAAACACCTTGAAACGCCTAGGCTGGCATAGGCTAGCCTAGACGTTAGGATAGGGGTCAGTGCGCGCCTAGCGCCTTCTTAAACTTTGCTCCTAGGGCCGTAATAGCAAATGCTCTTAGGTACAGGTTGTTTGAAGGGAAGGATTCCATAAAAACAAATGCTCATAATAGCAAAATGATATATGGGCTTGTTAGAGAACAATTTGATCAGCTTGATTTTTTTACTATGTAGACATATAATTTATCTTGTTTGTTTGCATACAAGTATAAGACCTAAACATGTCTACGAGCTTTGGTGCCTTTGATGTTTGAATTCATTTTTCTGTAGATTTAGGAAAGCCTAAATGCTCGCTATCGTTTCTTGAGATGCTTATTAGTGTTGCCTGAGAAGAGATTTCAGAAGAGAAAAAAGTCCACAATAAATCATCCTAGGATCGAGCTTACAATGGTAAGCCAGTGGAGAGCTCTAATAGCAGGATTATTTGTTGAGATTATACAAAAATTGCATTGGGCCCCATGTTGGATTATTTGTAAAGATGAATTATAGGACTTCAAAATTTTGAAATATAAAGATGCCTTATTTTGTGTAATGCCTAATATGCCATTCACATTTTATACTGATGTTCTTTGGCCATTAATATCTTTTGATAAAATTATCTATGTCATAGGAGTTGCATCACAATTATCCATGTCTGTTTTAGTTGTTGACTTGTTGTATTGGAATATTTTGCACCTGTTACAATGCACGAACATGAACCTCTGGCGTATGGCTATAGGGGTGCACTGTAGAAACGTGGCGGCGCGCGTGCCCCATGAGTTATCTCCTCCCTCTTCTTTCTTTCCCAAATCAGCATAGGCACAAGTATGGCGGGGAGGGGGCGATTTGGCCAAGGGAGCATTCTTTGGCTATAATGGATGGGATCGCGAGCTTTACCACCCTTACACCACAAGGATGGTTTTAATCTGTCTCGTGGAGGTCAATAGTGGGTCGGCCATGAGAGTGCTCGTTCGGCGGTCGATGGCTGTTAGGTGGAAGACGATGGTGAAAATAGTGGGTCCAGTATAGACTTGTTCCAAATGCGTGCGCACGGGTACAAGGGGACTGCGATTGACTCAACCGCGCTCTCATTGAAGTAGTGATGGCCTACATTGATGGAAACTACGATGCACGTGAGCTCAAAACTTGACTATTTCAAATGCAGTAGGATGGGCTAGGACCTCTGACACGGTTTCTGTGCCCAACGAGTGCAAAAGCTAGAGGAGAGAGATAGATTCAGTAGGAGCTCGTTTCTAGGACATAGGTGAAGCACAAGGCATAGTAGGTGCTCTAATGGTGGTGGCGAGCACTCGAGGAGAGAGTGAGCAAATGCATAGATGTCCGGCTTGAGAGAATGGAATTGAGGGCAGCACGTTCGGGGGATAAACATGAGCTTGGCAAATTTCATGTCATGCTGGCTGTTGACTCCACATTCCACGTTAGATCTAAGGGCCAAATGAAGATGTATGGATCTATAGTGAATCACTTAAAAAGTTTATGCTCTTAAAAGTTAAATCTAAAATTTATGGACATGAAAATCAACTTAGAGTTGATGGACGTATTTGAAACCCCACATAAGTTAATACTAAATTTGTTGAAGCCTTATGTAATATTAAATTTCCAAACATCATGCTCCAAGTATCATTTTTTGAATAACAGTACAATTCATGTTTAACTTATATTATTGTGATATTATTTCGTTCCCGTTGCAATGTACGGGCATTATCGTGACGCTGTGCTCTCCGTGACTGAGTTAATTTCACGAGCTTTGCTTTTTGGATTAAATATCACTTTAACATCGGTATTTAATTTCACACTATTGTTATTTTATCATGTGATCGTGTGTTTTTAGTACAAAAGTTTAATTATTCTGTAGCAACGCATGGACATGCTACCTAGTCTGAGAAACGTGCGGGAGAGGAAGAGCCGGAGGCGGCGAGCTGTTCGTATTTCTTCCATGATCATATAATGTAGTTGATTTACAGGATTTGTTCCATGATCATATACAGCCTGTTTGGTTTGGAGATTGGATCCGCATGGGTTGGTCGTGCACCGGCTCGTCCGACGTTTTTTTTTTTTTTTTTTTTTTTTGCGGAACAACCTCGTCCGAGAGATTAGCTGCTGTTGGTTCACGGAAACACCGCATGTGGAATAGCTTCACGACGGGACGAGTGGATGACATGCCGCAAACCAAACGTCTCAGCTAGGCTCGGATTTTGGATCGGATGATTCCAGACTGCTTCGTGACTTAAACCAAACACGTTGATAATGTAGTTGTTGTGCAGTACTCAAAATTGAAATTAAAATTCACTGGACGGTGGTAATTATGTACGGAGTAGTTTATACATATTCCAATTCACTAAATACATACTAAAATTGCTAGGGTATTGTAGTGGGCATAAACAGCGGTTGGGCACAGCAGCATTAAGTTTGCTTATAGTTCATTGATTTGGTATTTCGTGCATTGTGCCTAAAATTCAACTACTTGTAATAAGTGATCAAGCTACTGGTCCTTCTACCTATATGCATGAGCTGGTTTGAGTTGATCTCTGAAATGAGGTAGTCCTAAACCGTGCTTTCAATCTTTAGTTACTTCTCTTCAGTGGTGGATCTAGGATTATGTCTAAGGGTATGCCTCCAAAAAAATTTGATATACAATTCGATAAAACTATTTTAGTAATTCGGTAATAATTATAAAATTGACAACATGATTCGATATATATGCACTAAGTAACACAATAAGGCTTAAATTTATGGATTAGGTTCAAACCATCCACTAAATATAGTCTAAATAGTTCAAAAGCCATGCCGATAATTAAAATATAGGCATAAAAGAGAACCGGAAACTTACAATGCTATTTTTTTACTATTTTATTCGATGTTTTCGAAGGGACATAAATGTCTTGATTATATCATCTTCGTCAACTTCAAAGAAAATATCCCACTCAATGAAAGTGACTAGACAATCATCCAAAAGACTATCTCCCATCTTATGTCTTAACTTTGTTTTCACTAAATCAATCACAGAAAACACCCTTTCAACATTTGCCGTTGCCACGGGTAGAAGCAATCCCAATTTAAGGAGCTCATAAACCATACCATATACTTTGTGCCTCCTTGTTTGAACAAACTTAACCGAGAGATCAATAATATTGTCTAAACCTTTGAAGCTATCATTCTGTCTAATGTCATCAATATAATTTTGTAGCTGCAATTCAAGTTTGAGCAAATTATTATTTGAGAACTCTTTTGGGTAGAACTTATCTAGTCTACGTAGCTTCTGTGCATCAAAGAAGCAAATGAATTGGAAGGACTGGAGGCTGACATACAAGACAACAACTCCATATTAATCTCGTCAAACCGATTATCAAGTTCTTGACTTATTTGATCAATGACATTAATATATACTTCTCTTCTGAAGTGACATTAATAAATATAATTTTTTTGTATATAGTTAGGTGGCTTATCAGCCATGGTACAATATTTTTCTCTCACAACAAATCGAAGAAAAATACTTTTCAACCTGGCTTTTCAACGAAGCGAACATGGCCTAAACGTAAGATACCTTAACTTGTACTATGCTATATGCTAGAATTGTATTCTTTTGTAGATAGAGAGAGTACTAATTATTAGTAGTGATGAATTAACTTATTCAATTCCACCGACCAAACAAAAAAGTTTAAAAAAACAAGCGAGGACATGGGCTACCTTATTCTCAAATAAAACAACATCTGTACCTAATGTACAAGCTCTCGTTGAAATAGTTTCAATGAAAAACTTATTAGGAGTCAACAATTGTCTATAACTGATTCCAAACAATTAGCTATTAGAGTCGTCCAAATACTCAAATAGTTAGTTTTTTTTCGTGTTTGTGGGGGTTATTGGTGGCCGTTGAAATACCCAAACGATCCAAACAAAGATATGGAAGGATGGATCATGCAATGGTTTATATATGTCCATGCCAAGTTTGAGCTTAAACAAAAAAGTTGTGCAAGGAGAAACAAAAAAGATATGTTATTGAGAACGAGCTCTGGCTCAGTTGGCAAGCCGTGCAGGTGAGCACGCTGCCCGCCCACGTTCGAAGCCTGGCTTCGACGCCGGTGTCTCACCCGGGAACAGTAGTTCCCTGAATAATTTCAGTTGCCTCCCGCGCAGATGTGCCACAATGGTCAAGTGACGTGCCCGCCACGCTCGGAGTCTGATGATCTTCGAGTATCTCTCAGCTGCGCTCGTTGTCTAGGTATAGTTGTAGGTTTGTTCGTATACCGTGTGTGTGTGAGGTGCGTGTGTGTGGTGGTGGCGTGTGTCTGTATCCGAACAGATTCTACAGCTGTACTTAAGATAAGAGACAAAAAAAAAGATATGTTATTTGTCCCCCCTAGTTTCTCATTACACAATTTTTTATTCAACCTTAAATTTTTACATAAACATAAATGCTTCATTCACCCATATCCATATTTTTCCATGAAAAAAATCGCGCGCTATATAATTTAGCGGCGGCCACTCCTGGGAGCTATGCGCCGCTATAGCGTCGCTATAGCGCCGCTATAGCCGCGCTATAGCACCACTATAGCGCCGCAGCGTGAGATAGCTGCTCACGCTATATCGCCGCTATAGCGCCGCTATAGCGCGCTATTTATATACAGGCAAAAAAATAATAAAAAGTCCAAACAGGCAACATATTCATAGTTTCATACTTACATACAGTCTAAACATCCATAAGGTTCAAATATTCAGAAGCTAACATGAAACAACAATAACGGAGGGTACTCTGGATTAGGGTTAGAGGGCTCAAGATGGGCCTAAATCTGACTCTGCCTCGTTTTTTTTTGTCAGCACATGAAACAGCAATAGCGGCGATTTAGCGCGCTATGGCGCTATAGCGGCAATAGCGGCGCTATAGCGCGCTATAGCGGCAATAGCGCGTATAGCGTGAAAATGCAAGATATCGTCGCGGCGAGCTATCTGGGACGCTATTAGCGCGCTATAGCGGCAAAATAGCGCGCTATTTTTTTCGTGGATATTTTTGTTAGAATTTTCATACACTTATAGATGTGGATTAAATTTGCAGGAGCGCGGGAGAAACTTCATATTCTGTCCTTACTAGCAGTGTTCCACATGAATTTGATATGAAAACACCGTTTAACATCTAGTTACTACTATTATCTTTGTGTGATACTAGTGAAATGTAAAGACTACGTGTCGTGCTATATAAAGGATTGGAAATATTAACTATACTGTTTTCCAGATATTATATAGTCCGTTTCATATTCTTATTTGTATTTGCCCCCGAGCTCCATTTCAAAATATAAGGCGTGGTTTTTATTGAGCAAAAAAAATAAAAGGCATGGTTGTTGCACTTGGCACAACGGTCTCCGAAACACGCCTCAGGGTCCAGTCTCCTGCCCCAGCCCAAGCGACGTGGAATCTGGGCCTGGAGGCATCGCGACTGGCGAGTAGCCCATTGTCTAGATGGGCCTCGTCATTTTTCCTTTCCCGTTTCCCTGATGCGTCTCACCAGGTAAGAAAACTGAAGACACTAGATTATTTGCTTTTGGTAGTGGTTTGGAGTATTCTTCTGTCCCAACAAACTTATTGAGGGAAGGGTATTTAGTTTTACTTATTTATTAGTTTATTATGTTTATTATCAATGTTATTTTTTCGAGCCTATGAGAAACCTATATTACTATCAGGTTAGTGAGCCATTAGCCCTGTTTAGAGGGGTTTCTTCCTGCTTCGGCTCCTTTACTATAGCAGTACTATGGCGGAGCAGGAAGAAGCCTCTCGCATGCTGCTCCTCCGACTTCTCCTCTTTCTAGTTCATTTTTGGAGGAGCCGGAGCCGTTTTTTCTCAAAGCTATAGTGACGCACAGTAAAAACAGTAACACACAATATGTTGGGAGCCGGAGCCGGAGCATCCCGAGTGGCACCAAAAGGGGCCTAAGTACATCTGTGCTACTTTTACCGGGTCACGAAAGAATCGACTTGCCGCGTCGAGAAGACGGAGGCTTACTATAGAGAGGTCCGCAAGCTAGAGGAGCAGTTCGACGAATTCAAGCTCCATCACATTCTTTGGCGTGACAAGGAGACAGTCAAAACTGGTCTACACCCGGGGCAAGGCTGCATCAGGATTCAGGAGTCTTCCTCGATGTACTTTTGGCCTCTTTGATTCGACTCGAAGACGAGCTCACCCCGAGACCGCCCGCTGATCCACACGACGCCTCACCCAAATTACTGGCTGATGGTCAGTGGGATAAAAGGCGAGAGGCGATGGTCATTGACAATGACTTGACACACCCCTTCCTCGACTTCTTGAACCACGACATTCTCCCCGGTGGAAAAAACCGAGCGAAATCCTCGGTTGTGTACTGGTGTTGGAGAGTCACTTGCACAAGTGAAGCCCCTCCAGAAATCGAGCGCGCCAAGTTTGGCCCTTGCACCAGTATAGGTTCACGGACTAGTTTGTTCAACTTAGAGGACGAGATCAGCTTTATTTTGTCTTGTGGCGCATCCTTACAGCAAGTTCTCACAAAAACATCGCATAAGGTTAGCGGGTTACTTTTAGTTTTTTAAGCGACTTGTTCTCAAACTAGAAAATTCACAAGCAATACTCTGCAAGTCAAAGGTACGCGAACTTACTGTTCTTATACACACTTCCAGTCTCCCATAATGAAAGTAACAAATTGTTTAATGATGCGATAAACAAGTATGCAGCGACCAGACGCCAATCACGCCATGATTCATGATTGTGCTGCTGGCGCCTAGTGCCCGTGTGTCTTTGCCTGCTTGCCTCACTGACCTGCCTGCCTGCCCCGGTAAGCAAGCAACCGGCGGCGCCAATCTGCTTAATCTATAATCTCATCGGAGCCCCCAAATCACTCGGCTTAATTTGGCGGTCTGTCTTACTCACGTCTTTCTCTCTCCTATGGTCATTGCTGCTAACACCAACCCCGAGTCCCCCACAATCAGTACTTGCCTGCCTGCTCCAGCTCCAGTAATCTTTCTCTCGCTCTCGCCCAACCACCCTTTAAACCCGAGCTACCAGCTAGGCGCCGCGGCGCCGGAGGGCGCGGCGGAGGCAACTGCGTTCGCGCCGCCGGCATGCTCCAGTGTGGGAGAGCTGTCTCGCGTGCTGTACTGTGTCCAAGAAAGGAGGAAGAGCGAAGCTGATCTTCCGAAAGCCAAGGTTTGCACGAATGCTCTGATTTCCCTCTCCTCTCCTTTCCTTTCCCCTGGTGAGATCGATGGGAACCGAGGCTACTCCTTCCAGTTCGCAGCCCCAGAGCGGGGGGATGCTTTTGGATCCGTCGATATTTCCGCGCAAATCTTTTCTTCCCTGCCAAATGTTCCATGTTTCGGGGGTGCGGCGTTATCTGCGGCGGCCCTCCGTTTCTGCTCTCTGGATCCTTGCAAGAAAAATTCGAGACCTTGTGGTTGTCATTAGCAGGTTGTTGAGATTAGACGGAGTTTTTTTTTTATTATTCCCCCCTAATTGATTGGGGTTTGCTGCTATTTCCGGTGGATCTGAATGCACTGCGCACATTTCATTTTCGTGAAATCTCATATCGTTTTGGGCAACGGATTGTTGGCAGATGTACTGGTAAGCTGCTGGGGAGCTGTTCAATGCAAAAGGTGCGGGCTTCTCCCAGCAATTGTCAGCTGTCAAAGTAGATAAGTTTGTTTGGTCCGAGTGTTTTCTTTTTGGGATGGCCAGATTTGGTTTGTCAAAGCTACCCTTGTGCAATGCGCATCCGTGATCAATATTTAGGGCAAAGGCCCAAAAGTCGCAGGCAAAATTTTCTTGTACCAAAAAGCTGTCTCCACATTGAAAACATTTGCATCTTTAGTATAGAGTGGGGGTGGGGCTTTTATTGGATTAGGGCATACCGTTTTAGTATGCTACATTCGTAGCATTCAATCTTGTAGTGGTGCATTGGTTCAGGTGCTGTGTGAGTTGTAAATTGGAAACCTGCCTTGGCTTTTGGAGGGTTTGGTGGATCTGAGTTGATTAAACAGAGCTTTTGTTGTTAGTTGGAAATGCTTTTGGTTGGTCATTTGTACAATGCTGATGGGCTTTATTGTTTCTGGGGCCCCTAGAATACACACTCGACTCAGTAATATCTTTAGTGGAAAGACGAGGGTTTTTTGGAGCTAACATTGAGTTTCCAATATTTTCCTTATGATTCAATGGATCTTTTGGTTGGATGTTCTGCTTTAATGGGTTAGTCAGGCATGGCATTTTTTAAAGTACAACTTTTTTTTTTCCTGATTCTTTCTTCATTGAAACATCTGAACTCCTGGACAGAATTGGATTCTTTCTTCTTCTTTTCGAGAGTGGGAGCTTTGCAGCTAATAACGGTAGTCTAGTTTTTCTTGGTTTGTTAATTTCTTCTGGTTGGATCTGAGCCAAGTCACTGGTGCTTAGTTTTTTGGTCTATGCACATTGTCTTCCCAGTGTAAAAATGCTAGCAGAGAAAATCTGATCGCCCATGGCAAGAGCGAGGACCTAGAGGAGTTGGGCATAGCGGTATGAGCAGAGAGGGGCGATTGGGGGCTTCTGAGTGATGGCGCTGGGGGGGGGGGGGGGGGGGGGGGGTGGCACTCCACTGGCGCAGGTCGCTCCACTTGATTCCTATCAGGAGTTAATTGATATAGGCATATAACGCAACTTGGCCATGCTCCTCAGATTCTCATGGGGAAACTGGTTTCGAGAGCGGTACCAGACAGACCCTTAGTGTAGGTAGATTTTCATGAAGTGGTTCTTTTATTGATTCTTTTCTGATTTTATATCATGCTTTACACTTGAATGGACAAACTGCACTGTTGATAAACTGGCCTTTTTCATGAAGGGACTGATGAAATCGGAAGGGGCGTACAATATCAACATAATCTTTTTTTACTGCTGTATAGAAATTTACCAGCCATTTGTGTTTCTTGCTTTCGTTAGCATTTGTTATTCACATTAGCTTATACTGTGAATATGGCAGTTATTGTTATTGTTTCATCTTTTCTTCATCGTCAGAGTATGGTCCATGTTTGATTGTTTCTTGTTTGCTGTGTGAATTTTATTCCTTTTTGTGTCTAAAAGGAGATGAATTACATTCATTGATGTGAAGAAGTTTGTGTTGCTTTTGCTTTCAGACAAAAAGAATGCTACTCCTAACTTTGAGAGACGTTTAAACTGAAAGCCTTTTCTGGGAGCTGTCATTATACTGTCGCAATGTCAAGGGTACCAAAATGGAAGATCGAAAAGACCAAAGTTAAGGTTGTATTCCGGCTGCAATTCCATGCCACAAATGTGAGTTCTCATACATTAATTCTATTGTTTCTTCTTCTCTTGGTTGTTCGCAGGAAATTTTCTTTTAGCAAATTATACTTTCTTTGTTACTAGACTTGCTTGTGCAGTATGTGTGAGCATTATTACTTATTTCTCTAAAACAGGCTTGCTTAATCTGTTACACTAATAATTTTGGTTGCAGATTCCATCAACAGGGTGGGACAAACTATTTTTGTCCTTCATCTCTGCTGATACGGGAAAGGTGAGCGCAAAAACAAATAAGGCAAATGTCAGGAACGGGAGTTGCAAATGGCCTGATCCCATCTATGAAGCAACACGGCTTCTTCAGGATCCTCGGACTAAGACATACGATGACAAGCTATATAAGCTTGTTGTGGCCATGGTGTGTTCCAGAAATTGTTTAATGCTGATCTTTGTCTTGCTCTGTCTCTCCCAATGTTCTTTTAAATTAAGGTGTTGATTTCTGTCAAAAAAGCACTGGAAGAATTTACAAAATAACTGATGTTTACTGTCTTTCACCATATTCGTGGAAATAACAGGGGACGTCACGGTCTAGTATTCTTGGTGAGGTTGATGTCAATCTTGCTGAATTCGCAGAAGCACTGAAGCCGACTTCAATAGCACTTCCTCTTCGTGGTTCTGACTTTGGGACACTGTTACATGTATGTATCTTAAAAAATTCTTCTTTTCGTATACCAGGAGTCACCAGAAGCTGGTATTATGCCATGATGAGAAGTAGTTGAACAGTTTTGTCCTCTTTTTTGTGGGGATAGCAGCTATTTTTTTTTTCTCTGATGTGGTTCTTTGATAAAACCATTTCAGATCACAGCACAACTTCTCACTACAAAAACTGGTTTCAGGTTTGTTTGCCATGCAACAATATATATATTTCTTCAACAAAAGAAGTTATTGTTCCTAATCCTTCTAAATTCTTGTTTGCTACAGAGAATTTGAGCAGCAAAGAGAAACTGGCACCAGAAGCTCTCAGCAGTTATTGAACCAAAGAAGTCATGATCCTGCTGAAGTTGCTGCGGCCTCATCAGACATTGGCATTGATAAGGTTGGTGAATAATATGAATGATGTAGTTGGCATTATTTATGTTCATTTGGTGATAGACTTTCCTGTGTCATGCTGAATAGGTTAATTCGAGGATTAAGCTAAAAGAAAATTCTCTGGGGTTCCCCTTGGCTGAAGATTCTGCAGGATCAACAGATGACTATGAAAATTCGTCACATACTTCAGATGGTATTTTTACTGAAAAGAATGATCCACATGGTGCACATGAAATCAGTAGCTTTAGGAGCTCAAGTGACTTACCTCTTTGTTCTACCAGTCGAAGTCGTACACCAGAAAAAGGCGCCCGTTGGGGTAAACACCTTTCACCGCAAGGGAGCAATGATTGGACTCATGGCTGGAGTCCTGAGTACTGTGCTGATAAAGATTTAGCTGCCGCTCATGATGAGAATAACCGGCTCAGAACCAGATTGGAGGTGGCTGAGTCAGCGTTTTCTCAGCTTAAGACAGAAGCGACATCTCTGGAGCATGTTACTGACAAGTTAGGCACTGAGACACAGGGCCTTGCTCAACAGCTTGCTGTTGAACTCATGTCACGGAATCAACTCACTACTGAAGTGTCCTTGCTAAGAACAGAATGTTCTAATCTGAAACAAGAGTTGGAAGAAATAAGATCTTCTAAACTCTCGCAGAACAAGTTTGACGTAGAAGGTAAAACTATGATTAAGTATGGTAACGATACTCTTGCTACAGAGTCCATTCATCATCTCCAAACTGAATGGCTGCAAGGCTTGCTACTTCTTGAAAGTAAACTGCAGCAGACCAGAAACAATGCTCTCCATGGACTACAAGCAAGTGATCTTGATTTTCTTCTTGCTGATCTGGGGGCACTTCAACGTGTCATTGAGAACCTCAAGCAAGGTGTTCAACCAGGACAAATGAAAGAAAATCACAATGCAGAACATTTGGTTCCACTTACTGGTTATCTATCAAACTCAGGACATAATGATACCCTCAAGAAAAATTATGGTGGTAATACAGGCACAATGGAGGAGAAAATGTGTGAGCTCCTGCAGAAGCTGGAGGACTCAAAAACTGAGAAGGAGAATCTCCTGGAGAAGATGAGCCAGATGGAGCGTTACTATGAATCTTTTATCCATAAGCTTGAGGAGAGCCAGAAGCAGACAGCAATTGAATTAGAAAATCTCAGGAAAGAGCATAACTCTTGTTTGTACACAGTTTCTGTCCTCCAAGCCCAGAAGCAAAAAATGCACGAGGAAATGAATGATCAACTAATGAGATTTGTGGAGGACCGAACAGCTTTAGAAGCTCAAAATAAGGAGCTTGAGAGGAGGGCTGTTGCTACAGAAACTGCCCTCAAGAGGGTTCGATTCAATTATTCTGCAGCTGTGGAACGTCTACAGAAAGACCTTGAGTTATTGTCGGTTCAGGTTCTCTCTATGTATGAGTCAAATGAAACTCTTGCCAAGCAATCATTACTAGAAGATTTTGATAGTTTACCTGAGGAACACTCTGCTGTGGAAGATTTATGTGGCAATAATGAACATGAGCAATACAGGCCTGGTGTCAAACAAATCGGACCTGAAGGTCTATATTCAGAGAAAGAAACTGATAGCCAGAAAAATCCTCTTCGGGCACTCAAGATTGAAGAGCTCCGTGCGAGATCAGAGTTTCAAGCACATACTGATTCATGGGGGAACCACTCAAACTTGGAAGGGCCAAGAAGGGCCTCTAGCGCTATGGAGTCTGAGCATTTAGAAATGTTTATTTCCAACATCAAGTGGCAGATATTTTCTGATGTATTACGTGAATCTCACTATGCTGCATTGGATATCATTAAATGCATGCAGGGAAGGTTGCACATGTTAGAAATGCAGCTTCAAGACTCTAATGATGCTAGGCAATCTCTAGTGCTCAGGTTGAACTCTGCATTGGACCAAGCCAAAAGTGTCAAAGAAAGCGAAGCAGGATATGTTTTGAAGTGTGATGATCTGACTGTAAAGAACCAAATATTAGAAGCAAAGCTTCATGATATTACAGTTGAAAATGCTTTGTTTATGGAAAAGCTCACGGAGTCTGAAAGACTTGTTCAGGAACATAAAACTTGTGAAAGCAAGTACAAGGTCTGCGCTGAGGAAGTTATGAGATTGGACAACCTTTTATTCAAAGAAAGTCTACTAACCAACCAGCTTAAGGATGAGCTCGCGTCACTAAGAGAAGGTTTTGAGGCCATGAAAGATGAGTTAAATAAGCAATCCTCCATAAACAATGATATACAAATGGTTTCTACATCCCTTCAGGATCAACTGGGTGACCTATGCTCTAAAATTGTATCTTCTAACAAGGAAGTCAACATTTCAGCCTTAGAAGAGGCATCTTTGCTGCATGAACTTGAGAGTAAGAATTACACTGCTGTGATGAAAAGATTGGAATCCTTCCATCAGCAAACATTTGACAAGGTACTTCATCTTCTTGAGGAGAAGGAAGTACTGGAGAAAATGTGTGATGCTCTTCAGAGAAGGTCAGAGGAGGCTGAGACAAAATTGCATGGTATGGAGCAGAAGTTTATATGTGATATGGATGCCACAAAGCAGAAGCTAAACTTGTCTGAGGAACTTGTAGACAAGCTTCAGCAAGAACTGCAGGACATGGCTCACAAACTTAGGATTTGCTCTGATTCTCAAGAAAAATATTCTGTTACCAATGGTGACTTAACATCAAAATTGTCACAAATGGAAATTGAGCTACAGCATGCAACTAGTGAGAATGAGGCTCTTGTTGAAAAATTGAAAGAGTTTGGTGTTACTGTAGAGGAACTCGAGAGGACCAAAATATATCTTGCTCAACATGAGGAGGATAACCAGACCTTGACCCAGTCATTAGAGTCTAAACATGAATTGTTAGTGCATATGGAGAGTGAAATAAAATGTTTACGTGATGATCTGATGTGCACTGATGAGAATTTTCTAAGAGAAAAGAGACTTAAGGAGGAGCTTGAGTCTGCCCTTGCTAGTCTTACATCACAGCTTGGTGAGAAGGATCAAGTTCTACTTTCTTTTGATGAACACAAAACAGAGCTCATTCATCTGAACGGCCAACTTTTGGACATGGAAAAAATACATAGTTCAATGCAAGATTCGCTCTCACAGAGTGAACAAATCCAAAGGGACCTCAACTGTAAGAATTGCTCTCTTCAGTCCCAACTTTCAATTCTGGAAAACGAGTTAGGAACAGTTGCTGAGGCCATGCTTTCCAGTGAAATTGAAGCTAGTTATATGAGAAGTCAGGTAAGGGAGGCTGTTGTGCAGCTTAATATGTTAAGAAATGAGTTTGAGAAACTTCAACTCAAAAGCAAAGAGGCTGATGAATTATTACGGGCACACATGTCTACTGAAGCAGAATTAGCCGATAGAAATAGCACACTTGAAGCAGCTATCCATTCTCTTGAAACCAACCTTAGCAGTGTTATTCAAGAGAAGGAAGGTCTTGAGGAGCTTATGAAAGGACATGACGAAGCATCAACTCAAGTTAGTAACAACAAGTCTCGGGATATAGCAGTCAATAACAGTGACAGAGTATTGAAGGATCAAGATGAGATTTCGCAGCTTAGAGTCTTGCAGGCAGATCTTGAAGAGCAAGTTGATAATTTGAAATCTACAAAAGATGAGACCGAAATTTTAAACATGATTCTTAGGTCAAAATTGGAGGAGCAAAACACTGTGATGTTATCGTTGCTCCAGAATCAAAGGCATGAGTTGATAAATTCAATAGAACAGAACAAGGATCTTACTCAAAAACTTGCTGAACAAAGTCTGAAGGCAGAAGAGTTCAAAAACTTGTCTATCCATTTGAGAGAGCTAAAAGAAAAGGCTGAAGCTGGAAGAAAGGAGAAGGAAGGATCGTTACATGCCATGCAAGATTCCCTTAGAATTGCATTTATTAAGGAGCAGTATGAATCGAAGGTCCAAGAGCTGAAAGGTCAAGTTTTTGTCAATAAAAAATATGCTGAAGAGATGCTGCTGAAGCTGCAAAGTGCTTTGGATGATGTTGAAACTGGGAAGAAAAATGAGATTGCTCTTGCTAAGAGAATTGAAGAGTTGTCAATGAAAGTTTCTGAAATGGAGGTGGAGATGCTTGATTTATCAGCTGATAAAAGAGAATTGTCAAATGCATATGACAGCATGTTGACAGAACTAGAATGCACAAAACTAAACTTAGATTATTGCAATGAAGAAAAGCAGAAGATTGAAGTCTCTCTTGAAGAGTGCAGCGAGGAACGTAACAGAATAAGGGTGGAACTTGACCTGGTTAAGAAGTTATTGGAGAATATGGCATTAACAGACAATAATGCGTCACGTGATAGTTCTGAATCATGCACCCCTGGAACCACATCGATTGGGCATATTCTTGGAGATGGCAAGGCTGAGTCTGCATCAAAGGCCACACCAAATACAACAAAAATGGATTCAGGGTTACAGGAACGTGAAATTCAGAGTAGAAGTTTATCATCAAATTTGTCTCAAGGAGCAGAGGATGTTGTGAAGTTTGGTGATAATGAAGAGAGCAAGAACTTGGAGGTAATCAATCTACAAACTGTTTGCCTTTTGGTCATTTCACTATTTGTCAAGTTTATGGCAGAACCTTGAAAGGGTATCATATAAATTTTTTGCTAGATTTGTTGTATAAACCGTGAAGCACATAGCAACTCTTGATATATAGATCGTGGCTTACAAACCACATTGTGATCTTGAGGTGTAGGGAAATATGATCCAACCTATGAAATTTTAGAATGACTCCCATGCGTAGCGCATAAAATAGATCTTTATTTAGTATGCAAGAGAATTGGTCAACATTCTGACATGCCAAAAAACTGTAACATGATTGCTCAACATTTTGGTTAATTGGACCGTGTTATTTTTTTGGGGTTAATTTTACTGATTGGAAATGTAAGTCATTTTGTCATTCCTTTCAGTCAAACTTTTTTAACTCTGACTATCAATATGTAAAGAATTATGTAGATTGGCAACATAAGGCTGATTTCACTAGCTTCATCATGAGAAACACTTTTGCAATTTGTAACCACTTTATCTCAGAATATCATATTTAATGGAGAGGACTAATCAAAAGTGTCATATTGTAGCCATGTTGATATCTTAAAACACGTGCATCTAGATAATGTCAGAGACCACACGTTTTATGCTTTCACCTTTATCCTTACTGACAAAGCAAATATGTTAGATATTATCATGTGGTCAGTTTACATTTTCAACACCAATTCGTTACATCTTTTGTTCTTTGTTGTTTTTTCCATGATGGATAACATTTATAGTGGTGAGCTGTTGACTGCTTAGTCAGCTGACTTTATTTTGCTGTTGTGAGTTGTGACAGAATTGTGATGAGGAAATGGAATTGTCAACAGAGAACAATTTGAATGGCAACAATAGCATCAAAGATATTTCTCAAGAGCATAAGAAATTAGCAAATGAATTCAACCTTTTCCAGAAGGAGGTAATGATGGAACTTCTCTTGGTGCATTATTTCTTTCAGGTTGTAACACATACTATGTTTGTGAAAAGCAAATTTCACTTGGAAAAACGTCCGACATTTTGGGATTGTCACATATGCCGTTTCTTCCCCCATGCTCCTAAAGGAAGACAAAGATACATATGCTAGTACATCTGTAGTGTTAGGACTTGTATTCAGGGTGCTGCGATATTACCATATTATATGAATTACAAAAATGAAGTGATGTGATTAGCATACTTGCTGATTTGCTTGAGCTCATGATGGACAAAGCTTGAATTAGAAATTTACTGGCTTGCCATATATGAAGTTATGAACTATGCACAACTAATGCAATAAGGGCTTCTTTGCTTGTATCTAGGCTTGTGCAGTGTAGGCTCTTATGTAAGCTTGGACAGTGCTCAAAGCTGGCCCAATGCAGCATTAGCTAGTATACTATATTTAGTCGTGTTAGGCAAGTTGATGGGCCACACAAAAGTGAAATATTCTCACCAAATCCACCCCTACAATTCCCTCCGTTTCAAATTATAGGTCACTTTGACTTTTTTGGTTCATCCATTTTGCTATGTATCTAGACATATTATTATATCTAGATGCATAGCAAAATGGATGTAGCAAAAAGGTCAAAGCGACTTATAATTTGGAACGGAGGAAGTAGAACATAAGACCTCTACTAGAATATGGAGGTGACTACATACAACCAAACACAATCTTACCAAACGCAACCTGCTTATGCAAAACAAACAAACACCAAGACATTGCATACATTTATACTGGCTTGAGTTATGATGCATAAGATCTATTGTAGGCTAAGACTAATGCAAGCAACCAATCACACCCTAATTGAATTAGTAATATGATCTCAACGTCAGTGTCACACGGATGAGTCTTCAGCATTTATAACTCAGTATATGAAATCATGAAGGCTTATAACTCCTGTTAGACAATTTGAGAAACTATATATCTCTGTACATCTCAGTAATGAAACAATGTGTGGCATGATATGGAAGGAGCTGATTTCAATGGAAATTGTTTTTGTATGCAGCTGGAAAGATTGAAAAATGAGAATCTGTCTCCTCTTCTTCCCCTAGATGTTAATCTAACTGACCCATCACTCAGTGGTTTGGAAAGGACATTATCACAACTTGATATGGTATGAGTCCTGTCTGTATAGTAAACGTGAACCTGTACTATGATATATCTCATTATCATTTTTGCATTTGTTACTACTTTAGGCAAATGAGCATTTGCAAAGTATTTTTCCTTCATTTAAAGAGCTTCCTGGTTCTGGCAATGCCTTTGAAAGACTACTCGCTTTGGAACTCGAGCTTGCAGAAGCTCTCCAAGCAAAGAAGAAAACAGACATCCTTTTCCAGAGGTAACTAGTACATTCAATGAGCACTGTTATTTCTTTTCATGCCTGATAATCTAATGAAGCAGGTGCTTTTTTTTTCTTACCTAGAGAACTTTATAAATGATGAATAAAACCATTCTAAACATTGAGCCATCGTAGTATGAGCGTAAATAATGCTTTTGTCATTTTCTTCTTTGAAGAAATACTAGAGTTGCTTTTGCAATGAAACTAACTAGACAAATGTAGCATCCACAAATTTAGTTTTTTAGACTATAGCTAACTCCCATGCCAATAAGTTTGGCATTCAAATTAACAAAATAGAATCTGGGGACAGCTGCCACATTCAGCTGCTAGGTTTCTGAAGCTAACAGTTGCAGCAGTTTTTTCCACCCTTGAATGGGCAGGAAAACTGCATGCCATTTCATTAAATTGAGAAGGAAAAAAACCCAATTGTGCAACAGCGCCACACGACATACACACCAACAACACTCGGCACCTGGAAATCTTTCAGATCCAAACTACAATCTTCATTGCAATACAAAAATTAGTAGCTTTAGTAAAAACACATCAGTCAAATTTGACTAAACACTAGTATATATTTTGATTCTCTTTGCTCCTTGTTAGTTCATTCTTGAGGCAGCACAATGATGAAGCAGCAGTCTTGCAAAGCTTCAGGGACATCAATGAACTGATACAAGATACTATCGAGTTGAAGAGGAGGCAGATGGCAGTAGAAAATGAGCTAAAAGAGATGCAGGGCAGGTATTCAGAGCTCAGTGTGCAGTTTGCCGAGGTGGAGGGTGAAAGACAGAAGCTCGAAATGAATCTGAAGAACCGAACACCATGGAGATCATAGGGAATCAATGAGAAAACTAACGGAGAAAAAAGTGTCCGCCAGTTGCTGGCTCTGTAAACAATCTTGTTCGACGGCAATGGAATACAATTTGTAATGTAAATATCAGTAGAATCTCAGCATCTGTATCTGTCAGATTCATAATCCCACGGTCCCTCATGGACCGGTTTCCCAACAAAGCCTCAATCCAGCAGAAACGTTGCGAACGACGTGTAACTCATGGGTCGGCCCAAATACCTAAACGACAGTCAGAAAGGTGATCTAATCTCTTTTTGGAAGGCCTGGCCGAAGAGGAACGGCGTCCGTTTTCGACTCCGGTCGCCTATCCGATCGGAAGGTCTCACTAAGGAGGAATAGCGCTTGCTATCGACTCCGGCCCGTCTCTGGACGGCCTTTTCGACTGGAAGGCCTGGTCAAACACTACTTCCGACTTTGACCCGCGTCTTCAACCGGGGATGTGCTGAACACATGCTTATAGCTCTTCTTCGACTGCACGTAATTAGAGCCGATTGGGACCAACCGATCGGGGACGCCCGCTTGGTAAGGATCAGGAAACAGCAGGGTACTTAAGTCAACCGCAATAACGAGGGGACAGTACCCTGCAACATTCCTGGCATGTTAGAACCCAAGTAGTATTGTGGGCGCTGATATTTTTCCTACAGTGTTGTGGGCGCCATTAACTCTTATACCAGACAAACGTAAGGCTCCTCCCACGTGCCTCTGGGCATCAACAGTGTTGCGGGCGTTGACATTTACCATACCAGATGAACATGGTAAAACCCCGTACATGTCTCTGTGCATCAACAGTATGGCAGGCACCGACATCTGCCATACCAGAAGAAGAAGACGCAACCTCCCACATGCATACGTACACTCTCCTTCTCTCACTTGTAAGACCATCCCCTTCATCTATAAAAGGGGATGCGCTCTCTCCCAAAAGGGGAGATCGATCAGTCCACTACAACTCGAACAACACACACGATCCGAACGACCAAGGATCCCAACGAACAACCAACGTTCGAACACTTAGCATATAGTGGAGCTCCCGTCACTCTCGGCCCTTCAGACCAGAGTCCGACCGGATCTCTTTTACCCCATCTTTCTCCCTTTCGTTTGTAACCCCATAGCAAACTTCGAGCACCTGGGCTCAGGAATAAAGTCACCGACCGACTCAAACTGGACGTAGGGCACGTTGCCTGAACCAGTATAAACCTTGTGTCATTGAGTGTTAGGCCACATCCGATCACAACGTACTGCAAAACTACAAGTATTTACGTGTTGATCATTTTCTGCACCAACAGTATCAATTGTAGAATTGTAAGTGATATTATGCATAAATGTAACACAACACCTTGTACAAGCGTCTCCAGCTCAGAAACAAATCTTCTTGTTAATTGTTCTTTGCCAACAACCAGCAGCCTTTCAAGGGTGGGTGTATTCACGTTGCTGATTGTATGTATTTTACAGTTATTTGTATAGATCTTTAATTAACGTTGGCTGGAACCACTCCTTGTTCTGATGTTGGTACTGGCAATTTGGCAAACAAGAATGAACCTTGTGATATTCATTCATTTTCATTTGGCATGGACCTCTGGTGCATATCATTCCTGGTATGGTCACTGACAGACCTGGCCCACAAACAGCTGCAAACCAACTGTTAACTGCTCTGCTCGTCCGCTGCAACACGCGAACGCCGAACGCCCAACGACGACCCTTCTTGTCTTGCCTTGCACTCCTTTTCAAATCAAACCCCAGCCGGCCGCCGCCTCCATCGCCAGTCGCCACCCACCTGCGGGCTGCGCGGCCGCGTCGCCTCTCTATCTCCTCAATCCTCCGCTGGCGGCGGAGGCGATGGCCACCAAGCCCGCGCCCAAGCCTCGCCGCCCGCCTCCGGCCTCCGGCGCCGCTACAGCGAACGGGAAGGCGCCGTCCTCGTCCAAGCCCACCTCTCCGGTCCACCCTCCGTGAGTGCGCACCACGCGCCAGGCGCTCGCCCTTCACCTCCCTCTCTAATCAAATCACTCTTCTGTGTTGGTGACGTACTGATCGCGGTGCTCTGCGTGTGCGCGCGTGCGCAGGTCGGCGGCGGAGACGCCGGAGAGGACGGTGAAAAAGCTGCGCTTGGCGCGGGCGCTCACGCTTCCGGAGGCCACCCCAGTGTCGGAGGCGTGCCGGAGGATGGCGGCCAGGCGCGTCGACGCCGCGCTGCTCACCGACGCCAATGGGATGCTCTCGGGCATCCTCACAGCCGAGGTACGAGACGAATGAATCCGGCCATCCGGGAGGTGGAAAGGCGTCGTGGCACCTGTACTGTAGCTGGAAAAGAAAGAGGACCGAAAATGTGTGGTCAGATGTACAGAAAATATTCGATTTTTGGATGAATGGTACTGCAAGTTTGCAATATTCTTCAAATTCCGGGCGAAGTCTGGGCACCGGTACATTGAGCTAAAATGAGTTGAATCTTATGCCAGTTCCAGATGAGCTAAATATCTCATTTTCTGGGAGGTCATGCATTTTGGGTTTGGGAGGAACCAGAAGGGGAATATTGGGTGGTTAGAGGAATATTTTGTTTGTCTATAATAATATTTTTCCATTTTCCCTAATGATTTTTGATGGGATTGATCACGAGCGGTGGGATCAATACTAGGATTAGTTCTCAACTGGGACTTTGGGCCTTTGGCACTTGTTTTTCATCTCTTTGTGTAGGACATTGCGGGACGGGTAATAGCTGAGGGTCTCAAGCCTGAGGAAACGCATATGGTGAAGGTGATGACGCGGAACCCGGTTTTTGTTATGTCCAATTCATCGGCCATAGAGGCACTGCAGAAGATGGTCCAAGGTTTTCTTGTTATATATTTTGTACCGATTCCAAACATAAGTATCTGCTATTAGTTTTACCTTTGGTCATGACCATTATTAATATTTTCGCTGAAGATGATCTGTATCTGGAAAGAAGTAGTGTTGTGATCTGTGGAATGGGAGAAAACCACTGCAAATTAGCTTCTCATGATTTAAATTATCTGTGCAGTTATCTACTGGTGCTTTGGTAGTGAAATTCACTTAGTACTACACCTGATTCCAAATGCATTTACCAGTGAAGTAGGAAGTAGCAGAAGGGCAATTGTAGTAGTGCAGGGAATAAAAGACACCAAATTAGAAATAAAACCAGGTACAAACTATTGCATTTTTACACTGTTGTGGTTCGAAAAAGGTACTATTTGAACCGTGTAAATCTTCACACATCTATGTAAAGACCAAATAAAGTTGGGTGAACCTGTCGTTATCGTAGGATTGCATATGATCAAAATTTGGATCATGTAAAATTAGACATGACAAAGAATTTGGATGAACATCTCTTTCATTGACATGGTTTTCTTGCACAGGCAAGTTTAGGCACCTTCCCATAGTGGAACATGGTGAAGTCATTGCTATGGTGGATATTAAGAAGTTCCTTTATGACGCAATTTCAAGAATGGAGAAGGCTGCAGAACAAGGCAGCGCAATAGCAGCTGCTATGGAAGGGGTTGAGAGACAATGGGGAAATGATTTTCCAGGTTTGTTTGCTTTGCTAACTTCGAATAACATTAGAATCAACTTCTCAAATAATATTGAACTGACCTATATGTTAAGATCAAGCTTGATGCATACCAGCTCTCTTTTGACAAAGTGATGTTGTATTTTGATTCTTTTTGCTTAGGACCACATGCATTCATGGAATCTCTTCGAGAACAAATGTTCAAGCCTTCCTTGTCAACTATTATAACTGAAAATAGCTGGTACATTTGCTACTACCAGTAACATCTATTGATTTCGCAATTTACTCTCACTGATTCTTTTTTTTAAAACGTTTCTTTTTCCTCTTAGTGCTCCAGTGGTATGTCCATCAGATCCAGTTACTTTAGCCGCCAAAAAGATGAGGGAACACCGAGTTAACTCAGTTGTTGTCATGACAGGGAATGTGTTGCAAGGAATTCTCACGCATGTTTCTGGCAAGAAATCAGTTATGCTTTTGAGTTTTCCTTTGTTTCAGTTGTTTATTCAGTGCTAACTGCCTGACACTAGGATGATGAGTTGTGCTGCTTTATGTATGTAGTTCCATTAAATAGGGGTTAACTCATCTGTATGGATTTTCCTCTTTTGAATGTAAAACTGGCATGAAACGCATGATTTGTATTAATATAGTAGAGTTAAAGGCCTAGGCCAAAAACAAGATATGAAAGAAAAACAAAAGAGCATCAAGGATTGATGTATCGATTATTCTCTATGGATTTTCTTAAGTTCCAAGGATCTGGTCCTGCGAGTACTGGCACAGAATTTATCGCCAGATGCAACTCTGGTAGAAAAGGTACACATACAAATTGAACCATTCATATTTTCTTCTCATGATTTTGCTCTTTATCTGTTCACAATTTGTTTGATTATGTTCTTATGTATCTGTATCTGAAGGTTATGACTGCAAACCCTGACTGTGCCACATTGGACACATCAATCCTAGATGCTCTACATTCGATGCAAGATGGAAAATATCTGCATATTCCCGTCGTAGGCAGAAGCAAGTACTGAATCCTAGTTGCAAAGTAGCGATCCTTTTTAACTGTGTAGCTAACTTAAATATTTGGACAGATGGACAGATTATTGCGTGTTTGGATGCTCTACAGCTAGCCCATGCAGCCATATCCATGGTGAGGGCAAAACCTTTTCTCACTACAACACTATACTGGACACTTCTTTGCTATGGTAATAAGTAATATTTTATCTGAACAGAGCTGAGATTTCAAGAGAATGAGATACATTATTAGGCTTAATTGGGAATGACAAAAGTAAATTTTTGTATTTGTGGAACTGAGATCTGAAATGCTTAGATAAGTTTAAGCTTCTGCCTTGTATTAGCAGCAACTTAAATTTTTATCACTACATAATCCTTATCTTTTGTTTTCATTAGGTTGAGGGAACATCTGGAGCAAATGATCTGGCAGACGGTATGATGCAGAAGTTTTGGGATTCTGCTCTTGCCATGCATCCTGCAGAAGAATTTGATGCTCGTAGGTTGATCTTTTTTCTGTTTGCATGTTTGCTTTCCACTTACAAAAGCTCCTTTTTTTTCTTATTACTTGCTTAAACCTGTGTAGCTATGAGTCTCGAATGGTGGCATCAGACAGTGCTGACGGGAAACATGTACATCCTCCTCATGTTAACAGTTCTTTCTGTTTTAAAATTGGAGACAGAAAAGGGCGTATGCACAGATTCAGTTGTGGTTAGTGCTCATTGCTCTTTCTTGATTTTTGTTTCCTGACGATGCATCATAAGGCTGTGCTTCCTTTTCTGTCTACACACAGTTTCAGAAAGCTTAGACGAGCTTGTCTCTACTGTGGCATACAGGCTAGGAACGGATGGTGAAAAGTCGAGCATCAACCTTCTGGTAAGATGTGGATTGTTGTCGAAGCACACACATGTTAATTGGACAAGATGTAGGTCCTCGAAATTTATTACACAATTTGTTGGTAATGCACTCACCTGAATTGTTCTTCATGCTCAACAGTACGACGACGATGAAGGTGACAGGGTTCTCCTGACTAGCGATAGTGACCTTACTGCAGCAATCCAGCATGCCAAATCAGCTGGGTGGAAGGTAATTATCTTCCTGTTTGGCCCACTGAACTACCAAAATGCCCTTCCCCCCATGCAAAGCAGATATTCAGAGTTTGCTTTCCTGTCTCAGGTTCTGAGGCTGCATATGGACGACTCCCAGGTTATGACTGAATCCACCGTGCCACGAGCGAATGCCTCAACCTCACAGAGAGCGCAGAAGTCCCTCCGGTTCGGCGTCATTGCCCTCGCCGGCGTCGCGGTAATCGTCTACCTGAAGCACTCTCAGCTCTGAAGCGCTCCACAGTTAAGTGCTCGCACCACACTGTACAGATTACACTCATCGACCACAAGGTGAAACACAGCAGGTGGTATACGTACTTGGAGATACACAAGTCACACGACAAAATAAGGCTTGGTCTTTTTTTCCCCTCTGCCACCATGCCAAGGCTGTACAATAGAAACAAAAACACTCAGGCCTCAGGGTGTAAATAGGTGTTGATTTAAAGTAACTTATCCCAGGTGTTTTGTACAGCAACGGTGCTTTATTTAAGAATATATAAGCAAGATAAGACACCTTTGCCATCTTTTGTACAGTACTGAAAGTACAACAGAAAGAAGCTCTCGTAACTGGTGTTTGGTTTGAAAATATCTATAACCTGTGCTGTGCAGTTGAGTGCTGAGTTCCAAAGCTTGTTCAGGGTTTACATAATTGGGAGGTATAATTACTAGACCACGTAAGTCAAAAAAAGATTAAGTTCTGAATTTGAATTGAGTCAAACTTCTTAAATTTGACTGAATTTATATAAATATTAGTAATATTTATAACTCCATGTAGGTATAATATAAAAATAATGTATCCCATGATTGATTTCATGATAATGATAGGACGAGGACGTCCGAACGGACGGATCTGACCGACGCCGCGCCTATATCTGTACCCCGCCTACTCCGGTACCCGGACCTGATCTTCCCGCGCCTTTACCCCGACCCTGACACGCCTGCGCCCGCGTGCGTGCCTTAACGGACACCGATCCTCTCTCTCATGCCTCCAGCGCTACTCTCTCCCTCCCTCCCTCTCTCTGTCTCTGCGGTGCAGGAGAGCGTCTTGGCATGGCGGTGCAGCGGCCTCGGCATGAGCGGGCCATGATGAGGACACCTGAGCGACTGTGGGGGTATGACCCCCGGTACCCACAGGACAAGACATGGGCCGCACCATCAGAGGTGGTCCAGCCCACAAGATCAAGGCGTGCGACGCACGACACTGGTCGGCGTGTTTAACAGAACCGACCAATTATACGAAATTAAGTAAGAAAATCACCCGCTAGAGCAGACGATTTAGCAAACTTAAGCCCGTATAACCCGGTAGTCCGTGAAATCACGAAGGATTTCAAACCAACTCACATACCAGCCAAGATCGTAATAAGTTTAACGGTCACCATCACATATTACATAAAAGTTCGCATCACAGGTACATCGGAGTTTAAACATAGTTATTACAAACCGAGTTCAAATAAAAGTAGCGGAAGCCATTTGTTCAAAACCACACACACTCACACGGAGTTCAAATACAGTGCCAGCTGATGATCATCTCCAACAAAAGCATTAGACGAGACGTAAGGAATGACCATGCCCATGGTCCTAAGTATCACCCATCGCAGGATAAAGGCAGTTGATACAGTAGCCATAATACATCTGCCCATCTGCAACAAGTGGGAACAAAACCCTGAATACGAGAATGTACTCAGCTAGATTTACCCGACATAACCGAAAATAAAGTGACATCAAGGATTATGAAGGGCTTTATAGTAGGGTGGCTGACTCATTTGCAAAAAGGCATTTTTAGCATTTCAAGAACCTTTCCAAAAGCATTATTGTCAAGTTAATTATTATTAACATGTCGACTACATTTGCACCTATACTAGAGCAAGCATGTGATTAAGCAAATAATGATAACCAATGATCATTAACAACTTTCATAATGTCATATCCATTATAACTGTCCAAGTGTTCCATCAACATTACTACGATGAAGTAACTCAAGTCAAGTGTTCACTATCCAGTGAACGATGACGATTCGAATCGATTATTAACCAGCTGGCAATTTATTCCTTACACAAACCTCACTCACCCGCTAAAGTGAGGTATCGATCACCGAGTCAACTATCCAGGAAAAATCTCGAGTTTGCCAGAAAACACATGTACCCGGGGGCCGACCGACTGCCTTTCGGTCTTATCATCGCGCCTCCGTGTCCTACCACACCTGCTCCGGTATAGTGCGCTGCGGGCAATCCACTCGGCCCGAATAATCTCCCAGCTTCGTGGTCGAAAGGTACGTTATTCGTCCAGCTAAATGTAAGGCATGCGTTCAATATGACCCGAGACCCAACAACGGTCGGTCCTTAATCGACACAGACGGAAAGCACTACAGTCCAAAACCCTGTAAGTCTCCGTCCGGTCTCAACTTCAAATTAACACTTAGTTATACTATGACTACATAGTTATCCGAGCAGATCCAGGTAACCACCTATAGCTCGCAGGTGACAGAAAATCATCCGACTTCTACCGGTCTAAGCCAGCTAAACATTGACTCGACTGCGGATACCAGGGTAACAAGGATATAGTATAACAAAGGTAGACAAGGTATAATGCAGCAACGATTGCAAATAACTCCTGAACGTAATGCATCAATTAAAGTAAAGCATTAATTAATAATCGCAAATCAGGGAGAAAAATGCTCCGGGGCTTGCCTCTCTCGAAGGAGCTCGGGCGATGATCGGGGCACTCCGAAAGTTCCTCAACGTCCTCCTCGTCTACTTCGGTCATTTCTTGCGGCTGCACCTCGAGCTGCTCATCGGGCAACTCGGGTATTACGACCGGGCTCTCGGTTTGCGAACCTGTATGATGCAGGTGCGTAAGTGCTTATGCAAAAGGTGCATCGGATGAAATGAACACAATAAATATGCTTGCATGCAAGGTAGTCAACATCATCCAAGAACATGTACTACAAGCACATGTCATCTACTGCATTCTCTTCTACTACTAATATGCTAAGTTAACACATCTTATTAAATGCTTCAAAGATACACCAAAGTTTCACTAATTTCTTAATCATGCATAAAGCAACAATTGATTAAACCCTAATTAATCATAGGTTTGAATAGCAACATCTATTTTTATAGCATAGAAAAATCTTAGAAAATTACCATAGCACAGTACTACCCTAAATAGTCTACCATTAAATTTTATGGCATTTGGATAAGTGGAATAGCCTACACAAAAATGACAAGCTTGGACCTAAATATGAGCATGAAAATACTTTGTATTATGAAAAGTGTCAAACAATAGATTTAGTATTTTTCCTAGGTTCTAAATAGTAATTAATCATTGTACAAAAATTATCACATGCATGTTTTATACAATTTTTGCTCTCTAGCAAAAATAACAAAAATCAGCCATTAAAGGCACTTGAACTATACCTCATAATTTTTCTACAGGACATGCATGGTATATATTTTTCCTAGAAAGTACATTACACAAGAAGAGTAACAAACTTAGAATCATATTTTTCTGATATATATAGGATTTACTAAACATTTTATAAGATATCAGCAATATTAAGAATTAAATAAAGCTCTACATTAAAGTATCTCAAAAATGACATGCAATATTTTTATCATGTAGATCTGGTGACAAGGAACCTAGCAAAATTTGTTTCAACAAATTTAGAGCTATTTTGAGCAAGTTATGACTTTTTGGAAACATTTAACATTTTCTGGAAAATCATTTCCTAAATCCTTTTAAAAATCAGCCGAAGAAAACGCTGGGTGCACCCGGTGCTGTGCACCCAGACCCGAGTCAGGGCGCTGACGAGCGGGCCCCCACGGGTCAACGGCCCCCACCTGTCGGTCAGACCAAAACAGGGGCGGAGCTGACCGGCCATTTCTCGCCGACGGTGCGGTCACCACCAGCAGCTCACCCGCGACGAGGCGGACGCGGTGCACCAAGAGAAGGCACGGGAGGAGCTCGGAATGAAGCTCAACAGCGCGCATGGCGGAGCAGTGGCATGGCTCGTCGGTAGTACGCCAACTCCAGCTACGGCAGGGCGCGGGGAGGCGCGCACAAGATTAGCGAGGGCAAGGCGGTGCTCACGCGCGCGAAAGGAAGGAGAGAAGTGGAGTGGAGAGGCGGTATCCACAGGAGCAGAGCTCTCCGGTGAGCTCAGCCGTGCTTCAGCGAGTGATTCCCGAGGAAGGGGAGCTTACCACGGCAAGGTGACGCGAGCACGAGGTGCGCGAGGTGGAGGCGGAGCTGCTGGCGAGATGGAGCGGCCGAAACGGCCAACGCCGGCGATGGCGCTTGTATGGGCGGTGGTGGGTGCATGCGTTGCTGCTGCTTGTGCTGGCGGAAGAGAGGAAGCAAATGAGATGCAGAAGGGGAGGCAGACGCGACGCGACGGGTGTAGGCACGACAGGAGGGGCGCGGGGTAGGCCGGCGGTGCCGCGCGGCGAACTCGTCGGCGCTTGGCGGCCACGCGGCGTGCGCGCTCTGTCGCGGTTGGGCGAGTGTGCGGCGAACGGGCGTGGCGCGCGGGAGCAGGAGTGCGGCGCGGAGGCAGGCCGGGCTGGCTTGCGGACTGGGCCGGGAAGCGAGGCGGCGACCCGTTAAATGAGATAAGCAATTTTCCAATTCTATTTTCAATGAATTTTCAAATATCAGTTTTCGTATACCATTTTGAGCAAGAAAATGACTTGTTTTGAAAATGGCCCAAAAATAAAAGTTGCTTAGAATTTAATCCTCTACAAATTTGCTTTCGGGACCAACTAAAAATTTTGCATAGATTTTGAATTGGGAAGTAAAAGCTAAATAGGGAGGATTTTTGCAATAAAAATTTCAAAAGCATATTTTGTCAAAAGTTTGAATACAAACTTTGCTCCAAAAATTGTGCTAAATAATTCTAGATGATTTACAATTATAGCCAAACATGTTTTATTAGCCTAGCAAGCATAATCAGGGCAAAAATAACTCTAAACAAGTGTATGCAACATTCATGTTTCACGAGCATATTTCATATTTTTCAAAGCATTGTTTCAGTTATTATTTACATGATTAGGCATGTATGATTAGCAGTGTTCGCCTACACGGCCGTGTAGACCGATTACTCGGCGTGTAATCGCTACTCGGTAGCCGAACATGCAGTTTAGGCCATAAACGGTAGGTTACACGGAATTGCCGTGTAAACGGCAAAAAACGGTCGTGTAATCGGTCTACACGGTCGTGTAGGCGAACACTGGGTAATATTTTGAAAATAATTTATCTATGTTATTTTCAAAATATTACAAATGTTTATGATGTGTAATAAGTACCATTAGATTAGTTGTGGAATATACTTTCATAATAAAATTATTTGAATATACAAATATTATCTATGTTATAGGAATATATACACAGGTTATTATAGTTATTTTTACAAATAAAGTAAAAACGAGTAATCCGTGTAAAACCGTGTACACGCTATGTACACGGTCTAAACGCTACATGAGACCTCGCCGACTGTCTACCGTTTACCGTTTAGGAAAACATTGATGATTAGGATGCTTGATGATGCATAATATGCATGATTTGCAGTGCCTAAATGCTTGCATAACACCGGGGTGTTACAGCCCTCCCCCTTATAAAAATCTCGTCCTGAGATTTGGGTTACGAACCATTTATTATAAAAATCTTCATAAGCTTTTTGTAGATATTCTCCCATTTCCCAAGTTGCATCCCCCTCATCATGATGATTTCACTGTATCTTGTATGTTTTCACCACACTATTCCGAGTAGCACGTTCTTTAGTGTCTAACACACGGACCGGTTGCTCACGATACACCAAATCTGATTTGAGTTTGATGCCTTGAGGTTCTATTCTTTCCTCTGGAACACGCAAACACTTCTTGAGTTGTGATACATGGAAAACTAGGAAGACGGTACTCATTGTCTCAGGTAACTCTAACTTATAAGCTACTGGACCTCTTCTTTCCAAGATCTTGTATGGTCCTACGAATCTAGCGGCAAGCTTTCTTCGGACTCTAAAACGTTTCTTCTTCATTGGCGTGACCTTCAGATAAACATAGTCATCAACTTTAAACACAAGGGGTCTCCTTCTTCTATCTGCATAACTTTTCTAACATGATTGGGCCGCCTTCATATTTTGTTGAATAATATGAACTTTCTTCTCGGACTCTTCTACAAAGTCAATACCATAATACCTTCTTTCTCCTGGCTCGACCCAATTCAGTGGTGTTCTACATTTTCTGCCATACAAAACTTCAAATGGAGACATCTTGATGCTTTCTTGATAACTGTTATTGTAAGCAAACTCAGCTAAAGGTAACCATGACCCATGAACCCCTAGAAGACAACACACATGCTCTTAACATATCCTCTAGAACAACATTAACTCGTTCAGTCTGACCATCTGTCTGAGGATGATAAGCGGTACTACGAATCAAACTAGTTCCTAAGCATTTGTGCAAATATTCCCAAAAGTGAGCCGTGAACCGTGGCCCTCTATCAGATACTATAGTCTTTGGTATACCATGCAACCTTACAATTTCTGCAATATACTTCTCGGCATATTGAGGTGGTCGATAATTTATCTTGATAGGTAAGAAATGAGCGGTCTTGGTAAGACGATCCACAATCACCCAAATTGAATCATGTCCCTTTTGAGTAGTGGGCAAACCCGAGATAAAATCCATACTTATATCATCCCACTTCCAACTAGGTACGGACAAAGGTTGCAACAAACCGATAGGTTTCATATGAATAGCTTTCGCTCTACAACACATGTCACATCTGGCAACATAGGCTGTAACTTCTTTCTTCATCTTGGTCCACCAATAACGAGGTCTCAGTTCTTGATACATCTTACTACTTCCCGGATGGATAGATAGCTTAGAAAGGTGAGCTTCATCCATGAGTTTATTCTTAAGCTCTCGATCCTTGGGAACCACAAGACGGTCGTCAAACCACAACACGCCCTATTCATCCACTCTAAAGTGCTTAGACGGCTCTTCTTTTATTTTCTCCTTGATGTGAAATATTCTCTTGTCTGTTTTCTGGCCTTCTATTATCTTACTCTCCAAAGAGCAACTAATCTGAATACTATGTAACACAGCAGGATGCATCAGGTCGAACTCATCTTCAAGTAATGGTTGCACATTCAAGCAATATGACTTTCTACTCAAAGCATCTGCCACTACATTGGCCTTTCCATGATGATACTGCACATTCAAGTTGTAATCTTTGATCAATTCTAACCATCTTCGCTGTCTCATGTTCAGCTTTGGTTGGGTAAAGATGTACTTAAGACTCTTGTGATCTGTGAAAATATTGCACACATTACCAAGTAAATAATGTCTTCAAATTTTTAGGGCATGCACAACCGCAGCAAGTTCAAGATCATATATCAGATAGTTGACCTCGTGCTTTCTCAACTGACGTGAGGCATAAGCAATGACTCTTCCTTCTTGCATAAGAACATAGCCCAATCCAGTTTTCGATGCATCGCAAAACACATCAAATGGTTTCTCAATGTCCGGTTGTGCTAGAACATGAGCAGTGGTCAACAGTTTCCGCAAGGTGTGGAAAGCTGCTTCACACTCCTCTGTCCATACGAACTTGTGATCTTTCTGTAGCAGACTTGTCATTGGCTTGGCAATCTTTGAGAAATCTGGTATGAAACAGTGATAGTAACCAGCTAATCCTAAGAAACTTCTAACCTCAGGAACTGTGGTCGGTGCCTTCCAATCCATAACCTCTTGCACCTTACTTGGATCGACTAAAACTTCATTTTCTGATAGAATGTGACCAAGAAAAGGAACTTTCTTCAACCAAAATTCGCACTTGCTAAACTTAGCATACAACTTATGATCTCTAAGTTTGGTCAAGACAATTTTCAGATGCTCTTCATGATCCTTCTCGTTCTCGGAGTACACTAGAATGTCATCAATGAACACAACCACAAACTTATCCAATTCTAGCATGAAAATTGTATTCATCAAAAACATAAAGTATGCAGGAGCATTTGTCAAGCTAAAGGACATGACAAGATACTCATACAACCCGTATCTGGTGGAAAATGCGGTTTTTGGTATATCTTGTGGCCTAATCTTGATCTGATGGTAACCGGATCTCAAATCTATCTTAGAGAACACCTTAGTCTTGGCTAACTGGTCAAACAGAACATCAATATGAGGCAAGGGATACTTATTTTTTATGGTTACAACATTAAGTGGCCTATAATCCACGCACATTCTCAACATGCCCTCTTTCTTCTTCTTCACAAACAAGGCGGGACATTCCCATTCAGACTTGCTTGGCCGGATAAACCCCCTTTTCGATAACTCTTCTAGTTGCTTCTTTATCTCAACTAATTCATCCGGAGGCATCCGATAGGGTCTCCTTGAAATTGGAGCTGTTCCAGGGATTAACTCAATTCCAAACTCAATATCCCTATCTGGCGGAAGACCAGGTAACTCATCTGGGAATACATCCGGAAACTCACACACCACCAGAATCTGATGAATAGGAATAACTTCAATAGCACATATCACACTTATAAGGTCCATTCTCTGAGGCAATGGTACTTGGAAAGTACCCTCACCCTAGGGATCCTTAAGGGTAAGTACCTGACTTCCCGTATCTATAACTGCTCCCCAATCCTTCATCTAATTCATCCCTATAATGACATCTAGAACTAGTCCAGGCATAACTATCAAGTTCACTCGAAACTTTCTGCTACCTAATTCAAGGGTTGCCTCTCGAACCATCTGATTGGTCAAAACATCAGCCCCCACTAAACTTATACGGTAACCATAACCTAATTCTGTGCATAATTATTCACGTTTCTGTGCAAATGCTTGACTTATAAAAGAATGTGAGGATCCAGAATCAAATAGAACAACTATAGGGTGTTGGTTCATAGGAAACTTACCAGCGGTTATGGGCTCTCCCTCAGGAATCTCATCCACAATCATACTATGCACCTGAGCAGTATAGGTCTGCTGCTTCTTCTTGGGCAGATAAGGACAGAACCTTGAGAAGTGACTAGGTTGATCACAATTGTAGCAGGGTCCCCTTACTGTACTAGCAGGTCCCACAGCTCTCTTGGAACTGCCCTATACCGCAGTTGTGGCTACCTTATTGGACTGCACTGCCATCTTGTAAGGCTTCTGTGGTCCCCTAAAATTCTGACCTCTCTGCTGTGGTGGCCTGAACCTAGCGCTAGGTGCAGATAGATGATAGGGAGGACGACCTCCTGTAGGTGCTCTTGCTTGGGACGAACCACCTTCTAGTGCTCTCTTGCGAGTCTTGGCTGCGGTACTGGCGTTGTTGTTCTTTTCCTGCTTCAGACAATCACTGATAAAGTCATTGAATCTAGCGCGGGTATTGATACCCACATGCTTCATCATCTTTGGATTGAGTCCTCTCTTGAAACTGGCGATTCTCTTAGCATTAGTGTCAACCATGTCGGGAGCATAACGGCACAAGTTGTTGAAAGCATGCAAATATTACGTCACGGTTTTGGTGCCCTGATTCAATGCCAAGAACTCTCCCAACTTCATCTTGGTCAGCCCAGGTAGAATATACACTCTACGAAAGGCCTCAGTGAACTCTCTCCATGTAATCTAAGCATTTGGAGGGAAGGTGGTGCGATGGTGCTTCCACCATATTCCCGCTGGCCCTTGCAACTAATGTGTAGTATACTCAGTTTTCAATACCTCAGTCGGCCTCAACACACGGAATTTATCTTCCATAGTGTTGATCCATTCTTTAGCATCGAGTGGTTCTGTTACTTCCTTGAATATTGGCGGCCTGGTGTCCATAAAATCCTTGAAGTTGCTGTACTGATTCAACCCATTGCCACCACCCTGATTGTTATCGCGTTGAACATTGTTGGCAATGGTACGCAAAAAGTCCTCCATGTTCTTCTGGGATTGTTCTGTGTTGCGCTGACTCCCGAGCAACTGTGCGAAGAACACCTCTGGGGTGAGCGGGGGAGGAGGTGGCAAATGTGGCTCATGGGGGGCTCATTGTTGTTGACGTTGTTTCCACCACTTCCACCTGTCCCAGCACCATTACCACCTGTCTCAGCAGCCTCATAAATAGTACGGCGAGTATTTGTCATCTGCATATTTTAGCAACAAGTAATGATTGAGTGAAGCTGTAATAATTGTGAGTGAATGAAAAATTATGTCGTACTGAATTTACTGGAGAGAATAAATTCATACAATAAAATAGAGACACAATAATCGCATCCCAATTAAAACAATATCACTAATTAAATTACTTCAAATGCAAATATCGCGTCCATACAACCGAATTGCCAGCATACCTACACTGGACTTTTATGCATTTAGATATCGCATTACTAGCCAAGTTCCAATCACATGCCAAGTCTCATAAGTTCAAAACAAGTTACATTAGGTTAAATGCCGACAAAAGAAAGGTCATCGCGACAGGTCCTAAACACTAGTGCAAGGCAACTAGCCTACTCCTCGGGGCTATCGTCGGGGTTGGAGACATCACCATCGCCCCCAGGTGAAACTACAGGCTCATCCTCGTCGTCGTCGTCGATGTCCATGCCAGCGGTGTCTGGAGGAGCATATGGGCCAACCCTATTGTAGAGCGTGTGAAACTCCTTGTGCAGGTTGACGTTGTACTCCTCTAGCTCATCGACCCTCTACAGCAGAAGGTCCCTCTCGTTCTAGGCTTCATTCCTTTCCTAAACCAACTGTCCAATCATGCGGTCTGCATTGTTGTTGGCCTGAGTCAACGTATGCACCCGCTGCATAGCTCTATCACCTCTCTCTACCGCCTGGTCCCGCTATAAGCTCATATCAGCCAACTGCTCCTGCAAACTAGCTATAGCATGCACCTGCTTCTTTTTCTGCTTTCTTACCTTAAGTCTATCATGACCACGCAAGCCAGTCAAAGTCCAGTAGGTACACTCAAGACCCTGATACGCTCTGATAGCGGCAAACATAGCACTCATAGCATGGTTGTCGCTAGCCTATCCCTCAGCTGGACCTCTGACCAAAGCACTTCCCTGAGGCTAAACCCAAATAGCATCATGAGGATCATCCCTAGGAAAGGTGCCAGCTAGAGCTGCTGCAAGCTCACTGGGAAATCTACTCATGATGTCCATGATGACACGAAAAGCTACTCCCTCTGCACCCTCAATAGGAGTGCGACCCTCAAACTCCAAGTGCCAACCATCCCACTCTAGAGCATCACTAAGAGCAGGAACTGTGATCACTACCAATGCAAGTCCATCCTCTGCTAACTGGCTCTCATTCTAAGAGTACACCGGCTCTTGACCCTCTGGGTACCCCACAACATGGAGCACTCTCCAAAGCAAGGTCGGCATGCCAAACTCGCTCAAGAAGGTGTCCGTGGTGTGGTGCTCCCTCAGGGCCAACTAACATCGAGGTGCTCTTCCTTCGGTGGACTTATAGGTAGTCTGCTTCATGTGGGCCATCTATAGCAAAAAAAATTTATTACCCCATGAGAACATATTTTAGGTGATACCACTTTTATCAAAATGACATAATCAATTTATAAGGGGAGGAATGCATGACATAAATGAAATGCACAAGTAATATGATGTATGTACATGCCATACGTTCTCACAAACTTATGAAATAAATAATTTCTAGCGATGAATTCGGTAGCATACAAACGATCTCTCAAATACGTATCTAATACGTTCTACACGATAACGTTGTTATGTACCTGTAGAAGATTCATTTCAGCCTAATTCACAATGAATGCATAAAATCAGTAAATTTTTATCTACACGAATCCCCAGATACACGTACAATGGTAGTAATTACCTGAACCATCGTCCTATTGACGGCATCGCCTCAACGGACGGAATACCCACACATGAGATACCTTTGTAAAACATGCGTAGAACATGTAATTACTCTAGCATCATATAAGCATCCACCCTAGATCGGCGGTGTATCTGATCATGCTCTCACAACTCACATTTACCGAGGCGTAGAGGCAAATGATCCATACACTACCACTCAAACAAGTGGCACTCATACAATAGCACGCCGTATGAGCAACGAAAGAGAAATATGATACAAGAACCCCAAGTCAGTACTTAATTAAGCCACCTAGAGTCCTTAACTGGGCATAAAGGATATGACCACTGGCACACTTTTTAGTTTGAAACTCACGTTTTTCAAACGCCTTTTTATTTTAAATACACTTGTGAACAGTAACACACTAAACCATGCTCTGATGCTAGCTGTAACAGAACCAACCAATTATACAAAATTAAGTAAGAAAATCACCCGCTAGAAAAGACGATTTAGCAAACTTAAGCCCGTATAACCTGGTAGTCCATGAAATCATGAAGGATTTCAAACCAACTCACATACCAGCCAAGATCATAATAAGTTTAGCGGTCACCATCACATATTACATAAAAGTTTGCATTACAGGTACATCGGAGTTTAAACATAGTTATTACAAACCGAGTTCAAATAAAAGTAGCGGAAGCCATTTGTTCAAAACCATACACACTCACACGGAGTTCAAATACAGTGCCAGCTGATGATCATCTCCAACAAAAGCATTAGACGAGACGTAAGGAATGACCATGCCCATGGTTCTAAGTATCACCCATCGCAGGATAAAGGCAGTTGATACAGTAGCCGTAATACATCTGGCCATCTACAACAAGTGGGAACAAAACCCTGAGTACAAGAAGGTACTCAGCTAGATTTACCTGACATAACCAAAAATAAAGTAACACCAAGGATTATGAAGGGCTTTATAGTAGGGTGGCTGACTCATTTGCAAAAAGGCATTTTTAACATTTCAAGAACCTTTTCAAAAGCATTATTATCAAGTTAATTATTATTAACCTGTCGACTACATTTGCACCTATACTAGAGCAAGCATGTGATTAAGTAAATAATGATAACCAATGATCATTAACAACTTTCATAATGTCATATCCATTATAACTGTCCAAGTGTTCCATCAACATTACTACGATGAAGTAACTCAAGTCAAGTGTTCACTATCTAGTGAACGATGGCAATTCGAATCGATTATTAATCAGCTAGCAATTTATTCCTTACACAAACCTCACTCACCCGCTAAAGTGAGGTATCGGTCACCGAGTCAACTATCTAGGAAAAATCTCGAGTTTGCTAGGAACCACATGTACCCGGGGGCCGACCGACTGCCTTTCGGTCTTATCATCACGCCCCCGTGTCCTACCACACCAGCTTCGGTACAGTGCACTGCGGGCAATCCACTCAGCCCGAATAATCTCCCAGCTTCATGGTCGAAAGGTACGTTATTTGGCTAGCTAAATGTAAGGCATGCATTCAACATGACCCGAGACTCAACAACGGTCGGTCCTTAATCGACACAGACGAAAAGCACTACAGTCCAAAACCCTGTAAGTCTCTGTCCGGTCTCAACTTCAAATTAACACTTAGTTATACCATGACTACATAGTTATCCGAGCAGATCTAGGTAACCACCTATAGCTCGCAGGTGATAGGAAATCATCTGACTTCTACCGGTCTAAGCCAGCTAAACATTGACTCGACTACGGATACCAGGGTAACAAGGATATAGTATAACAAAGGTAGACAAGGTATAATGCAGCAACGGTTGCAAACAACTCCTGAACGTAATGCATCAATTAAAGTAAAGCATTAATTAATAATCGCAAACCGGGGAGAAAAATGCTCCGGGGCTTGCCTCTCTCGAAGGAGCTCGAGCGATGATCGGGGCACTCCGAAAGTTCCTCAATGTCCTCCTCGTCTGCTTCGATCAATTCTTGCGGCTGCACCTCGAGCTGCTCCTCAGGCTCCTCGGGTATTACGACCGGGCTCTTGGTTTGTGAACCTGTATGATGCAGGTGCGTAAGTGCTTATGCAAAAGGTGCATCGGATGAAATGAACACAATAAATATGCTTGCATGCAAGGTAGTCAACATCATCCAAGAACATGCACTACAAGCACATGTCATCCACTGCATTCTCTTCTACTACTAATATGCTAAGTCAACACATCTCATTAAATGCTTCAAAGATACACCAAAGTTTCACTAATTTCTTAATCATGCATAAAGCAACAATTGATTAAACCCTAATTAATCATAGGTTTGAATAGCAACATCTATTTTTATAGCATAGAAAAATCTTAGAAAATTACCATAGCACAGTACTACCCTAAGTAGTCTACCATTAAATTTTTATGGCATTTGGATAAGTGGAATAGCCTACACAAAAATGACAAGCTTGGACCTAAATATGAGCATGAAAATACTTTGTATTATGAAAAGTGTCAAACAACAGATTTAGTATTTTTCCTAGGTTCTAAATAGTAATTAATCATTATACAAAAATTATCACATGCATGTTTTATACAATTTTTGCTCTCTAGCAAAAATAACAAAAATCAGCCATTAAAGGCACTTGAACTACACCTCATAATTTTTCTACAGGACATGCATGGCATATATTTTTCCTAGAAAGTACATTATAGAAAAAGAGTAACAAACTTGGAATCATATTTTTCTTATATATATAGGATTTACTAAACATTTTATAAGATATCAGCAATATCAAGAATTAAATAAAGCTCTACATTAAAGTATCTCAAAAATGACATGCAATATTTTTATCATGTAGATCTGGTGACAAGGAACCTAGCAAAATTTGTTTCAACAAATTTGGAGCTATTTTGAGCAAGTTATGACTTTTTGGAAACATTTAACATTTTCTGGAAAATCATTTCCTAAATCCTTTTAAAAATCAGCCGAAGAAAACGCTGGGTGCACCCGGTGCTGTGCACCCAGACCCGAGTCAGGGCGCTGATGAGCGGGCCCCCATGGGTCGACGACCCCCACCTATCGGTCAGACCAAAACAGGGGCGGAGCTGACCGGCCGGCTCTCGCCGACGGTGAGCTAGCCGACGGTGCGGTCACCAGCAGCAGCTCACCCGCGACGAGGCGGACGTGGTGCACCAAGAGAAGGCACGGGAGGAGCTTGGAATGGAGCTCGACGGCACGCATGGCGGAGCGGTGGCGTGGCTCGTCGGCAGTACGCCGACTCCGGCCACGGCAGGGTGCGGGAAGGTGCGCACGAGATTCGCGAGGGCAAGGCGGTGCTCACGCGCGTGAAAGGAAGGAGAGAAGTGGAGCGGAGAGGAGGTGTCCACGGGAGTGAAGCTCTCCGATGAGCTTAGCCGTGCTCTAGCGAGCGATTCCCAAAGAAGGGGAGCTTACCACGGTAAGGCGACACGAGCACGAGGTGCGCGAGGTGGAGGCAGAGCCGCTGGCAAGATGGAGCGGCCTACGGCGAATGGGAGCAGCCGGAACGGCCAACGCCGGCGATGGCGCTTGTGTGGGCGGTGGCGGGTGTGTGCGCTGCTGCTGCTTGCGTTGGTGGAAGAGAGGAAGCAAATGAGATGGAGGAGGGGGAGGCAGACATGGCGCGACGGGTGTAGGCGCGATAGGAGGGGCGCGGGGCAGGCCGGCGGTGCCGTGCGGCGAACTCACCGGCGCATGGCGGCCACGCGGCGTGCGCGCTCTGTCGCGGTCGGGTGAGTGTGCGGCGAACGGGCGCGACGCACGGGAGCAGGAGCACAGTGTGGAGGCAGGCCAGGCTGGCTTGCGGACTAGTCCGGGAAGCGAGACGGCGGCCCGTTAACTGAGATAAGCAATTTTCCAATTCCATTTTCAATGAATTTTCAAATATCAGTTTTCAAATACCATTTTGAGCAAGAAAATGACTTCTTTTGAAAATGGCCCAAAAATAAAAGTTGCTTAGAATTTAATCCTCTACAACTTTGCTTTTGGGACCAACTAAAAATTTTGTATAGATTTTGAATTGGGAAGTAAAAGCTAAATAGGGAGGATTTTTGACCATTTTCTATAAAAATTTCAAAAGCATATTTTGTCAAAAGTTTGAATACAAACTTTGCTCCAAAAATTGTGCTAAATAATTCTAGATGATTTACAATTATAGCCAAACATGTTTTATTAGCCTAGCAAGCATAATCAGGGCAAAAATAACTCTAAACAAGTATATGCAACATTCATGTTTCACGAGCATGTTTCATATTTTTTAAAGCATTGTTTCAGTTATTATTTATATGATTAGGCATGTATGATTAGGATGCTTGATGATGCATAATATGCATGATTTGCAGTGCCTAAATGCTTGCATAACATCGGGGTGTTACAGCGTGCATCGCATGACTACAAGAAGATGTGATTTATTAGATATTGTATAATACCAAATAGGATATTTTTCTTGTAACCCAACTCCTCCAGAGCATATAAGGAGGGGCAGGGGTCCCCTAGTCGATATCTCCATATGGATCATAGGCTTAGCCTAAGGCATCTAAACATACGCAATATCATACGATAGCCAATATAAACCAACAGACCATAGGAGTAGGGTATTATGTCGTGCTGACGGCCCGAACCTGTCTAACTCTTGTGTCTCTGTTGCCTTCTTGTTCTTGATTTCATGCACCTCTGCCGATCAATTTACCTCCGTAGGATACCTATCGGAGGACTGTCAATGATATTCTGTCAATAGTTGGCACGCCAGGTAGGGGGATGCGTGCTGTTTCCATGACGAATAAGATGGTACACTTTTCAAGCTCTTCATCCTCTCCAAAGCCCGGCCAGATCTTTACGGTCGGATCAATCTCTTGGATCATCAATGTTGACAGAGACGAAGAGATCTTCAAGCCAGTGTAGATCGATTCTACGTCGACCACACCAACACCTGCAATAGTAGATCCAATCTCAGAACTGCCTCCGAGGTCGTCTTCACTAACAACTCGCCGCCTGCTACCCCGCTACTTGAGGAAGCAGGTCAGCAACAACGATCTGATCGCATCCATCGACCAGGTCGACTAGAAGCTCGCCGACTGCATCTCCCTCATGGAATCGGCTCTGACCACTCCGGTTTGGCGCCGACCACCTTCTGGTTCTGATCTATTGGAAGCCGATCGGGAAACTCCAGGGGATATGGCCACCATCCATCAGGATGCCCTAAGGGACAAATTCACCAACTAGATTGGAGACATCTATCCTCTCGCTGACCCGATCATCGACCAGCTCTCGCCACTATCAATATGCTGCAAATCGACCAACATCCCGAAGAATCGCTCCACACCATCCTGGACGAAAATCCAAACTCTGAGTCCTAGGGCTCTATGGAGATTGTCGCTCAAACCGCTGCCGTCCAACCTCCTTTTCCACCCTTCCATGGAGGTAGGATTTTTAATGTCAGCATCGACAGCCCTCCATGGGATAGAGAAACCGATGAGGACCGCACAACTCATGTCAACAGAAATAAGGACTACGTGATCAACATGGCTACGCAAGCAAACAAGGACTACGTGATCAACATGGCTACGCAAGCTAATTAGGCCTGCATCAACGACGACAATCTAGAAGACGACCAAGAACTACTCGGCAGCTACTCGACTCGATCAAGAATATACCGAAAAGTAGTTTCGACTGCTCGACGTCGTGGCATAAGGATGATGTCGTCTGGACTACTCGCCCCGACCACCTGTCACATCGCAATGATGATCGTCGCAAAGAATGACACTATAACGACCGTGACCGCCGCCATGACGATTGGCCAGAAATCTTGAGAGCTGGACGATTTCGTCGACGCTGACTAGATGTTCTATCTAAAGCTAAGTCACACTTTAATATTTTTCTAAATATTCCCCAACCTTCATATATCTTCATGATGTTTCTTCGAGCTGTTTTCTCTATGTTTGTTCTCCAAACGATTTTCTTTCATGTATACCATCTTAAAGATGACATACAACTAAGTCTAAGGCAAATTTCCGAACAGTCATGTTGATACTCGGGTGTTCCTAGAGACAGTCCTGTCTCCGGCTTCTCCCTACATGTGCATGAATGCCTGCCCTCTGCGTTAGGGGTGGTCGGCAGTGGCTCCTTAGCGATGCCCTGCTCTTCCTACATGCACATGGGCTCCGCGCTTCGTGCTATGGTTAAGAGGCTAGCTAGGGCTAGAGACTCAGCTACACACTAACCAGTCGGACGGTCATATTAAATATAAACACATCTTCAGAATAACACTAAGTGTTCACACCAACTGATCGTCGAGCTGCATACACTATTTCATCAGCATTGCTGATTCTTCTCTGGAGTTCATATATTTTATTTTTACATAATGTACTACCCATTATACACATTTGTTTCGTAGGGGCACAGTTCGGTCAACGAGCTTACGCTCAGGGACTGGACAAGATGATCATCGTCCGGGTGGTCGGACCACCTATCGGACGGACTTCACCATCAACCAACTGGTTGGACTGCTCGGCACTCACTCCTGCTCAGCGTTCACTTCATCGCCAACCAGTTGGTTGGACTGCTCATCGCATGGGTTTCATCGTCAGCTACGCTGGGGCTTGCCAGCTACGTTGAGGACTCCTCGGTGTTTGGATTCTTCATGCAAGCATCGCCAGCTAAGCTGGGGACTCCCTTAGTGGTCGGATCTTACTATGTCTCATCGGTGTGCTATCAAGTTGCTCCATGTTATTCGGATCAGGGTGCTAATCTTGGGCAGCACGTCTAGGGTCTTATGAAGTACATGGCAGATGATGTTGGCAAGCTTTCATTAAAAATTCTTTGACCCTGCTACAATATATCTTCAAAATCTTCCAGCAGGCTCGGGGACTACATGCGTGCACGTCATCTCGCAATGACTATATTTATTTCTACACTGGTTTCCAGTGACATTAGGGACTGGGCCAGCACCTTATGACTACTATTTTGGACCCTGGCACCATGTGACTACTTCATCTACTGCCAGGCTCGGAGACTAAGTGGGCACACTTTATTTCACGGTGAATGTGCTTATTTTTTGACTTAATCGTTTACAAAGTGACTAAGTTCCTTCGTGCTGACTAAGTCAAGGACGCTAAGTGTCTAACTTCGGCGCCCGGAACCTAAGTGGGCACACTTCATCCAAGATGGAGACTTCAAATTTTTTTATTATGAGCCCCTTACATCCTTCTAGCAAACCTCAGCTTTGAGTAAGTCTGGGCTTACTCACAGTTGAACTGCTGGGACGCCGTTCCCACTGCTCGGACAACAGCTCAAATGACAGTTCAACTACTCAAACGCCTGTTCAACTGCTCGGATACTCGCTTCAACAGCTTGGCTCCCAGATAAACTGGTTGGACACCTGTTCTTGATGATCAACAACAAGTTGGACACCTCGAACAAGCTCAAGACAATGTTGCTCAGCGGATACAAGGTGCTCGGGGACAAGCTATGGGGGTATGACCCCCCGGTGTAACACCCTCGGTGTTACACTAAAAATCTTTAACTTAAATATGTCATGAGCATCATATTTATGTGTTAATGCATGTGATATAGTGTTTGGGTCGAATTCCGTAACTCGAAACGATCAGCAGAAACGCGAAATGAAAGTTAATTTCATAGTCACGTTATATTACTTAGGATTTGAAACTAATTTTTATTAAGCGAAAATGTTATAGAATGCATATACGAAACTTTAATAAAGTTAGAAGTATGAACTTTGTAGATGACGATGAAATACATGCGGTCGAGGATGAATTCACTAGCTAGCATACCTAATAGCTTAGAAATCGAATTTGACGCGAATCCAATCAAGACTTAGTCAAATTTCTTAAGTCGGAAAATGGTTTGACAAGGCTAAGTTTGGCAAATTTTGTAGAGTAATTGGATTAAGGAGTGGTGCGGTTTTATGGCTTGTTTTAGTAGCATAACATGCCTTCTTAAGGGTAGCATAGGTGGTTTGGCGATTGAACCAACGAATTGGGTTGTTTGGGATGCTTTAAAAAGCGTGCTTGGCGCGTTCCCGGTCGGTTTCATCATGTGGGCGCGGTCACTGTGCCTCGACACTCGGCGCCATAGTGTCGACCGCCTGACACACGTGCACGCACAAGCACACACGCGCACTGCCATGCTTGGTAGGACGCTGGGGCCGTTTGGCTGGGCCGCTCTGCCCCACCACGCCCCATCCGTTACTGTCGTGGGCCCGACGCCCTGGCCGGTTCGCTACCGCCTGGACACTCTACTTCGCTGTGTCACTACCTTGCATTGCATCGTGTCGTGTCTACGTTGCGCCACATTGTTCCTCTCTAACCGGGTGGGTGCCGTCCACGTGACCTTGCACGCCGTCGCGACACCATTAATGACACCACAGCGCGCGGGCCATGGCCTGTCGCCGATGCGCTCGCTTGTCCAATGCTTTTGGGGCGAGGATCCCTCAGCCATAGTACCCGCATCCCGCCAAGACACGCCCAGTTGAAGTCTGATGGGTCCCACAGCCGTCCCGTCCGCCTACGTGCCCCTGCTTCTCCTCTACTGCCGTCGTCGCCTTGCGCCCGCGAGCGTGCTAGAAAGAGGTCACCTCTCTTCAATTCGCCTCATCCGCATCTGCGCTCTCTTGTCCTCTCACCGCCTTTGCCACCCGTACCCTTGATGATGGTTGGTCGGGCACCAATTTGGCATTTTCGCCCTGGCGAGGCGTTAAGGCCGCGCTTGGTCGTGGGCGCGGACAGCTTGCTCGCCCGTCGCTCGCTGCCCAATTAGCTGCACCATTACCTTCGCTTAGGTCCTTCCTCCACCCCGCGCACCTCATCCTTGCCGCTACTGGCCTGCCTTGGTCGCTGACGCGATGGTGTCGCCATAGTGCGCCGCCGCATTCCACCCTCGCACGTGCCCAGCTCGGTTCGGGGAATCCCCGACCAAACCATCACTACAGCAAAAACTAGGGTACGCTAGTGGTGCTTTAGGGTTAGCTATCTCTCACGGCAGTGACTTAGGATGGCCGGCGTGGTCGTGCCGCCGTCGCGCATGGCCGCGCGCCGTTGCTGCGAGCTCCGTTGTCCCTGTAACGTTGGCTAGGGTACAATCTTGGGTCATAGGTGCTGTTTGGCTCGTTAGCTTGGGTGGGGAAAGGCTAGGTTGGCCGGCATGACCGCCCTGTGCCAGCGCCACCACGCTGGTGCGCGCGCGGGTGCCCTAGGGTCTGGCCGTTATGAAGATAGATTATTTCGAGGGCTAAATTGCTTAAGCCTAGACTATAGGAATAGTATGCATTGGGGTCAGGGGAATAGCAGTCAGTTCGGGGGCGTTTTTGCAAATTTGGCAGGCCCACGCGGGCCGCCCCATCGCGGGCCGTTGGCTTGCGGTTGGGCCGTGCCCCGCGCCGCGCCAACGAAGCACGCGTGAGCGCGCGTGGCGTGGAGTGGGCCGCATCGCTCGTGGGCCGCGCTGGGCTATTTCACCCTTTTTCTTTTCTAATGAAGTTGTTAATGCTTTTCTAATTAATTTGTGAACTGATCTTTGATAATTAATATAAAATTATGTAAGTGTCCAAAAATTGTGAAGTAAATTTTGTTAGGTTCCTAAATTCATGATCTATCATTTAGTGTATTTAGCTCATACAGTTCTGTGGTATCCTTAGGGTTACTTTATTTGTTTTAAAATGCTTGTTGTTATTATGATTATTTAGAGAATGAATTTTCGTGCTGAAATGGTAGAGGTGCTAGCTCTAAAAATTTTACAGTAGACTCCTAACATTATTAGGCACTCACTGTAATTTTTGTAGCCTTAGATGAGGTTTATAAATATGATAGCTAGTACTCCTTGTTTTATTATATATATAGTAAATCGGTATTAAGAGTGAGAATGCATTTAGTTGCTAAGTTAATACATGAAATGTTTCATACCTGCTTAGTGAAAATGATATGCAACTTAGCGTCTTAGTCGGTAGAGCTAGCTTAGTAGCTTGATAGATGTATTCTTATTTTAAGAGTTGCTGTTGCCGTATTACTAAGTGTTGCATCATCATTTCATGCATGTAGATAACGAGTTGCTAGAGTTCGTGCCTGTGGACGAGCAGGAGTACGAGGAGATCATCAAAGAGTATGAGGAGAAGATTCTCGTACAGGAGGGAGCCTCAGAGCTATCACCTGCTGACTTTGTTGACACCTCGTCTGTCCAAGGCAAGCCCCAGTGCATAACCTTTATTTTAAATGGTCACTGAATATATATGTGTTGTGCATTTACGTTACAGGCATTTTATAAAAACTACATGCATAGAAATACCTACCTATAAGTCTTACTAGCATAGGTCGAGTAGTTGCTATGCTTAGGATTTCGGTAGCGTGAGTAACCTGCCGTTATTCATAATAGGTGAATATTATTATTGCTCCTGATAAAAATGGTGAAAGAAAAAATGAAGACCAGGCAGGGAAAGGGTTTGGGTATTGGTGGGTATAAGGGGTTGTGTCCTGCGGCCAATGGGACATAGCTTGGTTATACTATTTCCCTGCCTGTATCGGTTAAGGACCGGCCATTGCATTGGGTTCTAGGCAAGTCACAGACTTATTATCCTGAGTATATACTTGTGCATGGGTGCAGAGAAGGCTTGTTGCTCTCTTATCGTGGGTTTTGACTCTTTTTGGACCGACTGATTGAAGGCGGGGATGGTGGAGGTCTAAGCACCGCACTGAGTCCGGGACTCAGGAGCGGGGGCTTGGAGTCCAAGTTTGGACAAGGACCTGGACCCCATGGCAGGAGAGTGGTGGGTTGGTCCTGCTTATGCCTAGGGTACAAGCGGAGCGTGTGTTTCGGGGTACCCAGCTAGGCACATTGATTCGTGAATCGCTGGACGATCCGGTATGGCTTGTCTATAGTCTAGCATCGTAGTAAGAACTGAAGATAAATGGTGGTGAAATGGAACTGCTTGCTCAACCCTTGCTTGAAAGTAGAACATGTGCTTACATAGAATGGTTAGGTAACAAAATAATTATGACTGCTACTAATAAACATACATATGGATTCACTACTAGTATTGCTTTCTGCAAAAAGAAAATCCAGCAAAACACAAAGCTTATCATATCCTTTAGAGTCGAGAAATTATTCCTACTAGTTGGGTAAGTCTTGCGAGTATATTATGTATTCAGGGTTCATTTACCCTTGTTGCAGGTGCAGCTTAAGGAGTAGCTGTTGTGTGAAGGATTCTTCTGGTGGGCACAGATGGATCCTTGTCTATTATCGATAAATGTTTATTTTAATTCCGCTGTTTAAATTTCACACTCTAAACTTGGTACTGTAATAGTGTATTTCTAAGAACTCTGGTTGTATAAAATGGACTAAGTATTATAAACTCGTTCTTATTATTGGATCCTAAGAGAAAAGTGTGGATTATTCGGGCTCTCTTTTGGGGTGTGCTCGATGGAATTCGCTCGATGTAGCTTGCCTTCGGTGTGCTTAGTGTCTGGTGAAAGATGAGTCCAACCGAAGGTGTGCTATTTTGGGCGGTTCTGTCACACCCGGTATCCATAAGACAAGACATGGGTCGCACTATCAGAGGTGGCTCAGCCCATAAGATCAAGGCGTGCACCGCATGGCTACTAAGAAGATGTGATTTATTAGATACTGTATAATACCTAAATATGATAATTTTTCTTGTAACCCGACCCCTCCAGAGCATATAAGGAGGGGTAGAGGTCCCCTAGTCGACATCTCCATACGGATCATAGGCTTAGCCTTAAGGCATCTAAACACATAGCAATATCATATGATAGCCAATACAAACCAACAGACCACTAGAAGTAGGGTATTACGTCGTGCTGACGGTCCTAAACTTGTCTAACTCTTGTGTCTCTGTTGTCCTTCTTGTTCTTGATTACACGCACCTCTGTCGAACAATCTACCTTCGTGGATACCCCTCAGGAGGACGGCTGACGATATTATGTCGACAGCGACCCTCGACATGGCGGCACAACAGCGCCAATAGCCCCGATCACGAGCGTACCAGCGTGGCAGGGCTAGCACAAGTGGCTCTCCGACAGATCTAGGCTCCCTCTCCGAGTCGTGCGAGCACGTCCTCGTCACGTTGGGCAGCCGCCACTGCCTCCGATGAACTCCACACGCCTACGAGGCCTCCATTCTCCTAAACAACATGGAGATGTTGTGCCTACGCTTAAAGCGCATGTTGCAAGCAGTTTGTTTTAATTATTTTAATTGTTTCAGAGGTATGTTGGAAGTATTTTATATGGATGTTGTAAAAAGTAGATCAGGATGTTGCATATATTACAAGTGTTTTAGATGAATGTTTCAAACTATTTGTTCAAAATATTCCATCTATTTCAGTCGTATGTTTGCAAGCATTTTGATATGGATGTTGCATATGTTTCACACATATTGTAAGAGTATGTTCCAAATGTTTTATTCTTATGTTACAGCAAGTGTTTTTCACTGTTGCAAGTTGTAAGTGTTTATCTGAAAGTTGCATATGTTGCAATAGGCCATACACGTATGTTGTTAGTTTATGTTTCAAATATTTTAGCTGTTTTCAGAAGTATGTTATAAGTATTTTATCTGGATGTTGTATCTGTTACAGTGACTATACACATATGTTACAAACGTATATTTTTAAATATTTTATCTGTTTTAGACGTATGTTACAACAAGTGCTTTATGTTGTTATCATCAGTGAGCTCGGGAAAGCAAGCACAGGCTGAGACGGTGCCCGCGTGCATGCCCAGCAGCATTGTGTGGATGCGCAGCAGCATCGCATGCGTAGGCGCGTAGCAACAGTAGGTTCATGCGGACTCGTGCAGCAGGAGCATGCGGGCAACTGCAGCAGGCGCATACGGGCGTGCAGCAGGCGGAGGCAGGCAACAACAATATGCGCATCAGCCAGGACAGCAGGCGTAGGCACGCAGCAGCAGCAGGTGCGTGTGGGCGTGTGCAACAGCAGCATGCGCATCAGGCAGATAGGCGCGGATGTCTGGACGGGGCTAGCGTCCGAACTTCTGAACGCTACCCACACCGTTGATTTAATATTTTTATTTGCTATCATAGATATTACTGTTTTATATGGATTTAGCCAAACTTAAATGCCCTGTTCGTTTGGCTTATAAGTCATAGCCTGAAAATACTGTTGGCTGATTTGTTGTGAGAGAAAAATACTATTCATTAGCTGAAAAAGTACGGCTTATAAGCCAAGCGAACGGGACGAAAATGTGTGACCATGGCAATAAATATTCAGGTAAGGGCCTGTTTGGTAGGGCTCCAACTCCAACTAAAACAACTTTGGTTGTGGCTTCTACGATGGAGTAGATTCTTTAGCGGAGTTGAAGCTATTTTGATAAAACGTTTGGTAAAACAGCTTTGCCTGGTATTGGAAGAAGTGAAATGTCCATAGCGCCCTTCTCTTTTTTTCTTTTCTTCCTTATTTTTCCTTTTTTTATTTCTCTTTTCTTTCGATATTGTTCTCTCTACCCTATCCCATTAACCCACCTCACGCGACTTCGGCATCTCCACGCATGCGACGGTCGTCTTCAACGCGGATGGGATCTCTTCCACGCACGGGATCCTCCTTCGCTCACCGCACCGGCCTCCACTCCCTCCCAGTGTCGGCCTCCGCGCCGTTGCCGACCCTGGCCTCCTCGCCCGGTCTCACCCCTCCCGGCGACGGCTTCCTCGTCCAGCCTCGCACCTCGCCGCGCCGCCCGGAGGCTCCTCTCCACGTCGGCCTCCTTGCCTTCTCGCCTGGCCTCGCCTCTTCACTACTACATAATCACTTTTAGGGGCGGCTCCAAATGATTTGTAGGGGCGGTTTGGCCAGCTACCCCTACCATACCGTCTCTACAAATCATGCATTTGTAGGGATGGTTCCCAGATCGTCCCCAAATCGATTTGTAGGGGCGACTGGTGTTATCAGCCGCCTGTACAAATCGATTTATAGGGGCGGCTGGTAACACCAGCCGCCCCTACAAAATCAATTTGTAGGGTGGCTACAGTACCATCCGCCTTTACAAATCGATTTATATGGACGGTTCAATTTAGAACCGCCCCTACAGTACATTTTTTCATAAAAAAAAATCAAATTTACAATTATATATATATATATATATATTTATATATATATATATATATTTATATTTCAAATCTGACCACAACACAAGGGCATTATATAATTCAAATCATAGTCTATATGCTTGTATCACCTACCGCCCATTATGCAACAAAGGTCTAACATCTCATATTGCAACTATGTATAGAACTATGCATAAAAATACTTTCTGCTCATCCAAGCAGTGAACGCATCCAGGTGACCACCACCATCCTCTTTTTCTGCTCTTTATTTACTTTCATGCACATCTACACAAGCAAGGCAACAAGGGAAATGATTATTTTCAATACTTGCTAATTGGAAGAGTGAAAAAATACTCAAAACCGAACTGAACTGAACTGCTGCTGCTATATAGCTTCACATATATGAGCTGAAACACATGCATATATTTTAATGGGCAAGAGCAAACAAGGATCAGTACAGAGATTAACTTAAAACTTGTAAAAATACTGCTCATATGCTAGTGACCAATTGAGATCAATACAGTACATATATGCATGCACACCGAGACATCACATGAGCTAGCTAAAAAGGCTTGTGAATGAACAAGGACAAGACCTTGCTCATTTGAGTAAATAAGCACTTAAGACAAGGCATGCAATAATTATTTAACTATTGACAATAATTATTTAACTATTTGTATCCAGCAATCACCCATCTGAATATTTCTATTGGCACAATAGACAAGAGCTGTCATGCAAAAGGAGAAAGAACTTTCAGCCAACTTCTAATGCTAAAGCAGTGTAGAAATGCTCCAAATCATTTTAACAGGTAATATACTAGTATTTCGTCAACAGAGAATCAGTAAATGACAGATATAGCTTAGCAAACAAATAATATTGGTAAATGGTGGTAGTAATGACCCTTGGAATTGATTGGTTTCATTTTCATACAAAAGCAATGCAAATTATTTAAACTCAAGCTTGCTGATTGCTTTACGGGTGTTAGAATCCAGTGAACATTTCCCACAGAAAAGGCCAAATCTCAAGCAACTTTAACAATAGGCCATAGTGGTACACAATTGTAAACTAAAAGAATTGTAATTCCTAAGTATATGTGCATTTTAGTAAGAACCTTACCGATGCTGGAATGAAGATGAAATTGGGTGGCGACTGCAAAGCAAAATCGGACCCATGAAATTCCTCAAAACCATACTCAGACATCAACATATATATTTCATCCTCTAAGCAGGTACTGCATAACCAAGAGATGCTACCACAGAATATTCGAATCTCCCAGCACCAGCAACTTGCAGGTTACTGGCCGTTTGATGCAATCATCTCATATTTCACCCCAATTAAGGAAGCAGTATTAAGCACAAACATAAGCGCTAGATGTAGGATTACGGAAAGCATCAAGAGCATGGCAATTTCCGATTTCCTAGCGACCACGCTAAACAAGTCAGTAACAACAGATTTTTGAGGCGCATCCGTGTCTTCAAGTCAATTTTACCCAACATATGGCAAAGGCAACTGATTCAAACATAGAGAATTCCCAAATAGTTATTCCAGTAGAGACTTACCGGCACTGATGACAGGTTTGGCCCCTCACTTGATCATAGATGCGCTTTCCATCCTTGCCATAGCCATCGACAAAGAGAGCCCAAGGAGTGCTGCATGTACCCAAGAGCTTGTCGTGCTCTTCAGTATATATTTCTTCCTTGGCTCCTATCTCTATTACTGCTGTTTTGCCATCTTCAGAGTGTCTCTCTTTCTTTGGCTCAGTTTCACAATAGCTTACTGGTTCCACGTCCTTCAACCTTAAAAAACAAAAAAAAAAAAGGTTTTAAGAAGATTACTGCTAAAACATCCAATGAGATACGATTGCAGGACATCTACATCCAGTGTTTATTAAACCTATTTAATTTATTTAACATGTGGCAAACAAATTTGGAGCAGAAAACATAACTGACAATTTTGTACTGCCTCGTGGAAAGGCGTTAGGTGTTAACGCCATTAGGACAAGATTGCGCACATGTTATTGACATGACAGTATCGTTATGGGAAAAAAGAAAGGACAGCCACATCCATTCAGATCCATACACACTGAAACTACAATACAAGCACGAGATGAAATAGACAGCGATACTTATACTGAAACGTGTTGAGCTAAGGTGTAAAGGGTGGAAAGAATAGTAAAACATTCCACAAACAGGAACTGCAGGTAGATCCGTTCAGATGACGAAAAATAAACGACTGTCAATCATCGCTATACTAGGGTACCGTTTAGGTGGCAAATTTTTTGGCGAAATGCCACTGTAGCACTTTCGTTGTTATTTGGCAATTAGTGTTCAATCATAGTCTAATTAGACTTAAAAGATTCGTCTCGTTAATTTTGTCTAAACTGTGTAATTAGTTTTATTTTTTATTTATATTTAATGCTTCATGTATGCGTCCAAAGATTCGATGTGACGGGGAATCTTGAAAAATTTGGCATTTTAAAGTGGAACTAAACAGGGACTAGATTCATGAAGACACAGGATGCGCTAAATAAAAAGAACAGATGTTTGCACATAACACAGACTCGCGACCCCAGCGTTCCGGAGGCAAGAACCCGCGGGCATCCCAAGAAAGTAATAATCAGGACACGCATCCACCACCGCAAAGAAGACGATTCGGTCCGTACCTGAGCGACCGCCGCGAGGGCGGCGGCGGCGCGGGCTTCACCCTGGCCACGTCAACGGACCCTGGCTCCACAGGCTTCCAGCGCCACCGCCCACTGCCCGAGGCGGCGGCAGACTGGCTGAGGGTGTGCGCGAGGTCGAGGATGCCGAGCCACTGCATCCGCTCCATGCGCGAGGGTGAACGCAAATGCGCGGGGTCTGCGTCGGGGATTTGGGGATTAGGGTTTAGACGACTTGGGAGAAGACCGCCGATGGGGGAGAGGATGCGTTGGGCAGGAGCAGTCAGCAGGAGGGTATAGGCCGGCTTGGACTTGACGAGGAACGGAGTGGAGGCCGGCCCTAGGAACGGGACTTGGTCGGAGACGACCGAGGCCGGCCATGGCGACTCGCAGCCTCCGCAAGCCGGCGGCGATAGGAGATGGCCCGATCTACGACCATGAGGGGGCGCACGAACGAGGAGCCCCGGATCCTTCGCTGGATCTGTCGCGTGGGGGAGACGAGGAAGACGAGAGGGGACGGGACGGGACGGGAGGCGTCTGCTGAGAGGAGTGGCTGAGGGGGTGTCTGGGAGAGACGTCGTTGTGGGATCAGGCTAGGGTTTGGGTGTTATTTTATATATCGGAGCATTGATCTCAGCCGAACATTAATTTGTAAGGGCGGCTGGTGATTGAGCCGTCCCTATAAATAGGGCGGCTGGTGAGTGAGCCGTCTCTATAAATCAGACCTATTTGTAGGGGCGGCTCGTATCACCAGCCGCCCCTGCTGTTCCCCTGCTGTTCTATTTGTAGGCGCGGTTGGTCTCTGGGCTCCCGAACACACCACTGTAGCGGCTCCGTCGTCGGCCGCTACTAAAAAAAAAATTGTCCCGTTGAACCGTTTTCTACGTGGTGCTTCCCGCGCCGGCTGGAGAACCCTCCCACCTCCCCGGAGCAGCAGCCAGTGTCTGTCCATGCGCAGCGTGTCGCGGCTGCGCCGGCGACGCCGTCGCGCTGCTCGGCCTCAACTGGTTCCTCCTCGGTCTGCTCACCTCGCCCATGCTGCTGGGCGTCGCGCACGCCGTCGTCCCGCGCTCACGTGGCTCGCCGCCGCCGCGCCCCTGTGCCCCGTGTACCCGGCGCAGGGAAAGCGGCAGCGTGCCCGGTGTCCCGTGTTCGTCGGATACACGTTTCTTTACGCTATATGCCCGTAACTTCACACGTACCGGTACTGTACTATACAATACAACACTGGCACATACGGTCATCGTCGTCATACTGAGTCACCTTGCCGTTTTTTGCTTTTGTGATGAACATTGAATTGTTCGGCTGGCTGGCCGGCTGGGGCTGGACTGGCCAGCGCACTCACATTTTTACTGTTCATATGAACAGTGTTTTGGATAGAACAATATTTTTCTTTCGCAACAATCAGCTGAAACAGTATTTTAGCTTATTTTTCAGTCCTGTCGAACAAGCTCCATGAAGCTAGCCGAAACATACTCTGACAAATCCTGAAGCCAGGCACAGCATCTTTCGGGACCTGATGTCTAAAACGGCAAAACCTGATGTGCATCTCGATTAGGGACAGATTTTTTTGAAGACATCACCGGAGGGGTGAGAGCCCCACCTGAATGGATTTTCCATTGATTCCGGCGAGCCGGTGGATGGAGGGTGCCAAGGCACCTACAGGGTCGAGGACCCGTAGTCATATTTAGATTACAAATGAGGAGGTAGGAGAGCTTAGTTCATTACAAACATTGCGCACCACTTGTCAACTATCCATCGATCTTCGACTTTTAGGCGGCAGCTCCAGAGGCGACATGCTTCTTTGGCAGTAGCAAGCAGCCGCCGAAGGCAAGGCTGTTGCTGACGGAAGACGACATCGTGCCTATGGTTCCAAACTTGCCAGCAACAGAGGAGAATCATTGTAGAAAAGAGCTTGGATGGCACCTCAGCCGGCCTGGGCAATTCCCAGAGCCTGTTGACAGGAGGGATAGGCAGGTCTCTCCATCCAAGGTGGTTCCAGAAAGATCTAGCGACCGTGCACTGGAAGATGAGATGGTCACATGTCTCAGCGGATTGACCGCAGAGTTCGCAAATGTCGTCATCCAGGACATGCTTGTTGTGGAGGTTTGCTCGGCACTGAATTCTTTCATGGAGCAGCAACCAACCGAAGAACCGAACCCGGGGGGGAGCACGGCTTTTCCAGACGAAGTTGTCGATCATACCGACTTGTCCGGAGTGTGTCGAGACACGGTATATGCTGCCGGTGTCCAGCCTGTTCGCCGTGCAAGTAAACTTGCTGGAGCGTTCGTCTGGCTGCTGTTGTAGGTTGATGGAAGCGATGATAGCCTCGACCTCAACCTTCTCGCTGCATGCCTGGGGAGAGAGTCGCGGCACCAGGATGGTCGCAAGGCCGCGAATGCATACTTCCCTGACTGAAACATTTGGCTGAGTGTAGTGACTGAGTAGGCAGGGAAATTTGAGTGCCAGCGTGGTGCCCTCTGTCCATGAATCCCACCAGAACGTCGTAGATGCACCATCTCCAATGACGACCTTGGTTATACATCTGTATGCTGGCAGTAGAGATTTCAGGCCATCCCAGTGGTTACCGTCATTGGCCCCCTCCAATGTTGATAGGTCTGTGTGTTGCCGTGCCCAGGCTGCCCATGCTGACTCTTCTGGATGGTGTAGGCGGTGCAGCAGTTTAAGGAGGAGGCAGGCGTTCTGTGTAGCCAGATCGCGCACCCCCAATCCTCCTTCAACTTTTGGCTTCTGGGCAACCTCCCATCGTACTAGGCATTTGCTTCCTGAGGTCTTATCTGTTCCAGCCCAGAGGAAGGCACGCCGTTTCTTGTCAATGGCCGCGATCACTCCCGGTGGGAGGGCCACAGCTTGCATCATATAGGTTGCAAGGCCGTCAAGTGCCGAATTGATGAGGACAAGCCGCCCTTGGTGGTTCAGGAGGGCTGACTGCCACCCAGCAAGCCGACGGTCCACTTTGGAGATGAGCGGGGTGAAAGCGGCGAGATTCAACTTGACATTGGACAGAGGCAAACCTAGGTATACCTGTGGGAAGGACCCCTTTTGACACTGCAGGATACGCACAACACGCTGAAGGCGGTTCTCAGGAACGTGCATGGGCACCAGAGTGCTTTTGGAGAAGTTGATCTTAAGTCCAGTGGCCAGTGCAAAGTCATCTAATGTTGTCTTTAGCCGCCTGACATCAGTCAGCTCCGCACGGACTAGCAGTAGCGTGTCGTCTGCATATTGTAAGACTGGGCATGGACCGTCAATGGAGGGGTGACGGATGCCCGAGTCTTGTTTGATCAGCTGCTGTAAGACATCAGCCACCAGAAGAAAGAGGTATGGGGACAGTGCATCACCTTGCCGCAGCCCCCTTCTGCACTTGATCCATCTTCCTGGACAGCCATTGATTAGGACCGAGGAATGAGAGGTGGTGAACAATTGGGTCATCCATTGAATCCACGTTGGTGGGAACCCCCTGGCATGTAAAATTGCGAGCAAGCTGTCCCAACTAACAGAGTCAAAAGCCTTGGCGAAGTCTAATTTGAGTACCAAAGTGGGACACTTTTTGCGGTGGCAGTATTGGACGAGCTCTGTTGCATAAACAAAGTTCTCTGAAATTGATCTGCCTTTGATAAAACCAGTCTGGTCGATGTCAATCAACTGCTGAACGTGCCTTTGCAGCCTGGTGGTAAGAATCTTGGTGATAATCTTGACCGGGCAATTCTGGAGGGAGACCGGCCTAAAATCTTTCGGAGCTGTGGCCCCCTGACATTTGGGCAGCAGAACAATGTATGCCCGGTTGATGCGGTCTAGATCCACCGTGCCGTTGTAAAAGCTTGAGAGGAAGCTGAGGATGTCATCTTTGATGGCAGTCCAAGCAGTCACATACCAGGCTGGGCCGAATCCATCGGGTCCAGGGGCGCTGTTGATGTTCATTGATTTAACTGCATTGAGAGCTTCACCTTCAGAGAAAGGAGCCACCAGGTCGGCCAGAGCAGCAGCATGCGTCACAGGGTAGAGTGTTGCCACATCGAAATTCCATCTCGTGTCGTCAGCCACACCAAGGATGCTGGTGTAGTAATTGGTCATGGCCTCAGACTTCGCCGCATGATTGACCAGAACTGTGCCATCCACAGTTATTGCCGCAATCCGGTTCATTCTTTGGCGGCAAGATGCACGAGCGTGGAAGAATTTGGTGTTGGCGTCACCTTCCTTGAGGCTTTTCATTTTTCCCCGTTGCTTCCAGTAAGCCGCTTTCTGGCTGAGGAATAGCTGCAACCGGTTTGAGCACTGGTCCCTGAGACAACGTTCACCTGGAGAGAGTGATCTGAATTCTTCCAAGTAGTCAAATAAGCAAATGAGGAAGTAGCAATTATGGTATATGAATGGGGGGGAGCGATGCTTACGCAGCCAAACCTTTGATGCTAGCCGAGCCGCCTTGACCTGTGCAACCATGACACGAGCAGCATCCCCAGTGCGAGAGACAGACTGCCAAGAAGGGAGAACAGAGTGTAGGAAGGAGGGGTCCAGGAGCCAAGACCTCTCCAGTCTGAAAATGCTGGGCTTAGGAATATTAGTTTGGATGGAGGCAAGGATTGGAGTATGATCAGAGGTTGGACGGTGGCCGGAGGTGAGAGTGGAGCCAGGAAAGATGTTTCCGAACTCCGTAGTAAAGAAAGCACGATCCAGTCTAGCGAGTGTTGGCTCAGCCCTTTTGTTTGTCCAGGTGAACAGTCGGTCTAAGAGCGGCAGCTCGATCAGCTGCAGGTCATCAATCATTTGGTTGAACCTGGAGGCTAAGCTAGAGTTAAATGAAGTCGTATTCTTATCCGACGGTGCCCGGGTGAGGTTGAAATCCCCAATAATTATCCAGGGGTCGTTAATGGTGCTGGCAACGTTGCTCAAGTCGCTAAGGAACTGATCGGTGAAAGCATGGTCCGCAGGGCCATACACGTTAGTCAGGGCGAGGCGAAGGTCAGAAGTGGTTGACTGTAGGACCACAGTTATAGTGTACGCCGAGAAGTCATGGTGAACCAGGGTGAAGAGGCTGGAGCACCAGGCAGTAACCAGCCCACCACGAGTATCATTGGCCAGTTTAGCACGGAAGGCGTCGAGGTTGGGGGGCATGAACGAGCGAAAGCAGAAACTGTCTACGACGTTAAGCTTGGTTTCCTGGAGGCAGACAAGCTGTGGGTGGTTCTTGTCGATGTTGTCTTTGACAACCACGCGTTTGTCAGACTGGCTGAGGCCACGCACATTCCAGGAGAGCACCACAAAGTTGTGATACGAACGATTCATGGATTCAGACTGAAACAACCAACGCCCGCTGAAGGCAGCAACAAGTTCCTGAGAGACAAAACAGACGGCGAGAGGACATTGCACGAACGAACAGAAACTAACACAGCAAGGTTCAAAGGCCTAAGAAAAAAGGACGGCGACGGAGAACCGCGATGACCGGTAAAGGCAGTGGCAATGCCAACCAGCCGGGCCGCAGGCGCAGCGTCGATCATGGGTAGCGACCGGTGGCCGCCGCCACCGCAACAGCACGCCTGCTGGGGCCGTCAAGACACGCGGCCTTGGCCAGACGGGAGAGGTCGAGCGCCATCAAAGGATTCTTCTTCTTGAGGATGCGGCAGGCAGAGACCTGCGCCTTGAGCTCAGAAGAGCAGAGTACAAGGCTCTCCCGAAGAGCCTTCCTGTTGACCGCCTTTGTGGTCATGTCGACGAAGGAGCCAGACTCCCGAGCAGCAAGCCTGGAGCTAGCACGCTGAGGTTGGCGCCCAGCAGGACCGCGACTGCGGCGAGGCTGCGGCAGGCGATCAGGAGCAACCGGTAGGCCCGAGGAGGCTTCAGGGGCACCAGAAGGACTCGGGCGCCCGACCGGGCGACGACCGCGGCGCGGCTGGAGGTGCTGGACCGCCGGGGACGGCGGCGGCGCGGGCATAGTGTTGTCGACGTCGTGCCAGGGGAGAGCGAGGAGCGAATAGGAGCAGAGAGGCGTGGAGGGCACCGGGTCCCACGGCTCCAGCACCGTCGACGGGAGGATGACCGGGAGGCGCGGCAGCGGTGCAAGCGGGAAAGGGCGCACCAGGCCGTAGAAGAACGAGTCGAAGCCCGGGAAGCCAGGGACGAGCCGCAGGTTGCCGAAGGGGCAGGGCAGGTCCCGGGCAGGGGGACGCACAGGGCCGAACCGCGGGAGAGGGGTGTCCGGCGCACTCGCGGGCTCGCGGGGAGGCGGTGCCGTGGGTGGTAACTGGGGTGCTGGTGGGTTGGCGCTAGAGGAGGCTACACGGTTGATGGGGTCAACGGTGGGGGACTGGAGGACCGAGGAGGAGGGAGGCGGCGACGCGGGGCGAGAGGGAACATGCAGGACGACAGGGACAGGCCTCGCCACCCCGTGCGAAGCAGGAGGCGGCGACCCGGGGTTGCGCGGGGAGCGTTTGACCGCCCAATGCAGGCGCGCCGAGCGCGGAGTTCTGCAGTTGCGAACCATGTGGCCGTAACCACCACAGCGCCGACACCGGACAGGGTCGCGACAGTCCTTGACGTGATGGTCGACGGCGAGGCAGCGGTAACAAGCGTTGGGGCTAGCACGGAAGCGTCTAGGCGCTGTGACCGGAGTAGGTTGAGGCGGCTTTAACACCGCCTGGAGGAAGGAGGCCGGCTGGACGGGCCTCGGTGCGCCGCACAGTGCAAGGTTGTTGGCACGGTAAATGCAGGGGTCGCCATTGTCAGCCGCGCCGCCTGACGTGGCGTGCATCGGGAGAGGGAGCAAAGGGGGGAGAGAAGGGGAGCCGGGCGTGCACAGCTTAAGCAGGTAAGGGCGCCGCGACGACGCGTTTTGGGCCGCCCTGGCATGAATGCTCTGTCCCCCAGACTTAGCAAGCGAAGCAACTGGATGTGAGAGGGTTACAGTGGGGGACCGTTGGGGCGCATTGAAGGCGGGCCCAGCCAAACGATCGGCCGCGGCCGCCGCACGCGCTTCGTCGCCATGGACGTCGACCTCCATGGATCCCAAACGAAGGTGACCACGCAGCGCAATGAAACGAGCGACATTCTCGGACGCGACTAACACGTGGAACAAGAACGGGCGAATGGATCGTGCTTTCAAGACCACTGGAGGGGACGTCAAGCAGAAGGAGAGAATATTGGAGACCTGGTTGGAGTTGAGGGTGGTGGGGGCGGAGGAGAAGGAGGGTGTAAGCCAGAGAGTACCTGGCTTGGGGAGAGGGACTCCCAGCAACAATGGCGCTGCCGTGGAGTAGAAGTCGCGGAGAAGCAGCTCCTGGAAGCGGTGGCCCGGCCTCCCGGCGGGAGCCTGAGCGGCAGACTTGAACGCAGCACGGGGAGGGACGACGTCGGGTTGCACAGGACAAGGCGACGGGGGCACCTCAGGCAATGACGGCGTAGCTGGGGTGGTGGAAGAGAGGGGGTTGGGCTCAGAGGGTGAAGGTGGCGGAGGGGTCTGGGCAGACGGCGGCGGCGGCGGCTGCGCGAGGGGCGTCGCCGCTGAGTCGCCCGGGTCGAGAGCTTCGGCCCAGAGGCACTCCATCTCAGCCAAGCCGTTAACTTACCAGTTAATTAAGAATTAATAAGATGCGCTTCGATTAGGGACAGATGAATTCTGCTTCCAGTTCCAGTTCCAGTTCCAGATGACTGGTGCATTTCCATATTGGAATCTCCCTTTCCAAGTTCCAACAATGGCTTTGAGTGACAATCTGTCTGTCTCTGGGACAGTTCCATCCATGCCAACTCGCTTTTTCTGTATTGTTTGGCACAAACAATTGTAAAAGTTCTTTCAATTTGTTACATTTTCTACAAATATTCGTATACATAATACAAGGAGGTAATAACTGCTAGCGTGCCAAAAGAATACCTGGAGCACTTTCAAACTGTTACATTTTTCACCAAGTCCTGAAGCCTCACGCCCAGACACTGCAATCTTTCGGGTTCCAGAGATCAAAGCAAAACCTACTCATAACGTGCAACTCGATTAGACGATTATTGATCCTGAAAACAAAGCCACAGATGAATGTTGGTTCCAGACAAGATAATAATTACTGCTGCATTCAGCAATCTTGCCTCTATCCATCTCGGAGTCTCCCCATGCAAGTTCCAACGATGCATTCTTTTGACAATCTGTCTGGCTGTACCTGTGACAGTTCCATATCCATACAAACATTTTTTTTCTTCGCGCAAACTCTGGCAAAAGATCCTCCACATTGTCAGATATTCACAGGGATTCGCACAAAAGGAGGCTAGCAAAAGAGGAGATCAAATACATGCCAAAAAAAAAAAACCTGGAGATACATCTGAAACGCAGAGCTGTTCGGTTGATAATACAGTATCATGTAGTAACATTAACTGAACTTTTCCAATAGACAACTTGCTTCCCTGAACTACAAACCAAGGGTGACTAAACCGAGTCAACAAACGGGACAGGTGTACTATAGGAATAGCTGCCATTTCTCATATGAACATGTCTCCGTAGTTGGTAGTATGATTATACATGCTTTGACAGAGTAACATTGCTTAATCTTTACACAAAAGGGTGAAAAAGAAGAAGAAAGGGACAAGAAAAGAAAAAGAAAAATAAAACGAAAAAGAAAAAAGATCAATCTCAGATTACAATTGCATCCCATGATGCCGCCGCTAGTGTACATTTCAAGACCAGAGACGAGATGTTGCCCATCCTCCTCTCCATCAGCCTGCACCTTCCAGATAGAATCCTTCAACGCGCAGCAGCATCAGGCCGCGCAGAGACGCACGCCTAGGTAACTAATTCTGGCCATCGTCTCGCGAAGAAATGCGACGAGGAAGAAACAGACTACGGGTGAAGAGGCCCACCGGCTATGATCCACTCCCAGCTTGGTTACTGAATGGCAACCGGTCGGAGCCCCTCTCAGCTTGGTTACTGAATGGCAACCGGTCAGATCCCCTCTCAACGGCGTCCCTCCACAACCGATACCGAATCCCGAGCTTGTCATATGATACCGGCCAGTTCCAGATGTTGGCGCCGTTGATCATTCGCTCTTGCTGACCAAGAACAAGCCGTAGGTCCTCGTTCAAGACCTGCACAATGATCATCCAGGAGTAGCACGATCAGATATTAGAGATTTCAAGAATATTTTGTGAATCAATTCCAGCTGCATTCTGGCTTACTTTAGAATCAGTATTCAGAGAGGTACTTTTAATTCAGTATTTCCTTGGTCGTATTGATTGATATCTTATAGATAACAATGGTCAATAAACTTAACCACCGTTAAGCGCAAGCTCAGCAAAATTAGCAAAGTAGTTGTCAAGAGCATGGAACTTGCCTTCTCTGCGAAATGTGACCACAGCAGGTGCATGAGTGGTACGTGCTTGAGCCATGGAGCAAAGTCTAGCGACATCCGGTACAGCAGCCTAGTTTTATTCCTAGAGGAGGGCAAGCAAACATGGAGTTGGTGGAGATGTGTAGAACATTGCTGGGTGCTCTTCCCTTCTAGCTTTCCAGGCTTTGAGATGCCAATGGTCGATAAGACCATGCACGGTGGTCGGAACTCCATGTCGATCGGGTAAGGATCCCAGTACCCTTGGAGCCCAGATGCAGGCGTTAAAAACTTCACCAAACTGACAGAAATAACACAATATCAGCATGTTGATTTGCACAAATAATATCACCATGGTTATGAAAGTGTATATTCGTCAGTCAGTCTTCACAAGTGAGATGCAAGGTATATAATACCTTGGAACACTCCAACCCTTGGCAAAGGTGGATGTATGTGTAAAAGGAGCATGAGCCAGGTCCAACAGATTATCCAGGAGGAGTCCATGTTCAACTGGCAGTTCCATCACTATCTGTGGATGATCAGAAGAACACACCGTTACAATATAATACATCTGTGCCATAATAAAATCGCTGCATCATAGGAGGATTTCCCTTTACCTCTGCATGAATCGTAAATCCTGAAGGAGGCAGCAGAGAAGGGATTGTAGCCTTTGGTGGGTCATCCCCAGGCCAAATCCAAACCATTCCTTCCTGCTCAAAGCAGGGCAATGACTGGATGCGCACGTTGAGCATCTTCGTTGATGGCATTTTTTCACATTTCCCATCAGTCGAGTACTCCCAACCTGGAGATCATTATAAATCCTAGATGTTAATTATGCATCATCCTTGCTTTTTTTTATATTTTTGTTGAAACAATATCACAAAAGAGCAATAAGAATGTCGAAAAAATAAATTTCCTCCTTTGTCACGGCATTTTTCAACTACTTTTAAGGTTGCAGAACTAAATGTGCAGGATCCAATACATCGACCTTTTAAGAGAAAAAATTGTGGTTTATAAGCATGAGAATCTAATTGTCACTACTAAATACTAATTCAGTTATTCAGACAGTGACCCCGAGAATCTCTGAACTAATTCAGACAGTACGAGACTTTCTGTTCTTACCATGGTAGGGGCACTGGATTCTACCCTCGTTTACTGAACCAAGATGCAGCGGGCAAGCCCTGTGAGCACATGTGTTCTGAACACACCCAGGCCTTCCATCTTTTCCTCGGAATATCACCCACTGCTCCTCGAAACAATCTATCGGCACCTAAGAATGCACATATGAATAGCTCATCAAGTAAGCACACACGATTCAGCAACTCCCAACTCTGACTCTGTAATGGCTTTGAGACATTCAGTGGTTTAGTTTACCATGGTGTCATCTTTCAGATCACTGGAGAAGGCAACTGGGTACCAGAAGTTCTTCAGGCTGGGATTGTACGGCTTCACTGGGCCGGACACGTTAAGACTCCGATGTGGCTGTTTCTTGGCTCGGACATGGGCGGTGGACGATGTGCTTGGAACCAGGGAAGTGGGCTCGGCTGTGGACGTACTGGAGGCTCCATCCGGTGGCAATAGCCTGTCGTTCACCAGGGTCTCCATATGCGCTAGCTTGTCAAGCGCAGATGAGACTCTAGCTTCCGATAGATGGACCTGCATCAGACATGTAAAACAAGCATCAGGTTAGGTTCCATGTGGTGGTATTGGTATTCCGTAATCCCGTATTGAAGGGTTTCCTGATGGCTTGTTCTGGTATGGTAGCATACCTGATTGTGAGCTTTTTCCAGCTCCTGCTGCAGCTCGGCAAGCTCTTTCCTCAAGGTTCCGATCGACTTGAACTCCCTCGCTAAGGGGTTGAGGACCTCCACCACCTGCATTTCAGTTGCAGCAATGCACCATGGCACAGAGTCTGTGTCAGTTCCTCACTACATCGATGGCTGAACATCTGATAGCATTCATTCAGCAAGTGAACTGAACTGAACTGAAACAAAGGTTGTGTTTCTCTGAACTTCGCATTGCTGAAACTGAACTGAACTGAACTGAATTTGGTACCTTGTTGTGGAGAACCATGATGGTGAGGAGATCCTGGCGCGCCCTCCAGTCGCAGTACTGGATGTCGAATCGGACCACCTCGAGGGCCTCGTTCACGTCCAGGAACTTGCCCTTCTTGATGGGGCACCTCGGCCCGGGGTCATCCACGTGGAACAGGGCCTCCAGGTTGTTGCTCTTGGCAAACTCAGCTCCGTCTTCCCTGAGCACGGCGTACACCTTGATTCCGCCATAGCGGCCAACGCCCTGCACAGCCATAGCATCATCGTCGTCGTCAGAACTAAGAGCTACCCTGGGTTACTGTCCGATTCCCACAAATCTAGTGCTGAAGCTGCTGGGGAGAAAGCTCAGCGATGAGCAGAGATAGGCCTCAGTATCCAACAGATTGCCAATTCCAAAAAAATTGACGCAAACGAATGAAGGAGATAAGAACCCAGTGAGAAGCAGGACTCATTCGGAACTTAAAATCGATTCGCACAGGAAAAGTCTTTGCACTATTGCGGCATCAGTCAGGACCGTTCGGCTTAGCTCAGAAGCCGGCCTGTGTGGGCTTCTTTTTTCCAGCCAAAATAATATTTTTCTCAGACACTCATAATAATTTAGCTTTATCTTATTTTTTCAGCTAATTTCAGCCAAACAACGTGAGTCTCAGAGAAGAACAAACAGGGAAGAAACGGAAGACGGTAACGAGGAAGAGGGAGAAAGAACCAACCTTTCTGGAGAAGCAGGCGATGGAGGGCTTAATGAGCAGGTGCGGCACCAAAGACAGCGAAGACACCGTGTTCATGGAGAAGGCCGCCGGCGCCGCCACTGCCGCCGCTACCGCCGCCGCCGAAGTTTTGAGCAGGGTGAATCCAATCCAAGAGAAAAGAAAAACGAAAATCGGGAAAAAGAAGCTGCTTGTGTCTAATTTTTTCTCGAAAAATGAAATCTGGCGTCTGAAGTTGACCTGTCGATAAGAGGCCGGAGGTTCTCGCGATCTCCATGAGCCTCACACGCGCCGCCACGTGTGATCCGGCGCGAGGCTCGAGCTCCGACGTGGCGGCCTCGAGCACCAAGGGTTGCGCGGTCGGAATTTTGCACCCACAAATCTACCGCAAATAGTGGCGGGACCCGGGTTGGAAAACTCATACGGAACCTTTAACTTTGTGAGAATATGAGATTAGGTTAGTGTTAGGGCCCAAACGGTATGGTGAAGGCAAATTTGACACCGCGCATTCTAATAAGCGCTTCATAAGGCCATGTTTGTATACTATATGAATTATTGGAGTTTTATATCAGTATTTTTCAGGATTTGGAATGAATTGAATTGGCTAGATTCCGATTTGAATCAAAACTACATGAACTACTCCCCCTATTTCAAATTAAGACGTTTTGACTTTATGTTTAGATTATAGTAGAAACTATGTATCTAGAAAAACCAAAACGTCTTATAATTTAAAATGAATGAAGTATGTCTTTAGGTGCACATGAATTTTCTTTCTAGGAATCAAATTCAGAAGCTTTTTTCTTTATATTCAACACAAACGATCACGTTTGGGACATAATGGCTGGCTACGCAAATACTTATGGCCTTAGGTGTCAGAAACTGGGCACCAGGAATGTTGCGTTGTTTGGGAAAATTCAATGTGTACTTAACCACACAACCCCTAAATCTGCAAGGGGTCATGGTGTATTGTTGGGTGCGACATTCATAAGATAACACACTTTTTTCTGGCGTTATGCTATGCCAATGGCGAACACCCCATACAAAAGCGGTAAGAACGAAAGGAGGCAAAAAAAAGGATGATGGCTGCGGGGACATGCACAAAGGCAGCGTTGGATGTGCTCCGCGACGTTGGAAAATCACTCGACGTGGAAATCACTCGATGGGTAGTATGTCTTAATAGGGTCGCACACGATCATAAAGATGGACTGAACTTTCCCTTTTTTCCACTTATAGAAAAAGTCACGTAGTTTTAGAGTATGTTTGGCATATGTCTAGTAAAAGTTTCAGCAGGGCAACTACATCAAACATCCTAAGAGGAGCCATTTTTTTCCTTGCACAGAATAAGAGCCAAAGCCGGAGCTGTCTTTTTATATATGGAATCAGAGCTACAATTTATGGCTACGACTCCTCCCAAATAGTATCAGAGGAGTAGCCATGTCGAACTGTCATTTAGTTATTATTGACTGCATTCAATCGAATTTGGATATTTGAATTCCATGCGACCCAAGCAATTCAAGAGCCTGTTTGGATTCTCATGTCACAAGTTTAGTCTACTAAAGTAGCCACTAAAGGTTGGGGTTTCCCTGCTGACTTCGGTCAAAAATATTTGGTGAGACAGTAACTTTAGACAGCACTTTAAACCTTTCATTTGTAGCCTCAAGAGCTAAAGTGATCTAAATTTTAATTACTGGCTAAACTTTAGAATATAGGGGGGTGGGTTTCAAAATAGGGCTTAAGATGAATTTGAATTATTTGTTCGTTAAAACTTTATTAATGGACAGTGAATTCCAGAGGACCGTAGGGACTGAATTGCAAAAGAGGGTCTGGCAGCGTAGCGATAGATCAGGCCCAGCGCGGGGATAAGAGGCCGGTTGCGTGTTCGTTGGGATGTGCTGACGTGGCAACAGGTTGGCAGCGTGGAAGATACATGTAGGTATGTGGTGATTTTTTTTATTTTTAACACTTTTTTAAAATTTTAAATCTAACGCTGTTAATTTTTTTCTCCAAAACTAACACTTTTGGCCACGTCTATTTCTCTGGCGCGGCGAAATACTTGTGCTGCACCATACATGGTGGCGCGTGCGAGAGGGATGACGTGGCGACGACCGGGGCGTTGATCGGTGACGTAGCAGGGTCTGCCGCGCCATCCCTCACGGCGCGGCAGGAGAGGCCAGGAGAAGTCGACGTCTACGAGGCCACTCGGTCAGCGCCCCGGTCGTCGTCACGTCATCCCTCTTGTCACGCTACCATGCATGGCGCGGCACAGATATTTCGCCGCGCCAGGGAAATAGGTGCGGTCAAAAGTGTTAGTTTTGAAAAAAAAAATTAAACAGTGTTAGATTTAAAATTAGTTCAAAAAGTGTTAAAAATAAAAAAAAATCTATGTGGTGAGATATTTTTTGGCTTTTCCGGTCGATAGTTTCTGGCGCGCCAGCGTAGGCGAGCGCTCTCAGTTTCGTCAGCCTTCCGTGCCCCGTGTAGAAGAATCTCAGACGCTCCCGCGACCATACTGGGATGGGCCTTCGTTCATTCGTTCCTAGTCCTATGGAATCGAGTTCCCAGCCCGCGAGCGATTCGGCACCTCATATCGGGCCGAGCGGAACGCCGAACGAAAGGCCCGGAGTGAACAGAGCATGCAGTTGAGCTAAGCCCAACCAAGGTCCACCATATAAAAAAAAAACTGATGTATCTTTTTTTTTTTCCCCGAAGTCAGCGAGGAACCCAACCTATTTTTTATTTTTTTATTCTACACCGGTTTAAATTCACTCCCACATGGAGTCGAACACAGGCCTGGATGCTACCCAGGTGCTCTAACCACTAGGGTAGATACCCTTTGGCAACGCCTTCATGTACTAGTCGTTTCCCTACTCCCTCCGTCTCATAATAAGTACACTTCTAGAATTTAAAATTTATCTCAAAATAAGTGTACATCTAGATAAGACAAACTTATTTATTTGTCTTTTTCTACTTTCTCCATTTTTAAGGCGCAATGATTATACCTTTATATGTAATTTCTCACAAACCCTGATCTCCTTGAGACGTCCACAATTGTGCTAGCTACGTAGGTAGCTTACATGGAGGTGAGACACAAAAACAAATACTATTTTATATATTTTTATTTTTCTATATACTATTAGACCTACATGTTTCTCTCTCAAACTCTTGGACTATATAAAATAGATCAACTATTTGTTCGTCGCGAGCTACGCGGATACTTCAAGAGGGGTTCGTATCTTGTATCCGACACGTATCGGATATGGATACGGCTCGGATACGTATCCAATCCGTACTGGGGCCTTGTTTAGATTGGGGTTAGGAATCAGTATTTGGCACTGTAGCACTTTCGTTTGTATTTGACAATTATTGTCCAATCATGGCCTAACTAGGCTTAAAAGATTCGTCTCGTAATTTACAATCAAACTGTGTAATTAGTTATTTTTTTATCTACATTTAATACTCCATATATGTGTCCAAAGATTTGATGTGATGGAGAGAGAGTGAAAAAAACTTGCAATCTAAACAAGGCCTGGAAAATATTGGATACGTATTCACTCAGATACGTGTGTCGGACACGTATGGACCAAATTAGATACGGCCTCTGAAGTCCCAACGTCGTGCGTGAGTGCGTGACGTAGCGGCCAGCGCTTCGTCGGTTCCTCCCCAATCCCCATCGTATTGATATTGAGGACGCCTCGATGCTTGCAACTCAGGCTGTCAGGCAAGACACTCGACGCTCAGGCTGTCAGGCAAGACACACAGTACAATATATGTTCTCTGATCTATTTTTTTCTTGTCTAATCTTTGTTGGCACGAGTAGATGGACCCATGTGATGATTGTTGAGTTATTTATATATGAATTATTGTTTTTATAAATATACTAGCCGTATCCCCGTGTCACTCTTTTTTAGCGAATTGCGTATCCGATACGTATCGTATCCGATACTCGTATCCATATCTTGGCAACGTAGGTCGCTAGTGACTACTCTCTTTTCCTACTTTTTTTCTGTCCATATCAGAATAGCTAGCAAAATAGCTACATATTGGGGGACGCTCTTACCTAAACTCTAGAAGTGTACTTATTTTAGGACCGATGGAGTACTTGTTTTTGATCGGCGTTCATGTTTTGGATCCGGTGTTGGTATATTTTAAACGCACATAGATAAATCTGTAAGCGTACGGATACCGTTGTAGTTTTCACCCAAAAATATTCCAGAGTATCGTATTTATCCACAGGGAAACAATGGTTAAAGAAGTTGATAATTCACCATCATGTATCTACTAACTATTATACTAACTAAACTAAAGTAGGGGTAAATGTTGTTTATGATAAGAGTTATGAATAATGACTCTCACTTAAGAGAATTACATAATAAATGAGTAGTCTAGCTAAGTTGAGAGGACAACGGGTGAGTTCAATGTTCATAAATACTTCTCTATTACTTTGGTTCTATAGGGTATAACTAATCATGGGTAAATATAGCGATCATACACAATAACATTTTGAATCAACAATACATTTCCAACTCTCGAGGGGATGAGAAATCGTAGTTGGGGGAAGGCTGCCTAAGCTTTACGAACATCAATCCTAACATGGTGGATTACAACGGCTGTCACCCCTAGGGCTGCCACAACTAACTATAAAATTGAGCGCAATCTCAAGTAACCTATAGTCTAGACACCATATTTATACTACAGATTACTGCTCTAGTAATCATGAGTTAGGACTGCCTTGGTTATCACTTTCTACTCAAGAAACCATCCATAGAAACCATGGGTTAGAACTGCCTTACATGTTATGTTAAATTAAAACATATTAAAAAACGAAAAAGGTAGAGGAAACAAAACTATAAAACCAAAAAAACTATAAGCTTGCCATTGGGGGAGATTAATGGATGATAGTTTTCTTTGCCCAATGGATAACCAGGGCAAACTCATACACCTGAACCTTGCATAGCATGACTTTTCCGGTGGCGGCGCGGAGGGAGCGCCCTTGCGTCGCCCTCAGTAGTCACTACGTTGGACACACGCAGTTTCTCTCTTTACCTAAACGACTAATTCCAAGGAAGAAAAAAAAAATCAGCCGCATTCTTGTGCACTAAAGTTTACAGTTGTAAAGTAATTACAGGTCTAAAAAAATGCCAGCTACCCAAACAGGGCCTTATGGTCCAAATGCTCCAGCATATTAAAAAAAAAAACTCGGCATACGGTGGGCAGACAGCCCCCGCAACTTTGTGTTTAAGGAAGAAGACCTTCTCACGCAGGCCGAGAAAACCCCCCAAACACCGTGTCTCGCCCTTACACAGGGGCCCGTTACCCTGTGAGTGGGCCGGTCTGTTGCCTGTGCTTTGGGAAACTCAAGACAGGCGAGGGGATTTTTTTAATGGGTACCAGAAATTCTGCCCTCGTCGGGCCTTGAACTCCGGTCGGCAGGTTGAGGCCTCAAGCCTCACCGCCTGACCAGTCGAGCCGAAGCTCGTCTCCCATGCTCCAGCATATTAACACAGCGATTTCCATATAAAATGTAGATTTGAACAACTCTAGAGTCTGGGCACTGGGCAGGCTATAGATTGCTTCAATCTAAAGCCAATACGATGCAAATATTATTATTTTGAGAAAGAGCAGTGCAAGAATTAAATTGCAAGAACTAAGGGTACAGAAGTTGGCGCTGCCAAGTAAGCAGCAGAGTGCTTTATATATATAATATAAGCAATAAATTAAATACAATGAAGAGATAATGACCCTATTGGTCTGGACATTATGGTCTCTGGTCCTACAAACTAGGATACGACTAAGCCCTTGTTTAGTTTCTCTGTCAAAACTTTACATTCTATCACATCGAATATTTGGACATATGCATAGAGTATTAAATATAGACTAAAAAATAACTAATTGCACAGATTACGACTACTTAGCGAGATGAATCTTTTAAGCCTAATTAGTCCATGATTTGACAACAAAGCGCTATAGTAACACACGTGCTACTGAACGGATTAATTAGGCTTAATAAATTCGTCTCGCGGTTTATTGACGGATTCTGTAATTTGTTTTTTTATTAGTATCCGAACACCCCATACGACATCCCATGTAACATCTATTGTGACACCCCAAAACTTTACACCCTGGATCTAAACACCACCTACCTCCTTAACTGACAGCATAACAGCCGCTGATACTGACCAAAGGAAGACTCAAACTGAAAGAAACTGAAACAAAAGGACTCGAGCCAAACCAGCACGTGGTTGGTTTTACAGTAACAGATGTTGCAAGCTTCATCCACACCTTCATCACAGGGCACACAACTGTAAGACTGCAATTGCATGCTTTTCTCCTGAGAAGCTCACGTGTTGACTCGGTTTCAGAGAAAGAAATTTGAGCTTGGCCTGACAACATAATTTCCAAATCCACTGGATAACCAGGTGGACTTGCGAATAACTGATCATTATTCATTACTCCATATGCTTTGACTCAGGAGAACTGTAATAACCCCATATGAACATCCACATCGTTATCACCGCAAATTGATATTTTGGAGTAGACCTTCTATCTGCTGCCACTCAGTGAAGGGTTGCATCGATGGTGGTAATTGAAAGAATTGCTGTGGCACCAAGGATGCACACCTTGTACAGGGTTACCCTCTTACTTTTGGCAAAAAAATACAGCTCTGCGAGGTACCCTTTGTATAAGTATCAACAAGCTTCAAAATGTCCCTTCCACCAGAACCCTTGGATGTTGCACCAGGGAGTTTGCCATTGGTGTAGTAATTCTGCCAGATAAGATTTACCGAGTGTAGGTCATGACTGTCAAGCAAGCTGTCTGCAATAATTTCCAGCCCAAGGGGCATCATTTTCATTGTCGCTCAGACCAGCACAGTAGGCATCAATGCGAGCAAAATAATTGTGCAGGAATTCCACAAGACCAGTATCCCTGTCGGAATAAAAAAAAAGGTAGTCCACGCTCAGAGTTGGCCCAAAATCCCACTCATGATCAATTGCACCAATCTCGTAGCACTGCCCACCAATGCAAAGATCATGAGTGTGATCTACAGGATCAGAAGCAGGGTGATCGATTTTGTATTCATGCATCAGGCATGTGTGGCAGTTATCTGCGTTATGCACAAGAAGGGTTAGCCATGTATAGACTGTATATATATTTATGATAACTTGAACGACCAGGAAGATAAACAAAATGCAGGCTTCAACAGAAAGCATCTGCTTCATTTCAGCAAATCATGTATTCTAGTTCAGCATGCCAGTTTTGATAAATTAGAATCGCACAAGAAATTCAAGTTTCGGACTTCCGGGGGTAATAGGCTAATCATCAGTTCAGAAATTTTGTTGTGAAACAACTGTGCCAAAACTTCTAGTGAAGACAAAAAATACTAGTCGCAAGATACTCAGGTTACCAGATATGCAGCTTAAACCCCACAAGATCAAGTGAGGGGTTACTAAATTTATGGCAGCAATTAGAATCCAAACTATACATCTTGCAATAAGGGTCACAGAAGTGACTGGTTCCACTAATGAAAACACTCTTCGCAAGTAAAGGGAAGCAAAAGCATTTTAAAAGGAACAAATCAATAAGTTCCACTACCAAGGTGTCAAAAGAATTATGTAACATATTTCTGGGAAATGTTTTGGTATGAGAAAATCTGCAATAATCTGAGGCAGTGTCTATTTGAACAGTTCTTAAGAAAAGGCTACAGATCAAAACAGCAAATATGGCAGCATATGCAGTCCTTAAGTTCAAAAGAAAAAAAAATGGAGAGAGCATTGAGATTTGACAGTACCAACATCCGGTGGTGAAGGTTCAACCAGGCAGCAAATGGAGATATTCTCTTCACGAAAGTTGTGGTGAAAAGGTGCTTCAGCAAAGAAAAATAGGCAACATCCCAGTCCTGCACCAGAACTAGAGCTATGATCCTCCTTTCGCTGCACCATGAAATTGATATGGCAATATTTGTTGAAGCGCTCATCATCCAGTAAGCTATCACCATATATGGTATGAAGCTCATAGTGTAGCCCAGTTTCGCTGGTAAACTTGCAAAGTGCGGCATCTGCTATCTCAAGCAACCCATTACACCATTTTGTGGCACCTCTCTTATTGTCAGAGATGAACTGGCTGACCTTTGGGCTCGCATCTGGCGGAGAAAGGTGTGAGGACAGTTCACTAGGTAGAGGCGACGGATGTCGAGGCTGCGCTTGCTGGCTAGCAAACGGGAGACATCAGGCTCCACATCAGGAAGCACTGATGACGCAAAGAGCGCAAAGGCAGCAGGGTTGGGATGCCTTGCTGCCACAGCAGCCATCTGAAAGGCAGCAGCTTTGACAACCTCTCGCTCCGTGGAGCGCAGAACTGATGGTTTGGCACACGGAACAGAGGCAGAGCCAGCGGAGGCGGAGGCAAGTTCAAAGGTCTGTTAAGAAAAACAAGATACATATTTTTAAAACCAAACAAGATCTGTTAAGAAAAACAAGGCCGTACGAGCGTGAAAGGTCCACCGCAAGAGTTAGCCAAGCGTGCGAACGGAAGCCAAGCAAAGAATTCCAAATCCCCACGCCGAGTCGCCGATCCGCCCCTCTCTACGGCTCTACCCCACCTCGCCGCCGGCCAGCCAGGCCTCTCCTCCCGAATCCCGATCCATCACCATTCACCCAGCCGCCGCCGGCCATCCGCGAGGAGGGGCCATGGACGCAGGCAGGAAGAAGAAGTGGGTGGCCTGGGCGGTGGCGGCCGCCATCTTCGTCGTCCTCATGCTCGTCACGCCCGCCATCCCGCAGGACGAGGCCTACCACGACTTCGCCGACCAGCGCACCCTCTTCCTAGGTACTGTACCCTCTACCCGCCACCACCATCCTCCGTGCCTCAATTTGCCCGCCCCCCCGTCCGCGCCTTAGTGCCTACTATAGTATGCCTAGCTTAGCTAGGAATTGAATTCCCAGTGGGCTCTGCCCTACCGATTTTGTTTCTTCGATTCATACTAAATGGAATCTCTACCTACGGATGAACTTGAGTTCAAAAGGGGAAACAAACTTGGTTAATTGGCGTGACCCTCGCTTGTTGTCATACTGCACGGTGCGTTTGATGGTTAATTGGCCACTACGTTCAGAAATTCAGAATTGTATCATGTTATTTTGATGCTACTGGCTAATTGAATCGGTAGCTGGATCAAATGCTTGTACGCTCTAGTCGATACTGATGGTACAGATAATCGACAGATGGCATGGACATGCTGCCATACTGAGTTTATATATTTATCTAAACAACATATTGCCATGCTGAAATTTGGTGTCACCCTTTCGATCTAACCCTTCATCTCTGCTGCAGGGATTCCTAACACCTTGAATGTGATCTCAAACATCCCCTTCTTTTTTGTTGGCGTCACGGGGCTCATCTTGTGCCACTACAAAAACTATTTCAGGCTAAGGTGCTGAACACCTGCTCATGCATGTTTCACTCCTGTTCTGAGTCACAGACTCAAAGCACTCTGACAGTAATCTTGCTGCCAGCTCGCAGGGGGAGCTCTGGAGTTGGACACTGTTCTTTGCCGGCGTCACTGCTGTTGGATTTGGTTCTTCCTATTACCATCTCAACCCAAATGATGCCACGCTAGTTTGGGACAGACTGCCAGTGAGTCTTTTTTTTTCCTCGCTCTACCTTATGTTTGCCTTATGTTCCATGGAGTCCCATAGTTTCTACTTGTGTTTAGTTCTAAGGAGTCCCATAGTTTCGGTGTGTGCAATGTACCACAATCATGGGAATTTTGGCAACGAAATCATGGAGAGGCCAACTGTCTTTTATTTCACTACTCAACTAGGATCAGTTACCTGATATTCCTCAACATACTAAGGGCCTGTTTGGATCCTCTCCTCTAAACTTTAGAGCTAAAGCTCCAAACATGTGGTGTAAAGTTAGCTCTAAACTTTAGCCCACCTCACATTAGAGCTTTAGACATCAAAAGTCATCTTACATTTTTATCATTACTCATGTTCTAGTTTCCCCCCCTGAACGAACCATCACCAGATCATGCCAATTTCTATTAACAAAATAAAGAAAGAACAGGTTTAGGTACAAGGACCTAAAAAGCAAGGGAAAAAACCTGCACAGTAACAAAACAGAGATAGAAGAAAGCCAAAGGAGATGTTCTAGATTTTTTAACATGGTGAAGGTTGACATAATTGTTTTCTTTTTCTAGATGACGATTGCTTTCACTTCTGTCATGGCTATATTCATCATTGAAAGGGTTGATGAGAGAGCAGGTGCAAAGTCCCTTGCACCACTTGTGATTACTGGTGCCTTGAGCATCATGTATTGGAGGCAAGTTTTTCCTATGTTTTCAAATATTCTTCCCTCAGAGAATATATATATATATATATATATATATATATATATACACACACACACACACACACACACACATACGGTAAGGCTATTCTATAGCTGGCTACAGAATAACTTATTCTATGGCCACCTTGATTTACGATAATGTTTGTACCAATTTACGATAATGACAATACACATTTACGATACATGGGTTACTATAATTCAAGATGATACTTACCATAATGCTATAGTAAATCACTTATGAGGGAGTTACCATAATCTCGTAAATTAGTATAGTAATTATCGTAACTCAAAGTGGCCACAGAATAACTTATTCTGTGGCCAACTATAGAACAGTAGATCTCTCTCTCTATATATATATATTGCTTTCAACCCCCTCAATTTTCACTGTCTATCCTCTATGCAGACACTTTGATGATCTTCGCCCGTATGCAGTGGTTCAGTTTGTTCCATGCATTGCTTTACCTGTGATGGCTATAGTAATTCCACCGATGTATACACATTCAAGCTACTGGTTGTGGGCAGCAGGTTTGTGAGCGTTTCTCAATGCCACTGTGATGTTTGTTCTTTTGGTCTATTGGAATTTGGACATTAATTTAAGAAAAGCTTAGGACTTACATTCAGATGGAGTAGAACGTGTATTTGCAACTTATTGAATTCTTCAATTGCACAGGCTCTCAGCAGCGGGAGTTTTTCTATCCCCACTTATCGTATATGATTTATCATTGACAAAATAATTCATGTCTTCTTTTTTCCCCCAACAAAAAAAATGATGTTTCCTGGATTTTGGTGCAACAGCAGCTGCCCACTCTAACGGATCTGTATTACTAACTGCTAGGAATTTCTTGGAAGCAAAATTTACCATTGATCCAAGTTATGCAATCTGGATTGTTCTGATTTGTCAAACAATTAATCTCAGGATTTTACCTCCTTGCTAAAGTGGAAGAGGCTGCCGACAAACCTATCTATAACTGGACTCTTCAGATTGTTAGTGGTCATACTCTTAAGCATCTATGTGCTGCGATGGTACCGGTCTTCTTGGCTCTCATGCTAGCTAAAAGGACTATTGAACCAGAAAGGTGAGCTTCTAGACTGCTTGTTGAAGAACAAACGTTGTTCGGTCCATCAATAAGAATGTACATGCTTTTTTTTTTGGTTGCATCCATCTTGGGTTGCTCTCGTAGGATTCACGACAACTTACTGCATTGAGTACGCTGTGGATATGCATAAATTGTCGTATTTAAATGACTGCATCTATATATGTGGTTTTTTTTTACTGTCGAAATTTTGTGGCATGCAGGGTAAGCTTGCTCCAGAAGTGGAAGATCAGTTGGGTTACAGTGAGAGAGAGGCGTTCCAAAGACAGCAGCACAGTTGATGTGGATTGCAACTACGCTGCTGTTTCAAATACTACATCTGAACAGTAAACATGCATCTAGCTAACATGCTGCGCACGTGTACGAGTGTATGGGAGAAAAGCAGGGCACGTCTGAAACATCAAGAAACCCAAGCTGTTGAGTTTTATCACTTGTGCTGCTAGTCAGAGTCGCTGATAAAGCTGTGGGTGCAGACAAATCTTGTACATAGCAATAGAAGCAGCATAAGTATCGGAAGCAATTATTTATTTCATCAGTCGTTCCATTTTTTTTATTTTTTATTTTTTGCGTTGGGATCAAGATGCATGATATAGTTCTGTACTCGATCGATCTATGAACATGAAGAGCGAGATTATATTGCTCCTGAAACAACGAACACACACTTGCCAGCAAATCGGCATCTCCCATACCCATACTGAGGGGTTAAAGTGCTGTTGAAGCCTAAAAGAAAGAGTCCTGTCCTGCAGTGCATGTGCATCGCAGACATCCGGCGGGTTGCTCACCTTGTGCCGTGAGCCTTTCTCATTAGTAATCTGAGTATCTTGTGGCTGATATTTTTGTCTTCATTGGAAGTTTTGTGTACATGGTATTAAAGCAGATGTTTTATGATTATTAAGCATTTATTTTGCTGTACGTATGTCTGTTCAAGTTATCATAAGTATATCCTACGTGCCTAGCTAATCCTTCTTGTGCATAGTGCAGAAAACTGCCACGCATGCCTGATATATAATCACAAAATCAATCACCCTAGTGCTGATCCTGTAGATCACACGTACTCATGATCTTGGCTTCGGTGGGCAGTGCTACGAGATTGGTGCAATTTGATCATGAGCAGAGTTTCGGGCCAACTCTGAGCGTCGACTACCTTTCAGTTTATTAGATTATATAATCATAACATTTTTGTTATTCAGAGAAAGAACTCTAGCCACTCAGGCAAAAGCAGGCATAAATAAGTATTTGAGACAAGAAAGGCTCAGCATGTCGGTATACTCGTTGCACAACGAGAAGCCGTCCGTGTCTACATCTTCCTTCATCAAGACTCAGCAGATAGACAAACAACGGAGTTATATTTATCAGAGGACGTCGACTGGATCTCGATATTGTCAATTAGCCTGACCTTTCCGAACCACGCCGCAACACAAATTACACAAGGCCGGTCTATCCTCTCCACAGGCACCAATCTTTCTTGCTCCACAATCTGCATTGACAACAAGTAAACGTCGACTTTGAATTGAATCAATAAATATGGAATCACTTGATCATCATCGATATATGCTTTACCTAACAGAATAGCCTAATCAAAACAGGTAGAAGTAGTCATCATATCAGGTAAGCACTGGGTTCTCATCATAACAAAAAAAGGGTAGGTTTAGTTGTACTGAATTCTCCTGTCATTTGGAGGCAATAAATTTGCAACATGTCAGTCATGCATATTTCAGCAGTTTCCCCTCCCCAGGGGGAACCCAGCACCACTACACTACTAAAAGAAACACAGTACGATGAAAAACCTATGATCGGTGAGATAGCAGAAAACTCAATCGCTAATGGAATAGCTACGAAACGTAGTATTGCTCAGGAGCAGCACAGAGACATAGTACAACATATTACCTCAACATAGTCAACCTGGCCACCAGCTTCAGCAAGTGTCTGCACTATTTGATCTTTTATATGTTGGCTATGATTGCTTCCACTGAGGGCGGCGGTTCTAGCATCCACCAGTGATCTACTAATTGATAATGCCTAATGAAGGAATGACCACAGTTAACAGCCAGGTTTCTTGTGAGAAGGAACAAAGATATTTACAAAAAATTGATTTACTACATTCCTCGTATGTTGTACCTCCGCAGGTAATCCATATATGCAGCAAAATTATTAACAGACAAATCAAATTGTTAAGTTGTAAAAGGGGGGGGGGGGGGGGGGGGGGGGGGGGGGGGGGGGGGGGAAGAAACGAACTGTTAAATTCTAACAATGAAACAAGAAAGCTACCATCATCTTCTGATCTATAGCATGGAAGGTACACCACAGCGAGGGGTAATATATAGTACATGTGAAAATCAGCATAATGAGTAACAGTTCGAAAATTATGGTTTCTTCTAGAAATTTTACATGCAGTCGACTACCACACTATACTATAGACCAAAATCATCATGTTTGCATTTGCAGATTAACTCTCATTCTTCCCTCCTGTCTAGTTCTATGAGCTGACTTAAGATTGCTGTGATGATAAACTGACAATTAAATCCCATTCTTCCCTTCTTATCTAGTTATATGAACTGCCTTAAGATTGCTGTGATGATAAATTGTCCATAACTTGGGTCGAAGCAAAACCCTTGCAACAGCAAGGCAATTTACTAGTTGTCTAACTTATTTCTGCAGCTCTTTACGTAGATTCAACAAACACTTCTAACAGAGTATAGTTTAAAACCATGCCTACTGCAGGTAAGCTGCTGCATGAGTCCAACCTGATTAAATTAAACACTGAAGAAACTGCACTATAATTTTTTTCTTCAAAATACTTAAAACTCACCTCTCTATTTTATGGTGACTGTTGTACAACATATTAAAAAAAAGGTTCATTGCAAAAACAAAATGCAACTTCCAGTAAAAGACAGACCTTCTCCCTATCCTCCTCTGACAGATTTACATTGCGAGAGCTCATGGCAAGACCATCAGCTTCTCGCACTATTTCCGAACCAACTATCTGTATGGCAAAATCGAGATCACGAACCTGAAAACAGCAAGAGCTTGTATCAGTAACACAAAGCAAATAAACTTGATCTGAGATAAATAGGTAAGACACATTACATGGGGCTAGAGTTGAAGTGAACATGAAAACAGAAAACAAGCAAAGTTGGCTTCTAAAGAGACATCCCGTGACAACTTTTTTGTTTTCTTTTAGGGGGACTGGTGCCAGGTTTTCAGCTTGGTGAAAGCAGCAATAAACCAGAGGTCTAGAGCAAAAGTAATTGTCTGAATGGTTGATGGTCTAAGGCCTATTTGGCTTCAATTTGCCATGGCTGTCTTTTTCTGCAGATATGTACTTGAACTATTGAAATTTGACAATTGCTGATTGTAAACAGAAGAAATTATGTTTGTGTATCGATGTCAAAGTTGTTACCATCCGGCAGATGAGGCACCACTGTTGATAATCCTTTTTCCCGAACACAGCAACGTCCGGCTCCACGATGTTGAACAGCTTGGCGACCACAGTGGCCACGCCGCGGAAGAAGACGGGCCTGCTGCTCCCGCACAGCCCCTTCTCCAGCTGCTCCACCTGAACCCACGTCTCGTGTGCATGCCCACCGGCATCCTCCAGGCACGACACCGCGCCCCCGGACACGCCGGCCGCAGAGGGGCGGTCAGCGCTACCGCGGACGTAGAGGTCTGGGGGGCAGAAGACTGCGGCAACGACCCCGGTGGCGGCCAGCTTGCGGAGGTCACTGGCGAAGTCGGAGGGGTAGGTGGCAAGGTCCTCGGTGGGGGCGAACTGGCTGGGGTTGACGTAGATGGAGACCACGACGGCGACAGGGCCGGCGGAGGCCGCCACGGCCGCGGAGACGAGCGAGAGGTGACCCTCATGGAGGAAGCCCATTGTGGGGACTAAAGCGACAACCTTTCCCTCCACGCGGCGGCGGCGTGACCATGCGTGCATCGCCGCCTTGTCGCGGATCACCTCCGGCTCATGTACTGCCGCCGCCACCATGGGTCAAACTGGAATCAGATGCACAGACTCTGAATTTCTAGCAGCAATAACAGCCACTGAGTTCTACCAACAACACTATGGCCTACACTACGTTGATTATGAGCTATGAGCTACAAAAAAATGATATGAAATGCACACGCAGGTGATACGTTGACAGCATCCCCATCAGGGTGTTCTGCAACTACCAGAAGAGCTACGGCGTCTTGGTGGAGGCGTGCTCACCTCGGCAGCTTGGTGGAGGACGGACGGAGTCTGGAGGGAGGCGTGATCCAGGCGAACGGCGGGATCTCAGAGAGCGGCGGCGTCCTGGAGCCTTGCTGGCTGCCGGCGGCCGGCGGGAGCCTCTGGAGATCCGGCGTGCCGGAGCTCTGGAGCCTTGCGGTGGGGTGGGGTGCGGTCGTGGAGGCCAGATCCGGCAGGGACCTGCCCGCCGCCGGCGGATCTGGGCCAGGGGAGGCGCTGAGGGTGGAGGGAGGCGGCGGCGGTGCTGCACCCGCGGACCAGGATTGAGTAACTTTGCCTCTGGTGACTTAGCTCTCATCTCATCCCTCCATTTCACATCCAACAGCTCGTACTGATCCAAAGCAAAATTTTCAGGACTTGTCGTTTCGTCTTCTGCTGACTCCGGTGGGTTGGAGCAGCGTCCGGAGCCTTGCGGACGAAGAAGCAAAGCTGAATCGAAGCACGTCGGCCCGACGATTCAGACAGTCGTCGTCGTCCCCTGTCGGCAGCACGAAAAACGCACTCACCTTCTGAGCCGCGCCGCCCAATGCAAGCCACGGCGGCAGAAACGGCAGCTCGGCGAACGTGCAGTTTCGTCCACAGCCGCGGCAAATACGGCGCCCTTCGGCCCGACAAAGTGCCCGTCAACAGTGAGTCCGGCGATGGCCGGAATGGCAAGCATGGTCACCGCGGTGGCGAAGTAGCGCGGCCTGGCGACGACCCACCTTGGCAAGCCTTCGGCAGCAGCAGCCCGGAAATAGTTCGTACTTGTACAATAGCGTGGGTGTGTTTGGTTTTCTGGGGTTGAGGTGTAGCTAACAACATTGAGTTATTTAGTTGTGTACTATTTAAGTCTGACTGTCGCCACAATGTGTTTGGTTGTCTAGTTTATTTTGATATAGTCACCTCTCTTTTGGATCGGTAACTTTACCTTTTAAGCCTTGTTTAGATGTGCATGTATTTATCGTAGTCTGCGTATGTTAAAATGGATTGAAATATAATTAAATAACTTCTCTTCCATTCCACCCCCAACGCCTATGGACTGGATCGAATACACGGCATCCGGCCTTAAGAAATTTCGTCGAACATGCGGTGAAAAACATAAGTGTCAGTTAATTCGAGACAGAAATGAGATGGAAATGGCGACTGAATCTGACAACAAACCAACACTGACGCCACAAAGCCTACTCTATAATCATATATTCAGTGGACTTGCACAAATATTTTGACAACAAACCAGATTTTTTGACTTGCACAAATATTTCCTATTGCCTAAATTCAGACTGGACGCCATTATCTGCAAACATTAGCCTATCAACGAACAATACACAGGGACAGGGGGAGGATAGATAATCAAAACATCAGAACGCGAATTGCTCAGTATTCTGCTCAGGTTGGTTTTAACACCACCCGACATTGGAGCCAAAGAAGCACAAATCAAAAGAAAAAGCACAAAACTAACACATCAATAGACCGCAAACAGTCAAATCGGCCCGAGGAACCATCTAATTTGAGGAATTAACACCCAAACCCTGGAGCGCTAGGACAAGCCGGAGGCTGTAGGCGTAGGGACGGTAGGAGCGCCTAGATCGAGCGGAGGTTGTAGGCGTCGGCGGCGCTGGACATGAGCACGACGAGATGGCCCTCGGGCTTCAGGATCTGCGTGGCCTCGGTGGCGAGGTCGGCCGGGCGCGTCCCGCGAAGACGAAGTCGACGGACGATGCGTCGAATGGCAGGCAGCGGTCGTCCCCCGCAACGACGAGCTTTGAATCGAAGGATATAGGCGGGGTACGGCGTCGCTGCTCTCTTCCTCGCGGCACGACCTGCTCTGCAGATGGCACAGCACGCGGCTCGTGGCCACCACGCCCTCGGCCGCAGCCTGAGCCACTGGTGGGGTGGGTGCCGGGGACGAGGGCGCGCACGGCCGGTCCTTGCCGGTGACGACCTGGTAGGAGACTTCACGAGCTCCACCGTGCGCCCCTCCTCGGTGTCGTCAGGGAGCCCCAGCACGACGCCCCAGATGCGGAGGACGACCAGATACAGAGGAGCACGAGGGGAGGAGAAAATGGCAATTTTGCCATCATCAAACTTGGCTTTCGCTCGTTTGTCATCTCGCAAAAGGGATTCGCTACAATGCTGTCGGGGACCTAATATCGGGGTACCCGATGAGGTGAAATTAATAACCATCGAACGTTAACGCTTTCGGTCAGACAAGAACGCTACTACACTTCTTGTCCGAACAACAGAAGACTGGTTCCGCCTCGCCCGACCCCCAAGGGCTAAGACTCCGCCTCACCCGACGACTGAGGGCTAGTTCCGCCTCGCCCGACGTCCGAGGGCTAGTTCCGCCTCGCCCGACGTCCGAGGGCAGGATCCGCCTCACCCGACGTCCGAGGGCAGACTCCGCCTCGCCCGACGTCTGAGGGCAGGCTCCGCCTCGCCCGACGTCTGAGGGCAGCCTCCGCCCCACCCAACGACTGAGGGCAGGCTCTGCCTCGCCCGACGTATGAGGGTTGGCTCCTCCTCGCCCGACGACTAAGGGCAGGCTCCGCCTCGCCCGACGTCTGAGGGCAAGCTCCACCTCGCCCGATGACCACACCCTGCTCCTTCATAAAAGACGAGCACAGGGTACGACAGGACATTTGAGTCAACCATTCGAGTCAACCGCAGAACCGAGGGCCATGCCCTGCATGCCTACAGGATGGTACTGTTAGGATACAACGGGACTGGCGCTTTAGACCCTTTCCGACCTGACAGAGCCCGAACAGTGTTGTAGGCGTCGACTTTTGTCCCACAGTGTTGTAGGCGCCACCATCAGCCCTCGGACGTGGATACTAAACCGAGCATACGACAACCACTACGATCCAAGACAGAACTCACATCATCTACAGTGACGGACGTATGGTCACTTCCCCGTCTACTCCCCGAAGGGTCACAGCTCGGCTCCCTGGCATGCCGCACCGTCTGCCGGTGTAGGATGGGACGCACCCAATCAACGAACACGTCATTTCTGACATGGTCTGCCATGTTAGCAGGGCAGGCATAGGGGAAAAGGAAGACCCGACTCCCTCGAAGGACCTTCTCTACCTTTGATTTTTTCCTCTTTCTCCCGTCTGTAACCCCTGCTCCCCCCTTGGTCTATAAAAGGCAGGGCAGGGCACCCCACTAAAGGGACGGATCGTTTTTGACGCATAAGACGACGGATCAATTCCGCACTCAACACACAGCCAAGCAACAACTGAGCTCTTGGCGTCCTTTCGACCCTTCTATCAGAGACTTGGGACATGTCCCTCTCTCGACCGTTTGTACCCCCTACTACGAACCTTTTTCGATACTAATAACACGAGCAGCAACAAATTGGACGTAGGGACATTCTGCCCGAGCCAGTATAAACCTTGTGTCCTTTAGTACACCATCCGAGCATAACGCGCAACAATTATAAATTTACTAGCCGGTGTTTGTTTGAAATACCGACAGTTGGCACGCCAGGTAGGGGCTTTTGCGCGTTCCAAATCAGGCCTCGGATGGCTAACCACGCGATCTGCTAGGTCCCGGGCGCACACGTGCGTTTTGGTGACCTGGACTTCATCGTCACGGTGGGAAGCAAGTTGGCGTTGGCCCACGCCACCATCCAATCTCTCCCCTCCATCGGTTTCAACTGCGGGTGGCCTGAGCGACAGCCCGGTGTCTCCCTTCGACCCCGGTCGTCCAGGGAGGACCCGCGCCGCCTCACCCTCTCTCTGAAGCACTCCGCACGGAGCGCCCCGATGGTGCTTCTGTTCGGTCTCCGCAACGCCGCGACAACCATTAGCCACCTTGTGGCACAGCGCACGATCCCATCCCCCACGAACAATGAGTTCGTGGGGATGATCGAAAGCGTCACGGAATCCCTCCATGGCCTCCTCGCGGAGGAGCTGGGGTCGGACTCTGGCTCTGACTCCAGCAGGGGGAGTCATCACCCCTCCCGAGAATGTTTCATGGCGGAAACCCCCGATGGACACGTCGAAAGCGTCTCCGCGGAGGAGACTACCCCGATAGGCAACCTCGGCGGCGGAACCAAAGGGGGACAGTGGCCCCACCTCACGTAGGGGTGGAGCAGCTGAGAACCCAAAAACGGGAGATAGATGGGCCCTAAATTACTTAAGTACGTAAGAGCTACTGGCTCCGTTCGCGTGCTCTTAAACCCGACTTGATCCGTTTCTTTTTTTTATCTGGAACAGTGTTTTCCTCTCACAAATTCCTCCAGATTCTTCCAGAATTCCTCCAAACGAACGGGGCCACTACGTCAAGCAAGCAGATAGGGTGTTGAAGGAAGCTACCGAGTTTCGGCCTGTTTCGCTGGTAAGTTTCTAAGCTGATAGGTCTGGCTGGTGCTAATTTGTTGTGAGAGAAAAACACTGTTGATTGGCTGATAAGTCCTGGCCGAAACCAACGAGGAAACAACTGCTGGAGAAGGAACCACGGGCAAGGCCACGCCCAATAATAACATACACCACGGATAACGCTCAACACTCTACGCAAAGAAGAGGTAGTACTGGTGATCGTAGTGTTGTCCAGACACTGGGAACGGGGATTGATCGGGCACTGGTAATGGCACGCGGCGCACGCTCAACAGACACCGCGGAACAAGCAAACAAGAAGCGCAGAACAACTACTCCCATCAGTGACTCGACGACGGGGACAGGTAGGAGCACCACTCAACATTACTATTTGCCAAAGCCAAACATACATTGACCCAGCACACTCGCAAACGAGACACTCGTCATTATTATCCGTTAATACAGGGAGAGAACTGCTGAAGCTAAAGGCGGAACGGTCAGCAAGGCCACTATCAGCTACCATGCAACAAAGAAAACAATCCAAAAAGGAGCAATTATTTGGCAATAAGTTGCTGCAAAGAGGTACTACTACTGTCACTGATCCTGCAAAACATCTGACGACTATAAGCAGACAAGGAATGCGGGAGCGGGATCTGGATCGCACGGAAGAGTACAGGAGGATGCTGGGGGACCTTTCTCGTTCCAAAGGGATGACATCCTACGGGGTGGAGGTACGAGATTTTGTGGAGCGTGGTGAGACGACAGCCATGGCTAGACAACACTTGGCTGGAAAAACGGCTAATGCTGATCTGTTGTGAGAGAAAAATACTATTATTTCGCTGAAACGGTACGGCTGATAAGTTCAAGCGATCAGAGCTACAGCGTGTCCTCTCCGTATACTTAGGTTTATTACATTCGTCAGATAATAATAATAATGATGATGATGATGTCCCTGCTATGGCAAAACTTATTTCCACTTCTCTGGAACCAAAGAAATTCTTGTTGCTCCTTGATGATGTGCGGGAGAGGCTTGATCTCGCCGCCGTGGGTCTGCCAATGCCACTTGGGCACAACCAGAAGGTCATCTTCACGACGAGGTACCCGGATATCTGCGCTGACATGGGCTGTGGTGCCGACAACACTGCTACTATCCGGATGAAATGCTTGGCTGATCATGATGCGTGGAGCCTCTTCATGGAGAAAGTTGGGGTTGATTTCATCCCTGCTCATCCTCACATCAGAAACCTCGCCGACAAGGTAGTTTACGTACATTATATCTGGCAATCACCAAAGCTTTATGTTCAAAAAAAAACATTTTTATCGTCTTCTCCCTTCCTCTGTTTTACTTTTTTTTGAAACAAAGGCAGGAGCTCTGCTGCTCAATTAAGACAGAAAGAATTTATGTACAAGAGGGCTAGCCAACGGGATGTCAAAAGGGCACCCGAAGGCTAACCAACCCACACGACGCGGCTGGGCACTAACACGGCACACTACCATGGGTTATCGTTGCCGAGCATGGCAGAAGACGCCAGCAGCTCCGACTTCTCATGGCAGTCCACACACAAGACACCCACCAACGAGCCCGAAGCAAGCGGCCGCAACCGGTCGTCGTTGCCAAGCTCAAGCACCCCGCAAAGAGCAGCTCCGACTTCCAATCACGGCCACCCGCCTTGCCCCCAGCGCTTGCCGACCCCTAGCAGACCCCAGCCAACGATGAAGGAGGTTGCTCACCGCGTGTCATCGTTGCCGACCCACGTCCCTGACGCAGCAGCTTCGACTTCTCGCAGCAAGACCCACCTCCACGCGTCGTCGAGGCGCCAAGAAGCGAAGAACAATCACCGAGGAGACATCGAGGCCACGACGAAATCCAAACGCGACGCCTTCAGGAAGGTAGCGACGCCGATGGCGCCACCGTCGCACGTCCAAAGTGGACCGGGCTTTCACCCTTGGATGATAGTGCTAGAGGGGATACACGACGCCCCCAACAGGGAAAGCGGCACCCACAGGTGTCGCCGTCGCTAGGCTTTCGCCCAAGGAGTCCTCAAGCATGAACGTCGGGCCAAGAAGCAAGGCCCCTTGCCATCCGCCACTGCCTTCACCGTTGTCCTGCCGCTCCACAGTAACCCCTTTAGAGGGGCCTCGACGCGCCGGCTGCACGCAGCAGCCGCACAGCTGCGTCGACCGTCACCCCCTCCGACCGGGCAACGCGGAGCCGGACCTGACTCCGCTGCTCGCGAAAACACCGCCGCACGACCAACGCCTCAGGCGGCCGCCGTCGCCGGCTCCTGGCACGTGCTGTCGGTGCTGCGATCCGACGTCAGCCACCAGCAGACACGCGCCCCACCCCCGTGGGCGCCGCCCCCTGCCCAGCGGCGTCAGAATCGACAGTAGATCACTGGTGCCGACCCCCTTTGCTGTCGCCGTCGCCTCCGCCTTGGCCAGCCACCGCCCTCGCCAGCCCTTCGAGAGAGTGCCGGGTCCAGGTACCGAAGCTCCAGATCCGGCCGCGTGGGCACTGGATCCAGCCACCCTGGACCCGATCCAGCGATCCGGGCCAACGCAGTCGCCGCCGCCAAGACTGGAGGAAGGGACGGGCGAGGGAGAAGGGGATCCGCCGCCGTCCCCACGCGCCAGCTGGGCACCAGCCGGCGCCGCCAACAGCCGCGGCGGACGCCCCCGCCGGGCTCCACGCAGCCCGAGTGGGAGGAGATCCGCCGGCTCACTGTCACCTGCGCCACCACATCGCGAGGAGAGGAGGAGCCCCGCCACCGCCATCCCGGCGAGCCGCGTGGCCATGCCAGCGCCCAGCTCCGGCGGCGGCGTGGCACGGGGAGGGGGGGAGGGGCGGCTGCTAGGGTTTGGGAGGCCGCAGGCGCCCGTGTCGCCCGCGTGGGGGAGCGACGCGGGGGCGAGTAGTGACGTTTTTTTTCTCTGTTTTACTTATGACAAGTGTGTTTCAACCAGATGGTGGTGGAATGCCGTGGCTTGCCCAGCGCCTTATGCGCCCTCGGTCGAGTCACGTCTACCAAGAGAGACGTCAAGGAGTGGAGATATGCCTATGACGTCCTGCTCAAGAGTAAACAGACACAGCTCGACGAAATCCAAGAGATGGACGATGAAGGATATTCCCATCTCCATCAGTTAGAAGATACGCTGCAGGACTCCTCTTTTTAGACACCTCTTTATGGCCACAACCCACAAAATGGGAGATGCCGAGTTGCTTGCAAATGTGTACCTTGTCCAGGAGCAATCTTGGCTATTCATGGTCATTGCGTGCACAAAACTATATCATCTTGATCAAACGCAAAATCTTGTAAAGGGAAGTTTGGAAATATATGCTTCCGGTATTGATGATTAATTATTGCTATGTACAACATTTGTCATCTACGCCTTTACAGCAACTCTGATTAGCACAAGTGACAAAACTCAGCTAGGGTGGGTTTCTTAATGTTTCAGAGGACGTGCCCTGCTCGTCTTCCATACACTGATACACATGTGCATCATGTTAACTAGATGCATATTTACTGTTCAGATATATCTGAAACAACAGCGTAGTTGCAATCCACATCAACTATACTCCTATCCTTGGAACGCCTCTCTCTCACTGTAACCCAACTGATCTTCCATTTCTGGAGCAAGCTTATCCTGCATGTCAAAAAAAAAATTGTGAGTCACAGACACACAGATGCAGGCTTTTACGAGTACATATGACGACGGGTGATGCATATCCACAGCATACTCAATGGAGGAAGTTGTCATGAGTCCTATGAGAGCAACCCAAGATGGATGCAAAAGAAGGAATTCTTTTTTTCCCACGAAAATTCTTATTGATGGACTGAACAACATTTGTTCTTCAGCAAACAGTATAGAAGCTCACCTTTCCGGTTCAATGGTCCTTTTAGCTAGCATGAGGGCCAAGAAAACCGGTACCATCGCAGCACATAGATGCTTAAGTGTATGACCACTAACAATCCGATGAGTCCAGTTATAGATAGGTTTGTCGGCAGCCTCTTCCACTTTAGCAAGGAGGTAAAATCCTGAGATTGTTTCACAAGTCAGAACAAATACAAAATCCAGAGTGCATAACTGGGATCAATAGTAAATTATGCTTAGAAGAAATCCCTGACATTTAGTAATACAGATCTGTTAGAGTGGACAACTGCTGACATCATTTTTATAGATCAAGTGGGGAAAGTAATAGAAGAACTCCCACTGCAGAGGGGCTCAGAGCAATTGAAGAATTCAATAATTTGCATATACCACGTTGTACTCCATCTGAATGTAAAGTCCTAACCTTTTCTTAGATTAATGACCAATAGATCAAAAGAACCAAAAGAGCATACATCACAGTGGCATTGAGAAACGCTCACAAACCTGCTGCCCACAACCAGTAGCTTGAATGTGTATACATCGGTGGAATTACTATAGCCATCACAGGTAAAGCAATGCATGGAACAAACTGAACCACTGCATACGGGCGAAGATCATCAAAGTGTCTGCATAGAGGATAAACAGTGAAAATAGAGGGGGTTGAAAGAAAAAGAAAAAAGTATTCTCTGAAGGGAAGAATATTTGAAAACATAGGAAAAACTTGCCTCCAATACATGATGCTCAAGGCACCAGTAATCACAAGTGGTGCCAGGGACTTTGCACCTGCTCTCTCATCAACTCTTTCAATGATGAATATAGCCATGACAGAAGTGAAAGCAATTGTCGTCTAGAAAAAGAAAACAATTATGTCAACCTTTACCACATTAAAAAATCTAGAACATCTCCTTTGGTTTTCTTCTATCTCTGTTTTGTTACTGAGCAGGGTTTTTTCCCTTGCTTTTTAGGTCCTTGTACCTAAACCTGTTCTTTCTTTATTTTGTTAATAGAAATTGGCATGATCTGGTGATGGTTCGTTCAGGGGGAAAAACTAGAACATGAGTACTGATAAAAATGTAAAATGATACCATTTAGTATGTTGAGTAATATCAGGTAACTGGTCCTAGTGAGTAGTGAAATCAAGGACAGTTGGCCTCTCCATGATTTCGCTGCCAAAATTCCCATGATTCTGGTACATTGCACACACCGAAACTATGGGACTCCTTAGAACTAAACACAAGTAGAAACTATGGGACTCCATGGAACATAAGGTAAACATAAGGTAAAGCGAGGAAAAAAAAAAGACTCACTGGCAGTCTGTCCCAAACTAGCGTGGCATCATTTGGGTTGAGATGGTAATAGGAAGAACCAAATCCAACAGCAGTGACTCCGGCAAAGAACAGCGTCCAACTCCAGAGCTCCCCCTGCGAGCTGGCAGCAAAGATTACCATCAGAGTGCATTGAGTCTGTGAGACTGTGACTCAGAAAGTCAGATTCAGAACAGGAGTGAAACAGGCATGAGCAGGAGTTCAGCACCTTAGCCTGAAATAGTCGTTGTAGTGGCACAGGATGAGCCCCGTGACGCCAACGAAAAAGAAGGGGATGTTTGAAATCACATTCAAGGTGTTAGGAATCCCTGCAGCAGAGATGAAGGGTTAGATCGAAAGGGTGACACCAAATTTCAGCATGACAATATGTTGTTTAGATAAATATAAACTCAGTATAGCAGCATGTCCATGCTATCTGTCGATTATCTGTATCATCAGTATCGACTAGAGCATACAAGCATTTGATCCAGCTACCGCTTCAATTAGCCAGTAGCATCAAAATAACATGATACAATTCTGAATTTCTGAACGTAGTGGCCAATCTACCCTACCCTATAATACACCAGTTAGAATAAATCTACAGCCACACAACAAATGCCTGCTCCACAGTCATGACCTATGCTACATCCACACCCATGAATGCACCCAGAAAATATAACACCATCAAAACGGATGGACCAGATTATCTCTTAGCCATTCTCTCTCATTACTCATCCAAATCCGACGGCTCATGTTTAGTGTGTCTGCCCTCCATCGCACTCCCGCGGACCTCCCACGCGCATCCAGTGCGCCCGAACGATGGCCCACCCCGCGTGCGACTCCCTCAGCCTCCCACGCCCGCACCCGCCGTGGTTCGATTCCTGGCGGCGGCCTATCAATTAAAAAAAAAAAGAAAACAGCCTCCCGATGCTTCTCCTCGCACAGGCTCCGTCCGTCTAGAACGCCGCCGCCGCCGCCGCCGCCCTTGCCCCCGTCGTGGTGCCTCCTCCTCCCTCTGCCCCCACTGCTTCCCAGCCGCCTAGCGCCGCCCCCGACCACGGCGAGGTCGCGCTGAGAGCACCGTCCTCAAGCCCCTCTGCGAGGTCACAACCGCCCAGCGACGTGGCTGGCCCCCAGCGGCCGGAGTCGCAGCCACGGCCATGGCGGCCGGAGTCGCAGCCGCGACCATGGCTGGCCTTGCGGCCCCCTGCCCGGCTCCGTGGTTGGCGGCGCGGTCCCCCTGGCTTTGGTCACTTGCTGCCGGCTGCGCCGGGCCATCAACGCCCTACCACCTTGGCTGGTCGAGCGCCGGCGACGCCCCTGGCCATCGCGCCGGCTCGCCCTTCCTCACCCTTGTCGTTGATGAGCATCACCAGGGTGAGCTCACCTTCCTATTCCCTTCCTGCTACGGTGCGAATCTGAGCACTCGAACCCTAACTAGCTATTTGGTTATTTGTGTTCACATCTGATCCATTTACAAGTGTGTATCCTTGTGTTATGCCTACTGTGGTGAGTTGCTTTCCCCTTCGTAATGGATGTCAGTTCATGGATATATGAATGGATCGATGTCAGGTAAGCCTCTGGCATGTCCATTTCCATTAATTTGTTGCAATATTTTAGTAAAATAATTTATATTAGAATAAACTGGATACTTTTTACCCAAATTGACTATGGTTAATCGAAACAAAAGCAGAAAAGGTTAATCGAAACAAAAGCAGAAAACTCTCAATAACCTCGCCTCCCTAAACCATTGCCTTATATTGTCTGCCAATAATTGTCGGGGTTCATGGCTACTTATTCTATGGATGAATTTCATCTTGTCGGGGTTCATGGTTACTCAGCATCTCTGGTTATTTCAATGCTTCACTATTTTTGTTGAAGAAGCTGATGAGCTGGTTGCCATTTTACATGGTTATTCATGATTTCTAGATGTATGTTGCAAAACAATGAGATAGTAGTTATATTATAACATGGTGACTCAATTTCTATCTCTATTTTCTTTGTTGGTCATATCTCTGAATACATCCAGTTAATTAGCTTTGCTTCTAGAGAAACAAGCAACTAAACGCACGACAATATTACACTATGTTCATCAAATGCCTATTTGTTTATTGCTGATTTGCCTTACAAACTCATGACAACATGAGTGTCATTAGTCAGAAAAGGAATGAGTGCCAATAAACTCTTCTGACCATGTCCCCTACTACGACGGTACAGCCTGCTCTTGTGCCACTAATATTTTCTCTATTTTTTTTTGTTATGAACAACTTTTATTTGCTCATGAGATTTGACAGAAGGGATGATAGATACAAGTATCATGTACAATATATTAATCTGACAACTGCATCCTTTGTACAATTTGAGAGATTGGTTCTATGTCCTGGTCAAGGACCCTTTTGGGTCTGGTTGTTAAAATTTACTATAGTTATGATAGTGCCTTATCAATATCGAAGAAATGTCATTCGTTGAAAAGAAATGCAGGCACACTAAATTTATAATACATGTGATTCTCATTGCTGTGTGTAGATGTACTTACCTTTCAGCTGATTGATTTGTTCTGCAACTTCAGTCATGTCTAAAAGGTTATCTATACTGAAAGTGTTTTTCTTTTGGGATGCGGGTGTGAGCAGGAGGACGTACTCGCTGTACGACCAGATCAATAGAGTCATGACTTTCAGACTCGAATTGTATTTACCCATCTGTATTTAGTTGTTTGATTTTACAAGGTTTGAGTATATATTTTTCAACTCTAGCCTACCCCAACTTGTTTGGGACTTAAAGGCTTTGTCGTTGTTGTTGTTGTTGAGTATATATTTTTCATTCTGTTTTATTTAGGTACGGATTACCTGCAGAAAGGTTGTGGATTAGTGTTTTTTGAAGATGACAATGAAGCATTCGACATCTGGCACAATGAGGTCAGCTATCTAAATCTAAAGTTTATAAATGTCTTCAACCATATTTCACTGCCAACCTAGGCTAGGAGTACAAGAGCGCCGTGCACAATTAGAGGGGAGTGAGGGAAGGAGGCAGGGAGGGAGGGAGCAACAATAACAGTGAACTGTAGTAGAAGCAGGAGTAGATAATCTTCTGATTCATTAATCATCTTTAACTGTCAAAGCATGCATACTCTGTTCTGTAGATGCAATGGCTATATTTTGTAACACTGGAGACGTTGGACCTGAGAAAGATATTTGTTCCCTTTTTTATTATATATAAGCAGTAGCTTTGCAGTATGAGTGATAGATTCTATATTTGTTCTTTTATGAAGGTTGGTGTACCAAAGGAGCGGATTTTGAAGGTTGATAATGGAGGCTATTCTTGAAAGACCAAACTAATGAGTGCTTGCTGTTTGGTGTGTTCCCTGCTCTTAAAAATCCAGAGAAATTTGTTGCTGCGTTTATTTCTTCATCTTGTGGTACAATCAAATAATGATGTTTTTCGTATTTCATTTTCAGATCTTGATGACACTTTGTATCCCTTAAGCACTGGCATCAATCTAGCTTGTCGCAAAAACATACAAGGTGGGTAATGATACTAATCTTTTTTTCACTGCTTCGTGCTTCATGCATTTATAGGCTGTTTTCTTGGAGCTCTGTATGAGCACAGTTGCCATTTTGACACCAGAAAACCTTCAGGTATCACATATTTGTAAGATGGATAACAAACATTCTTATTGCAAGGGGCATTCTTGTTGATTGTAATTCCTTATATAAAGTTGGGCAAAACAATAAACTAGAATGGTGTGGCCTGTTTCCTGTCTGGATTACTGAACATTCTCTAGCATTGGTTAAGCCTTTGATTTTTATCTCTAAGTTGGCAGATAATACAATTTCTAAGTTCCAATGAACTAATATAGCAGCAGCCATAATATTCCATGAAAATTTTGACATGCATTTGACTGAAAGTATATGCCTATTTCAATAAGCAACAGTAGCTTTTTTTTAGCATAATAAGCAACAGTAGCTGACCAGTCAACGAACACACACTCATAGCCTATCCAATAGATAGAAATTCACCTGGACAAATGTTTGTTATTGTCTTGGTGAATGAGACATAGGTGCCCTGGTCCAGCGATTAAGAAGCAAAGCATGGTGAGTTGGTCTCTTTTCTTTGTTGATTTGAGTGCATATATGAAAATTTTGGAGAGCAATTTAGGTTAGCTTTCCATAGATCTATTTGGACAGTAATTATTTGAGTTCTGGATATTTGAAAATTTTGGAGATGCTTAGACTTGTTTCTGAGAGGTTACGAACAGCAAGTTGTTGCCTTCTGTTAAGGTACTCTCTCGAGTTAAATGATTGCATGTTTAGCTAATTTCCTTTGTTTGCTGGCTTAGGTTCCTTCATGATTTTTTTTTTTTTTTTGCGATTAGTTCTTTCATGATTGTTTGCATGCCTTTCAAAAAAATCATGATACTGCGGATTCATTTTTTATGATAGTACTTCCATTCTTGTAATTAGGTTCCTTCATGTTTTTTTTTGGTTTGTGATTTTTGGTTTGTGATTAGGTTCCTTCATGATTGTTTGCATGCCTTTCAAAAAAAAAATCCTGATACTGCGGATTCATTTTTTATGATACTACTTCCATTCTTGTAATTAGGTTCCTTCATGTTTTTTTTTGGTTTGTGATTTTTGGTTTGCGATTAGGTTCCTTCATGATTGTTTGCATGCCTTTAAAAAAAAATCCTGATACTGCGGATTCAGTTTTTATGATACTACTTCCATTCTTGTATTGTGCTAAATTCAGTTTTTGAATTTATGAAAGGGAATGCTACCAACATGGCACTTCTGAGAGGATGGAGGTTGGCGGTAGACGACGTGGTGCTGGACTTGGAGAAAAGAAAACAGATTCTGCAATGGAATACGTCAACCTCCTTGGTGGTTTCTTCTCTGTTTGTCACTGTTTTACTTTTGGAAAAATACTACAAAGCATGTTGTAACATGCATTCCATGAAACCTGAAGCCGACAATCAGTTTGTCCCCCATCTTGGCCATATGAGCCACCCGTGATTGTTCATGAAATTGGTCAGATCAATGGCCTGCTAGTTTTCATGATATTTGTAGGGACATTGATGCTTTTTTGAGGGACCTGCTAGCCGTGACCAGAAGATGGACGTGATGAAATTGGTCAGATCAATGGCCTGCTAGCCGTGACCAGAAAATGGCTGTAGCAAAAGGCTGACAATAACCATTGATCAAGTATAATAGATTGATTTAGATTTACTATATTTTTCAAATTCGTAATAATAGGTTGTTTACCATTTGATGAATGAATGTTTAATATGAGTTACCCTAGATGTCACCGTAACATTAGCACGGGCAATATACTATTAACCATCAAACGCACCGTGCAGTATGACAACAAGTGAGAGTCACGCCAATTAACCAAGTTTGTTTTCCCCTTTTGAACTCAAGTTCATCGGACGGTTAGATTCCATTTAGTATGAATCGAAGAAACAAATAGCAAAATCGGTAGGACACACTGGGAATTCAATTCCTAGCTAAGCTAGGCATACTATACTAGGCACTGAGGCGCGGCCGGGAGGCGGGCAAATTGAGGCACGGAGGATGGTGGTGGCGGGTAGAGGGTACAGTACCTAGGAAGAGGGTGCGCTGGTCGGCGAAGTCGTGGTAGGCCTCGTCCTGCGGGATGGCGGGCGTGACGAGCATGAGGACGACGAAGATGGCGGCCGCCACCGCCCAGGCCACCCACTTCTTCCTGCCTGCGTCCATGGCCCCTCCTCGTGGATGGCCGGCGGCGGCTGGGTGATGGATCGGGATTCGGGAGGAGAGGCCTGGCTGGCCGGCGGCGAGGTGGAGTAGAGCCGTAGAGAGGGGCGGATCGGCGAGTCGGCGTGGGGATTCGGAATTCTTTCGTTGGCTTCGCACGCTTCGCTAGCACTTGCGGTGGACCTTTCAGCTTCCAGACTCCACTATAGTCAACTTCCTTCCTCCTTAGGGCTTGTCTAGATGCCATCCAAATTTTAAGTCTTTTTACTCTCTCTATCACATCAATTTTTAGCCGCTTGTATGGAGTATTAAATGTAGGTAAAAAAAATAACTAATTACACAGTTTAGTTGGAAATCACGAGATGAATCTTTTGAGCCTAGTTGGTCCACGATTGGACAATATTTGCCAAATAAGACGAAAGTGGTACTATTTATCAGGTTGCAAAAAATTTGCAAAGTGAACAAGGCCTTAAGCACCTTTTTTTCATTTTTTGTTTTTTTTAAATAATTGTTTTTAAATATTTTCTTTTGTGAATCTGACATCCTGCACACTCTATGCTTATGATAATGTTAGACAAACTTAGCTCTTAAAATTAACGGACCTCTTTCCCCCCTCTGTCCATCATTCCTTATTTTCACCCTTTGTATTTTAGAACCTATTTTTCCTTCTGTTTTTTTGCTGGTTCCCGCCGGCAAGAAGCTAAAAATTAAAACAAACAACCTAGTTGTTAAATTGATTTTTGAACAAAAAAAATCTAGTTTTTTGGTGTGTTGAGAAACTAAAGAATCTATTATAACAAGAATAGAAAAAAAACCGTCACAAGCCAAGCCAGAAAGCGAGCTTTTGAACCAAAAGCTACAATTTAAACAAATAGACCCTTGTTATTTGAAGTTGGAAAGTTTTTATTTTGTCATTTCTCGCTCTCACTTTTGCTTTAAGTTTGAAGCTACAAAATCTTTATTAGCAATGACGTATTGCGCCGCTCATCTTTTTTATCTTTTTTAAACTCATAATAAGTACGTCGATAGCTATCTACTCCCTTGATTCTAAACACACATCGGAGGGTGTATTTAACTTGTCTGTTACTCTATTATTATGATTTCCTTTTTTTAGCAAAATATTATTATGAGATTCCTATATACGGTACTTTGTTGCACTAGCATATGGGCCTTTGATATTAGATTCAAGGTTAGCCTAAGTCCAATTTTTAAGGGGGCCATACACGGCCCAACGAAGAAAACGGCAGGAACGGAAACGAGTAGCCGCTTCCCGTTCGGCGGTTCGGATGTGAAGCGAACAACGGAAGAAGCCCTCGCGCCGCCCGCCCCCCGCGATTCAGCGCCGAATCGAATCGGAATCGTATCTTCCACCCTCCCGTTCGCATGGCTGGAGCTAGCCGGAGCAGCCGGCGCCGGCGCCGGCGGTGGTGGACGACGACGAGGCTTGGTCACAATCGGACATCAGAGCCATGAGGCGGAATCTGCTGAACCTCATCCACGGCTACTACCTCGAAGCCTTCTCGCGGCTGCCCCCCGGCTTGCTCAGAGCCACCCTCGCCCACGGCGTCCTCGTCGGCGGCCACTGCTTCGGCAGGCTGCGGCCTCCCCACAACATCATCGTCAACGCCGTGTGGTACGCCGCCGCGTTCCCTCACCCCGCCGCCACGGACGACGGCGACGGCGGCGACGACGTCCGCGCGGTTCTTCCCACCGATGGCATCGCCCGCATCTGCCACCGTTCCCTCGAGGGCCTCGTCGCCGCCCTGCGCCACTACTGCCCGTCCGTCTCCGCCGCCGACGCGCTCTACCACCTCATGGATGCCAACGCCGACCTCGGCTCCGCCATCGCGCTGGCCAACGGGACCAGCAAATCCTCCGCCCTGCGAGTCATGGCGCCTCGCAACCTTGTCGCCTTCCAGCTGGCAGCCGAGGCGGCCCGGCACCCCAATCCCGCAGCCTTTGCTCACTTCGCATCGGCACTGCCCACTATCAATGCCAAGAACAGTTTACTTCAGCACTTGCTCATCAACTATATGCTTTCACCTGGGAACATCGACCACCTCACCAATGTGCTAGTGCCGGAGTTGCCAGATGAGCCTCCTCTGCCGCCACCGACGATAAGGCCACGGGTCCTTGACTGCATCTCATCTCAGAAGCAGCAGTTCAAGGACACAGGAAGACGAGTGCTTGATGTTGTGAACATGGCATCGCAACACTACACACTGCAAACAGGGGAGCAGCTCGTTCTTCATTCTGTATCTGGTGCAAGTCTGGTAAACGAGGAAGAGGAAGGACTGAGCAATTGTTATTACCAAATCAATTTCCTGGCGAACCGCAAGTACCCTGATTCTGCATTAGGCTTCCCTGTGGTCTTGTTCACTGAAGCAACTGTTCTTGCTCACGATGAGATTTGTATCAACCTGTGCGTGATAGTTGATCCAGCCAAAGAGATCGGTACATAATCCCCTCTACCCACTACTATGTCTTTATGGTACTGCATTGTACAGCAAGCTAGGTTCTTACTTCTTAGCACAAAATTACGTTACAAGCATGCGACAGGCCATCTGAAGTTTATTTACTGCTACTATGTCTAAAGTACCACCACCATCATACCAACATAGTTTTAGCCTTTTAGGTGAATAGAGGGACATATATCCACCAATTCTGCCGCTCATTTTAGTGCAATTGCTATGAATTCCTCTGCTGCTTGAATTGGTTGCTGTCTGCCAAAAAAAATGTCTGAACACTCTGATGCCTGTACTTGCTGTGCTCCTGAAAGCCCCTAAAACCCCATACACTCCTGAAAGCTTTAAATAACTCCCTAAAACCCCATTTTCATGACACCAAATTGCAAGCACAGAGAATACATTTCCCTTTTCTTTGTTGACCTGTACCTGAAATCCTCATAATTATTATATGTTTACAGAGGTTTGAATTGCTTTGGTTCCATTTTGGTTGAGTTGTGGGATTTATCTTATTTGATTAGAGCCTCACCACCATAGATGATAGATGAGATGAATGCTTCTTTTTAAATTACTTGTTACATAGAGAACTTTGTAAACTTGATTCATCATGCATATATTGAATTCCAAATTGATTCTTGTTGTCTGATGGCTTGCACGCACCAATCTTATGCTTTATCCTTGCCGTGTGCTTTAGATGTCACGAGTGCCACGTGCCAGCATCGTCCTGCTTAATCCAATGTTTGAAAACTTGTTAGTACTGTTTACTACAAATTGTGCAACAGTACAACAGTAACCGACCTTTCTTGGAAATTCTGCTTTTGGTAAAACATGTGCAGTTTCCTGCTTTGCTTGAGAGAGCAACAAAAAGAAGATCGTGCACCCCACCTATGACGACTTCCTTGGTTGCCGGGATTTCAAAGAGGACGAAGTGGATTTGTGTGGCAGTAATTTCCCAGAGCCCGTGGACGTGGACTACATCTTCTTGATGCTGACAGGGATTGTGATTTTGCAAAGTACTTGGACGATCGGGTTGGCTGTGATGACATATACAGGTCCTCCTGATGTTCAGGGCTTTGGGTATCGTGGATAGTGTTCAGTGTGATCGCTTGGTCAGTGAGGGTGGCTGACAGTAAGATGTGAATTGTAGAGGATTCCATTGGGAGGAGAACAAGTCACAGGGGATTCGCCTAGGGCTTATCTAACTAGTATAAGCAAAGGTGCTGACAGACAGACTACGTTGGTTAAAATAGTTTATGTAGATAGATGTCATGGGTCGTCTATTAAACTCGGCACAGCCCAGAATTTTGTTCCATTCGTGTTATGTTTGGTTGTCTGCTCTCAGTTTTTATTTCCCCTGTTTTCAGTGAACTGTTGCGAGCTTTGCATCAACTAAAGGCTAGTGGATGGAGGATCGTTGGTTATTTTGATAAAGCCTCTGTTTAAAAAGGCGGCACATGCATTTTGGCAGGCTTCTTTGGTGTGGAAATGTTTTGAGCTTCATGTATATAAATAGGATAAATTGGAGATGGAGAAATATAAACTAGGATTATGACACTGTAAAGCACAGCATGCTCAAGGCTGTCATTCATGAAGAATGGTAGCCTAGATTTTTTTTTGATAGGATGATAGCCTAGATTTCAGTTGCCTGGCTCTCAGGCGACGAGTTGCCAACTGATTGCAATCTGACGATCAGCAAACGTCCCCTGATCAGCATCTCCAAGAGTTTCCAAAACCCACTCCTAATCTTTTTTTTTTATAAAATTGAAAAAAAAAATTGCTCAATAACAACGCACAATCTCAACTCTCAATCTTTTCGCACCAGGGAAAATTGATCCAATCGTGACAAAGGCGTCTGTTTGATAGCAATTGCCTATGTGTACTTTTTGCTGTTTCTTTCCGTCTCCGAACCCCTTCCTGCGCACGCCGCCGTGTTCAACTTCACTGTGTTGGAATAATTAGAGTAAGTGGCTTAGCACTTTCCATTCATTGAGCAGGAGTTTATATAGGGAAATTACATGACTCTTGACATTCTAAACTTATCACATTCTATACTTATTACATTCTAATACCCTCCCGCAGTATAAACCGGGAGAGGAGCGGACGTTGAGACGGGATAGAAAGTTGATGAAGACAACAGTGGGCAGTCCCTTGGTGAATATGTCGGCATATTGAATGGACGTCGGAACATGTAGAACCCGCACAGCCCTAAGGGCCACACGTTCCCGAACAAAATGTAGATCAATCTCCACGTGCTTGGTCCTTTGATGATGAACTGGGTTTGTGGACAAATAAACGGCACTGATGTTGTCACAATATACAAGAGTAGCACGTGCTAGAGGGCGGCGAAGTTCACCCAATAGTTGACGAAGCCAACATGCCTCGGCCACGGCATTAGCAACACCTCTGTATTCAGCTTCAGTACTAGATCGCGAGACGGTGTGCTGGCGCTTGGAGGACCATGATATAAGATTATCGCCAAGAAACACGCAATATCCAGAGTTGGAGCGGCGGGTGTCTGGACATCCGGCCTAATCAGCATCGGAGTAAACAACTAACTCATGTGAGCGGCTGCGAGAAAGAACAATACCATACTCTATGGTGCCTTTGATATACCGCAGGATGCGTTTGATTAGAGCAAAGTGGGACTCCCGAGGGTCATGCATATATAAACAAACTTGCTGAACGACATGAGCAATATTCGGCTGTGTGAGAGTCAAGTACTGTAAAGCACCAGCGAGACTCCGATATAATGTAGGATCGGCAACCGGCGGCCCATCTTGGGCGGACAGCTTGGAGTGAACCTCAAGCGGAGTTTGACAAGGATTGCAAGATGACATGTTTGCCTTGTCCAAAATTTCAGCAGCATATTTTGCTTGAGAAAGAAAAAGACCCGTGGATGAGCGTTGAGCTGAAACTCCCAGGAAATAATGAAGATGGCCGAGATCAGTCATGGCAAATTCTTGCTGCAGGGAGCCAATAATATGCCGAAGAAGGCGTGGAGATGAAGCCATCAATATAATATCATCCACATATAACAGAAGATAGGCCATATCTGCCCCTTGAGTGTAGACGAACAATGAATTGTCACACTGAGAAGCCCGAAAACCAATCGAGGTGATAAATGCCTGAAAGCGGCTGTACCACGCCCGTGGGGCCTATTTGAGACCGTATATGGCTTTGTTGAGCTTGCACACATGATTAGGACGTGCCGGATCAACAAACCTAGGAGGCTGCTGGCAATAAACAGTTTCATTCATAGTACCATGTAAGAATGCATTTTTGACACCCAACTGATGAATAGGCCAATCACTAGAGACGACGAGCGATAATACTGTGCGGATGGTAGCGGGCTTGACCACGGGACTGAAGGTTTCATCATAGTTAAGACCGTGCTGCTGAGAGAATCCACGCACAACCCACCTAGCCTTGTACCGAGCCAAATATCCATCAGCATTGTGCTTGTGACGATAGAGCCATTTGCCTAAAACAATATTAGCATGTGGTGGCGGTGGCACAAGATCCCATGTTTGATTGGCAATGAGAGCACCATATTCCTTCTCCATAGTAAGCTTCCAATTTGGATCAGAGAGGGCACCTCGATATGTTTTGGGGAGCTTGCTAATATCCGCTGGAATTGCGGACAAATTAAAGATTTGTCGAGGTTGACTGATACCTGATTTGTCCCGGGTTTGCATAGCATGTTGATTGACAGTGGGCGGAACAGCAACAATTGGCGCATTGGAGGATCGTTGGGCAGCTGGTATGACGGCCGAGGTAGAGGACGACGACGTAGTCATGGTAGAGGATGGTTGCAGTCGGCGCTCGTAGACCTGGGTAATCGGCGGCCGTGGAAGATCACCAAGTCCTGATGATGTCGACCCAGCGGTAGCGCCAGGACCAGCAGTAGTGCGAGCGGTAGGCAGCTGTGTCGCACTAGCTACTGGGCCAAGCGGTGGTGCTGAACTAGTAGCAGCCTGGTGTCCAGTATGTGTCGGACCAGCAGCAGCAGTCCCAAGCACATAACAGGGGTGGTTGTAAGCTGAGGAAGGCTGGGATCAGGCCTAAACAACATCCTGAAAGCAACCCAAATATGGAGCACGGCTAAGGAGGAGGATCAACTGATGGTTATGAAGAACCAGTTACCAGTCGGTATGTCAAACTAATTATCATGTCAGTTCAATTTGTAATTCATACACTACTTTCATGTCCCACAAATTTAGCAGGCTTCCATGCAGTTTGGAGAGGGGAGCCAACCACTACTATCACAAATGACAGAAACTTTGTTTTCTCAACTGTATGCAGATGTAAGTACTCACAAACTTGGTCCACTTTCTCGAATTAAAATGAACACCACCTAACTTGTTGTCATGCAGTGTTCACAAACAAGTAAAAGGCAACTTTAGAAGGAACCATTGCCAGATTGCACATTCATCAGCACCAACCAGCCAACTGCAAGGCCAGTGCCCCCTACTACTGCAACCAAGGTAGGAAGAGCAAGGTTGAAGCGCAATGCACCTACTAGGCCATCTAATCAGCAAGGCAAGACCAAGAAGACCACAGCTACCAAGACAAGAAGGCTTGAAGACCTGTGAATGTGGTCTGATGCTTTTGTATAGGTCAATATCATCACTGGCCAGTTTATGTGAACTTGTAAAGCAGCAACAAAAACATCTTAGTTGATGCTTAGGATTATTTTGCTTCCTTTTGGTTCTTCCAGCCAGACATGGAAGATAGATACATCTTTTGGTTCTTCCATATAAGCATAGGAAGATAGTAGTAAGTTAGTGGCTTACATTCAGGACTTGCAGGTCCTTAGGAAATGGTTAATGGACACAGAATCTGTGATAATAAATCATGCTTTAATTCTATGGCCTATTTCCATCTTGAGGAATTCATATTGTTTGATCTGTGAACATCATCTTGTTGTACATACATTACTGAAATTACTGACAGATGCATTGATAACATAATATTGCTGAATATATCATCCAATAGTACCGAATACACAAAAGCAACATGGTTACTTGTCATGGCATTCAGCAACACAAATCCAACACTAGTGATTACATATTAACCTACTTAACCAATAGGACTAATAGAACAAGAATGAGCACAAACAGTAGAGCAACACAGACTATAAATATTGCTTGAGCACCATGACTACTTCTTTCACCATTTCAACGGATTCATCTTCCCTCTTTACCTAACCCATGTTGCGTGGTCCTCCATTAGTATTCATCTTCAAATCAGGTGTTTCCACCATGGTTGTGCCTGCATTGCTCGGACCTGATACATCACCAACAGTTTTCTTGCTGAACACCACCTCCAACTACCCTTTCTCCCACTTCTGGAAAGGACATCCAGTTCCATCTCGCTACAAAGATCGCTAATATTAGTTTTGGATCTAACAAGAACAGGTAAAACTTGATCTTAACTGAACCACTAACCTTGTAGAACGGGCAGCAGTAGAACTCCTGCCCGTAGCTCCATTCCTTCTTCGATACCCGGCGCACCACCCTTGCCCGCCCGCACTCCCTGCACTGGATCAGCGGTATGTCGGCTGGATCTGCCGTCGATGCCCTTGATAAACCAGCCATGGGGCCGATTTGATCTGAGCGACTGGAGCGACAGGAAGAAGACAGTATGGAGAGAGTGGGCAGATGCAAACAGTGGGTTAGTTGCCCTTTTCAGCAGAACTTGAGGTGTCCTCTACAAGATTGCCAATGTCCAAGAGCGGCAAAAATCCCGCCAGAACCAAGTGACCGACATACTGGCGCTACCACGTCGACTAGAGGCCGCACTGGACGGGAAATGGGCATTCGGTAAACAAGTTGACAAAGTTCAGGGGCCGAATTTTTGAGTTTACAAGTTCATGGACCAAAGTGGCACAAACCGACAAGTTAAAGGGCCGCCAGTGTTTTTAACTTAAAAAAAAGCTTCCTATGCTTATTTGTTTGTTTCCTGTTCCTTTTGGTTTCTGAATCCTTTCCCGCCATGCCGCCTTGTTCAACTTCATTGAAACAACCCTACCCGCAAATCCCAGGCAAGGATTCAATTCGATCGGATGGGTAGGCGACGCAGCGGCCGCCGCCATGCCGCTGAGGAGCCAGGAGGCAGTGGCGGATCCATGTCCCATCCAGCAGCCTCTCCCTCCCCTCCGTCGTCGCCACCGCCGCGCCGGAGGCCACAGGAAGACACCCCGGCTCTGAGGCGGAGGCTGCTGGTGCTGATCCGCGGCTTCTACCTGGACGCCATGTCACGCCTGCCCAGCGCCGAGCTTAGGGTCACCCTCGCGCATAGCTTCCTCATCGGTGGCCACTGCTACGGCCCGCTCCACCCCGTGGACAACATCATCGCCAACTCCGTTTGGTACGCCGCCGCCTTCCCTCTCCGCCCCGAGGACAGGATCGAGGCGGATGTCATCTGCGCCTAGGGCACAGACCGCGCCGCCCGCCGCTCGCTCGATAGACTGATTGCCTTCCTCCTGCATGTGTGCCCCGCCCTCTCCCCCGCCGACGCGCTCTGGCAGCTCTGCCGCTCCCGCGCCGACCTCCGCGTCACCACCGCCTCCGCGCGCTGCGCTAGACCGTCCCTCCTGCGCACCGCGGAGCCGGAGGTAGTCAGGGCCGCCTTCCAGGTGGCTGCCGAGGCGGCACGGCACCCCGACCCCGCGGCCTTCGCGCTCTTCGCGTCCTCGGTGCTTCCTGGCGTGGAGCGTGACGTCGCCCACTTGCTGGTCGGCAAGCGCGGCGGCCTCTCCAGCCTCGACGTCGATCGCCTCTCTAGGCTGCTGTTGCCGCACCCCCTACCCGATGAACTGGCCTCACGCCGGCGGCGGCCGCCAGAACCGAGCCCAGAGGTCGGCGAGTACATCTACAGCAGGAGGAGAGGTGCCATAAAATGGTGCACTTCGTTGCTTCAATTTGCAGATGTCGCGCTTCGCAAGTTCGCCAGCAGAACTGGGCTGCACTATGAGCTTCACACCATATATGGTGACAGCTTGCTGGATGATGAGGACTTCAACGACTATTTCCATATCAATTTCATGGGCCAGCCAAAGGAGGATCATCATAGCTCTAGCTCTGGTGCAGAACCAGGACGTCCCCTGTTTTTCTTTGCTGAAGCACCTCGTCCTGGACGCCATGACTTTCAGGAAGAGGATATCTCCATTTGCTGCCTTATTGAACCTTCACCACCGGATGTTGTACTGTGACTGTCAATTTCCACGCTCTCTTCACCTTTTCTTTAATGAACTTATGGAATGCATATGTTGCCATATTCGCCTGTTTGATCTGTAGCCTTCTAAGATCTGTTCAAATAGGCACTGCCCCAAGATATTGCAGATTTTCTCATGCCAAAACATTGCCCAGAAATATGTTAAATCGTTCTTTTGTCACCTAGCAGAAGTTGTTCATTTGTTCCTTTTAAATGCCTTTTCTTCCTTTAGACGTGAAGGGCGTTTTCATTAGCGCGGAACCAGTCACTTCTCTTTCTCTTGATGAATAGTTTGGCTTCTGGTTGCCACAATAAATTTAGGGTCTGTTTGGGACTACTCTGCTCCACCTTTTTCAGCTCTGCTCCACCACAGAGCAGCTCCACTGTGGAGTTTCTGGAGCAAGTGGACCTGTTTGTCACGCAGTTTAGCTCCACCTCTGGAAACATGAGGTTTCTATAGGAAAGGTCTACTATGCCCCTGATCGATGTTTGGTGTATGTTCTGTTGTATGCAGAGCATGTGTAATTGAATATTTTTTTTACCAATTCAAATATGGTGTAAATATTATAATCTCATTTAATTTATTGGAGAAAGGTAAAAAACAAATATTTCGGCCAAATAATTCCATACTTTTGTCACGTAAATTTCAAAGTGCTTGATGGATAATTGACAAAGTTCATATTTCGGATACAAATAATTGTCCATACATGACTAATGATAAATAAGATAACAAAGTCCATCATTCTAATAGAAATAGTTGTCCATAGATAACTAGAGAATAGTGACTAATACATAATTCTAGTTCCAAGCTAGAGAAAGAGCGGTGGCCAAGTCATCACGGAATTTGTCCATAGTAGGAGCATAGAGCCATTTGATCTAGCCACATATTTTAGGTATCTTTCCGGAATCTTTGGAACATAATTTGGATCACGGTCGCACCGAGCGAAGTCCAAGTCTTCACCGCCATGCTCACGAATGAAGTTGTGAAGGACCATAGTAGCCACAACAATCATTTTTTGCTTGAACATCGGGTAGGACGCCATTTTATATAGAATCTGTCATTTCATTTTTAGCACTCCAAATGATCGCTCAATAACATTGCGGATGGATGAGTGAACACGATTGAACCTTTCTTTAGGAGTCTTTGGTTCCATTCCTTTATGCCACTCCGGCATATGATACCTCTCACCTTTATAAGGACAAAGGTATCCCGGACGATTAGGATATCCCGCATCGACAACATAATATTTGCCTATAATTATTAGAAACAAAATATCAGATCACATTTGTAAGCATTTGATCAAACAATAAAGTGCATGGTCATATTTTTAATACCTTTTGGATGGTGTGGAAAAAAGCTCTCGTCCACTCTAATTGCATTGTACTGGACACTAGTATCATGCATAGAGCCCGGCTGTCCCATCGACACATAAGTGAACCTCATATCAAAGTCACAACTTGCTAGAACGTTTTGAGTAGGTATACCAGACTTTCCAATATCTTACTTGATCGTCAGGTGGCAACGAAACTCGGATATGAGTACCATCTAGAGCACCAATGCAATCTTCGAAATGTGGATATGCTCTACGGTCATCTCTTATCCTCCTGTGAACAGTTCGGAAGTTGGGGTTCTTTGGTCTAATAAAATCTCTAGACATATCCATGAAAGCATTCAGTACCTCATCAAATTTCCTATGAATAGTTTCACCCGAGTGCTTGAACCGGTTTTGTGCTTTTCTATTAGATTCATTTCTAGATAACACAAATAAGAACACTACCAACATCTCCTGAGTGTTTATATGTAGGGATGGTTTCAGACCATACCTTCCAACCAATAAATCATGAAGGTCGTAGAACATCTGTGTGCTCATCCAAAGCTACGAATGGCATTCTCCCGGTGTGTTCAGCGTCTCTAGCAACCAGCTGAAAGCTCTAGTTTGGTTTTGGTAAATTGATGAAACCCTAAGTGCTAACCTAGTTTATCAAGTGATCATGACATAGGTAGCACACTTCAAGAAGAAGAAGCTAATGAAGATCATAGCATGACAATGGTGATGGCATGGCGATGATCAAGGGCTTAAACTTGAAATGAAGAAAGAGAAAAACAAAAAGCTCAAGGCAAAGGTATAAACTATAGGAGCTATTTTGTTTTGGTGATCAAGACACTTAGAGAGTGTGATCACATTTAGGTTTGATAGCCGTACTATTAAGAGGGGTGAAACTCGTATCGGAATGCGGTTATCAAAGTGCCACTAGATGCTCTAACTCATTGCATATACACTTAGGATCTAGTGGAGTGCTAACACCCTTGATAATATTTGTGAAGATATGCTAACACATGTGCACAAGCTCGGCGGGATTCGGCGCTTTCGGGAAAATGAAATGCCTATTTTCTATTGCGCCGGATGCAAATTCTTGGTGGTTGGCACATTGGAGCAAGGGTGGAGAAGATAGAAGTGAAAACAGAGCTGATGCCAGCGTCGGTCCAGTGACCGGACGCTAGATCTAGGAGCACCGGACGCTGACTGCCTGCGTCCGATCGCGTTAACTGTCGGTACAGTGGCTAGGGTTTACCACCGGACGCTGGCTGTGTCCGGTCGAGGTGGACCGGACGCGTCCGGTCGAGGAAAACCAGGTTTCGACCCTTACTGTACTCGACCGGACGCTGAGGTTCCAGCGTCCGGTCAGTTTTAACCGGACGCGTCCGGTCGAGGTCGGTACCTTACTGGAAACGACCGGATGCTGGGGGTTCAGCGTCCGGTCAGTTGAAGCTGCTGCGTCCGATCAGCGTCATAACCGTTGGGATCTGACGAACACCGTTTGAAGGCGATGACACGTGGCGTCCATCGGGCGACCGGACGTTGAGGGCCAGCGTCCGGTCAGTATGACCGGAGCGTCCGGTCAGAGCGCGTTTTACCCAGTGAAGGGGTATAGCGGCTCTATTTGATTGGGGCTCTATTTATAGCCCCATGGCCGGCTCAAGGGAGGTCTCTTGCACATTTTCATTGACATAGCAACCTTGTGAGCCTAGCCAAAGAACTCCCACTCATCTATATCATTGATTCATCATCATAGTGAGATTGGGAGTGATCCAAGTGCATTGCTTGAGTGATTGCATCTAGAGGCACTTAGTGATCGTGTTTCGCTGCGGATTTCGCTTGTTACCTTGGTGGTTGCCGCCACCTAGACGGCTTGGAGCAGCGAGGATCGTCGAGCGGAGGTGGTGATTGTCTCCGGCTTCGATCGTGGTGATTGTGAGGGGTTCTTGACCTTTCCCCGGTGGAGCGCCAAAAGGTACTCTAGTGGATTGCTCGTGGCTTGTGTGATCCTCATCTTGTGTTGGTTGTGCGGCACCCTATTGAGGGTTTGGCGTGTGAAGCCAATTAGCGCGTGAACCTCCAAGTGAGTGAATCGCCACAACGAGGACTAGCTTGCCGGCAAGCAAGTGAACCTCGGTAAAAAAATCATTGTGTTCATCTTTGATTCCGAGGTGATTGGTCATCATTGTTATTCATCTTCGTGATTGATTAGTTCATTCATCTACACGGCGGTATAACCCTCTTGATCACTCTTTTTACTTTACCGCAAACTAGTTGACAAGCTCTTTAGTGTAGCTAGTTGTGAGAGCTTGCTTGCTTGGTTGATGTGGCTCTTTAGTTAGTCTTTGAGAGCACACTAACATAGAATAGTGTCTTTACTATTGTGTGAATAGACACTATCTAAACTAGAATTGTGGTAGGTGGCTTGCATTTTAAGTAGGCTAGCGCAACACTCGCTTCGCCTCATAATTGTCTAACCACTTTGTTAAGTGTTGTTGTAGAAATTTTATTAGGCTATTCACCCCCCCCCTCTAGCCATTAGGACCTTTCACCAGCCCATACCACTAAGGAGTGATGTCCTAGGTGGATTTTTGTCAAAATATAATTCAACATAAGCTGCAGCAAGTTTAGCACCAGCCAATACAAGATTCCAAAATGCCATGCTCTCATTGTCAGAGGTATCAGTTTCATCATCAGTTTCATCATCACTCTGCATAGAGGTAAAAAAAGGCCATGCAGGATGCCAATTAGAGACAAAACAGCAACACACAGAGAGAAAAATGACACACAGAGAAAAAAAGAACGTACATGCACCAATACATAGATAAATAATGGTCAAAATAATAATACATAGATAAATAATGGTTCAAATAGCAATACATAGTTTCAGGGTCACAAATAATAGCATACAGGTGCACAAATAATAGCATACAGGTTGCCAAAAAAAAACTAACTTCCATATTTGTCATTGTGCCTCTTCCTAAGCCAATTGAGCCTAATTTCTCTAGTAGGCAAGGTCATAAACATTTCTCTGTGTTTCTTCTTCACAAACAGCTGGGCGGCAATGTCATGTTCATCTGAACCATACGCCGCACCACAGTCCTTCACATGCTCCATTATTTCCATGATGGTGATCCCTTCTTGCTTCTTTGTTGTAAATGAACTTAAACAGTCAGATATCTTCGAAATTGCTTCAACCATTAGAAGAGATGTGCTTGACTTTGTCTTTTTCCTATCCACAGCAGCAACACGAGGTTTTTTATTTGGAACCGCACTTGGAGTGACTTCCTGAACCTCCTCATCCCCCTCCTTGTTGGCATCAAATGGGTCACCTTGGGCATTATTCTCTCCATCAACATATTCACTGTCGTCTACATCAAAAGGTTGCTCTTGGCTAGTAGGGATAATAGGATTGTCACTAAAAGGGTTCCAATGATTTGCTTCCTCATTTGTAATATTTCTAAACATTTCCCTAAGCAAATCATCATTTTGGATAGGCTTTTTCCTGATCTTGCCACACCTTGAAATATCTTGCAAAAAAAACATTAGTACATATATCATTACATCAGTACATAAAGCCATACAAAATTATTGATACGTTGATAGCACTCACATTTTTTGCTTTCTTCCACCACTCAGTCTTCATGTCAATTGTTTGGGTCGCATTGTTCCAACCAGTTCCTGTTTGCCTCCTCTTCAACTTTAGCCAAATGGTCCAATCAGCCTTTAATTTATCCCACTTGTTCTTAATTTGAGTCTTTGATAATGAGATACCAGTCATTTGCAAAAACCTAGCTGAGACCTCAGTATAACCTACAGAGTTCAAATGAGTATTTGGACGATTGCCTCTACTAACTTGTTGAGCCATCAACTCGCAGGATAATTGCAAATGTGCATCGTTCCAGTCCATTTGATCACCCTGACCATGATATTGCAATAGTATGTTCAAGCACTCAGGACAATCTATTGAATTTTGCTAGCACTGTCGCACAAATACTATCTATTCAAGGCATCATGAAGCTCATTTTGAAGTTTTACAGCAAGGAACAATACCTGTTCATCTTTCTTCTTCGCTGGTAGTGGTCGTTTGCGTGAAGCACATGCCAGAGGGCGTTGGTCGGTCGTGGCTTGTGGAGCGGCCTGCCCTGATCGACCAGCAGCTGGTCCTGGACGGCCACCACCCGTCCCGCCCTAGACGGAGGCCACCGACGGCGCCACCGGAGGAGGCCACGCCAGCCCCACCCTAGGCGTCGGCGAGCTTCCTTGACCCACGGACACGCCGGCAGCAGCTTCATGCGAAGTTGGGGGAGGGAAGACGGAGGGGATTTGGGGGTAAGAAAAGAGAGGATCCAGTTCAGGATCAACGGATCTATCTTCTCCGTCCATCACCTGGCTGGATGTCTTGCCGTGGCGGCCGGAATGAGCGACGGCGTCGCTAGGGTTTGGGGAGGACGGGTTGGAGCCTAGAGGAGAGAGGCGATGGGAGTAGAGGATGAGGGCATCGGGTGGGGGGCGACGGGAGGAAACAGGAATAGAACGAAACGGTATTTGCGTAACGAGTGGCAATTGCGGGTAATTACCTCCAACTCCACAAGGACATACGAAACGCTGGTTCGTGGAGTACCCTTTGAGGAGGTCCGGGAAAAACATGGAGTTGGACCAAAACTCCATCTTTTTTTTTGAGCAGAGTTTGTGGAGTTGGACCTGTTTGGCAGGTAAGTTTAGGAGCAGAGCTATAAAAGGTGGAGCAGAGCAGTCCTAAACAAGCCCTTAGTAACCCCTTGCTTGATCTTGTGAGTTTTAAGATGCACATCTGGTAACCTGAGTATCTAGCAACTGATATTTTTGTCATCTTTGGGAGTTTTGGGCACAGTTGCTACACAATAAAATTTCTGAACCGATGATTAACCAACTACCCCAGGATGTCTGAAACTTGATTTCTCGTGCGATTCCAATAAATCAAAAGTGGCGTTGAACTTGAATGCATGATTTACTAACGTGATCCAGATGTTTTTCTTGTTGAAGCATTTATTTTGTTTGTCTGTCTGATTGTTCAAGTTCATAAATATATATTCTATGTGGCTAATCCTTCTTGTGCATAATGCAGATAACTGCCACGCATGCCTGACGAATAAATACAAAATCAATCACCCTAGTGCTGATCCTGTAGATGATAGTCATGATCTTCGCTTTGGTGGACAGTGCTACGAGATTGGTGCAATTGATCATGACTGGAATTTCCGGCCAACTATGATCGTCGACTACCTTTTATTTGATTCTTACAGGGATAATGGTCTCGTGGAATACCTGCACAATAATTTTGCTCGCGTTGATGCCTACTGTTCCAGTCTAAAGGACAATGAAAATCGTGGCCCTAGAGTTGGAAGTAATTGCAGATAGCTTGCTTGATAGTCATGACCTGCCTTGGGTATGGTCACCAAAAAAAAAACTTATCTGGCCCAAATACGCTCCCTGGTGCAACATCCAAGGTTTCTGGTCCAGGGACATTTTGAAGCTTGTTGGTGCTTACAATGGGCTGATCTGTAGCCTTCTTAGAAATTGCTCAACTCAAATATGCTCTGCCCCGAGATATTGCTGATTTTCTCATGTCAAAAAAATTCCCAGAAATATGGTAGATAATTCTTTTGGCACCTTGGTAGCCAAAGTTGTTGATCTGTTCCTTCTACATCCTTTTCCTTCCCTTGAGAGGGTGTATTTAAGAAGAGAGAGAAGAAATGAAACTCTCTTAGCATAATTACCAACTCTCTATGAGTCATGGAATTAAATGACTATGAAACTTTGCATTGAGAGGAGTTGTTTCATCCGAGTTTTATTTCATTGTATATGACATGGCTGTTTTGAAAACAACGCCATGAAACTCACCATTGAGACTAGCCTTACGGTTACAATCTCAGCCATGATGGTACTCAGTGAAATTGACAATGGAATTTGAATTACACGACCACCGAAACGACGAAACATTGACTTAGTTCACAATTAGTTAGGATATTATAAATAAATAAAAAGAAGCACATACACTTCTGAAAATTCAGAAGAGTGTAATGCAATGTAATTAACAGACCATAAGGGCAGAAACAAACGTGTGTAACCTGACTGACTGAGCAACCAGCGAGCCAACCAAACTACGAACAAACCAGACCAACCGACCCCAAACTAACTAGCTAGCTATGGAGATCGAAGACACTTGCTTCATGTACCGCTCCTAAAAACACGCAGCGAGTACGTACGGAAGCGACGCCGCCCGACCGGCCGCTCGATCGATCACGTCGGTGGTCACATGCTGTAGAAGGGCGTCCTGACGGCGTTGATGTCGATGCCCCTGACCTTGGCCGCCGACTCGAGGTGGCCCCTCAGCGTGTTCTTCTCGCTCAGCCTCGCGAACTCGGCTCGCCGCTTCGCCTGCTCCGCGATCTCCGGCAGCTCGAAGCTCCCGCCGCCGCCGCTCCTGTCGCCGCCGCCCGCCTCGATATCGAGGCCGTGCAGGCTGCGCTGCGTCGTCGCCCACTGCGCCTCGCGCTCCTCCCTACCGTAGTTCTTCTTCGTCGTGAAGGCCGTCTTGTTCTGCAGGAGGTTGTTCCAGGCCCTGCCGCTCAGCACGTAGCGGATGGCGAACTTGAACAGGTCGAGTGGGACGAAGGTGACGAGGCTGTAGAGCCAGATGACGCCCGCCCAACCCCATCCGATCCCTCTGATATGGGCGAACCCAAAGTTCGCGAACACTGCAATGACAGTGGCAACCTGCAACCACAAGCAGATTGATTTCAAGATCGATCGACCGATGTGGTAGGCATGCTCGTTGCTCGATCAGAAGTGAAAGGATGCTTACGATCTGCGCGATGACGAACGCTGCACATAGCAAGAAGCCGGGGCGCTCCGTGAAGCACCAGCTGCGCGAACGCGTCACGAAGATGAGGGCCTGGCTGATGATGCTCACTTGCAGGTACAGCGCTGACATCGTCTCATCGGTGCTGCCACGCAGAGACCTCACATGGAAGGTGTTCTGCATTTCCATAAGAAAATGTCATGTCGAGGCAGTGAATAATCTTATTGTCTTTCATGCTCAATTTGGATTGATTGGTAATGGAGAAGACAGAAGAAGATATCTATGCTTACAGAGAAGAAGTCGGTGCTTCTCATAGCCCAGAAGAACACCACCGTCATTACAGCCATGTAGGCACCATAAACAATTCCGGTGACAAAGATCTCGTTCAGCTTCCAGCTATCAGGGTGTGGCGACGGTTTTACTATGTCCTTTGCGATAGTCATGATGGTGCCTGAAATCATACAGTATATATTTCTTTAGAAAAACAAGTGTTGATTGCACAGGAATTATATGCAACTGTTTTGTATTGTATGCCTCTGAATGAAGTAGTACTGCAAACTTACCATCATTCAGAATGGCGATGACCAAAATCATGAATGGTGAGAAATCAAATTTCCATATCAGCGCAATCAGCAGAAACCCAAGCTGCACATTCACGATTCATGGTAAATAAGAATTTCAAACAAATATAAAACCATACATGTCTCTAGATTTTTGCAAAGCCTAGGTAAAAAACTTACCACAATACGTATAGTGATTGACACCGCATATATCTAACCAACCAAAAAAACAAGAGAAGGAATTAATTATGGTCACAATCGTAAGGCATCATTAATCAGTGAATTTCGTCGCAAGAAGAAATGCTCGCTTACAGTGTAATTCTTCATCCTCTGGAAGATGGCCCTGCTAGTGAGCACGGCACTGATGATGACGCTGAGCCCTTCTTGGTAAGCACAATGTCAGAGGCGCTCCGTGCCGCATCAGTAGCTCCAGCTACAGCAATTCCGATATCCGCTTTCTTCAAAGCTGGCGCATCGTTCACGCCATCTCCTGTCATTCCGCAGATGTGCTTCATCTCCTGCAGCTTCTTGACAATCTCATACTTGTGCTCTGCATCAAAGTGCACAACTTCAGAATGAGTAAACAATCCAACCAATTGTTACTACACTGCAATTCTGTGTTCATGCAAACCTGGGAAGACGCCGGCGAAGCCGTCGGCCTTCTCGATCAAGTCTTCCACAGGAATTGAAGCAGTGGCTTCATCTTTGCTTTTCCCAAGCAGAGCCGATGATGGATACATGTTTGTGCCCATCCCTAGCCGTCTCCCCGTCTCCTTAGCAATGGCGAGCTGATCACCTGCAGGTGCCAATGTCAAAGCATGTCAGCATGAACCTCTCAGGCCTGCAGCGTAAAAGTAGAATTATTTAGGCAATCAAATGCGGAATGTACCAGTGATCATCTTCACGTTGACACCGAGGTCGAGTGCACGCTTGATTGTGTCATAACTATCTGACCTTGGCGGGTCCAGGAGAGGGAGCAGGCCCACAAATTCCCATGGCTCTCCGAGGCTTTCTTTACTCTTCTCCGGAACTTGCTGTAGAAAAACAAGATAAAATATTAGACACAATTAAAATAAACATACTCCTCCTGTCAAGAAAAGAATGCAATTCTAAAAGTAAACATGCCTGTCTTGCAACTGCAAGAGACCGAAGACCACGCTCGGCGTACTTGTCGATCACAGTGTGAACCAGGTTCTTGACATTATCTCCACAGTTGCAGAGGGCCAGCATCTACAATCATGCACACCATGGATACAATCAGACTTTCAGTGGGTAAAAAATAGACGAGGATGAGTAATCCATGACACTGTACCTGTTCGGGAGCGCCCTTGCTGACACGGTGCCAGGTGCCGTCGGCGAGATCAATATATGTGAGGGCAGTTCGCTTGTCGACGGGGTTGAAGGGGAAGAAATGCACCTCTTCAATGCCTTCCCTAGCCTCCTTTGGGTCACCGAGCATGCCAACCATGGCGGCGTCGATTGCGTCCTGGTTCTCCACCCTAGATGCCCTAGCGGCGAACAAGACAACATCGTCCTTTTCAAGGTCCGCAGCAAAGATCTCAATAAGGCCACGATCAACGCTGAGCTTATTGAGGGTGAGCGTGCCAGTCTTGTCACTGCAAAGCACATCCATGCCGGCCATCTCCTCGATGGCGGTCATGCGCTTGGTGATAGCGCCCTGCAATGACAGCTTGTGAGAGCCGATTGCCATGGTGACGGAGAGCACAGTAGGCATGGCAATCGGTATATATGCCACCGATCAGAAGGACGAGGATGTTGTCGATGCCTTCACGGTACCGGCGGTGCTGGACCGCGTACATGATGACGACCTCGACGAATATGCCGATGGCGATGGTGGCTATGCAGAAGTTGCCGATCGCCTTGAGCACCTGCTGGAAGTGGCCGACTTGGTTGGTGCTGTCGACGAGGTGCGCCGCCCTCCCAAAGAAGGTGTGCACACCGGTGGCGATGACGATCGCCTCGATCTCGCCCTGCTTGCACGTGGAGCCCGACTAGACGCTGTTGCCAGGGTTCTTGGTGACCGGAAGACACTCGCCGGTGAGCGCCGACTGGTCAATCTTGAGGGCGTCGCCCTCGAGCAAGCGAGCGTCGGCCAGGATGATGTCGCCGAGCTTGATGCTGATAATGTCACCCGGGACAAGGACCGCCGCGTCCTCCTCGCTCCACCGCCCGTCACACAGCACCTTGTGTTAGGATCGATGATGTGTGTACCTCTCTGTGTAACCCGTAGATCGGGGTAGATCTCTCCTTTAGGGCTTCTCTACTCGCCCTGGCTCAGTAGCACCGCAGCAACGTAGGAGACGCCGGTGCCGCGGTGTAGAAGGCGTGCAGTGCGGTGGAGACGATCACCGGTGGCGCTGTGGAGACCCTGCAGAGGGAGCGACGCGGTGGCGGGGCACATCCCGTCGCTGGCAGCACGACCTTTGATCGGATTAGGGTTTTCTGTAGATGGGATGAAACGAGCCCCGATCCCCACCTTCTCTATTTGTATGTGCTGTGCGACAGGGGCCCACCAACCAATTAGGGTTGAGCTCCCCCGATCAGGGAGCAGAAGCAAAGGCCCAAAAGATCGTTGGGCCTATTGGTGGAGATCACCTAACACCTTGTCTTGGGCGCAAGGTTGGCCATGAGTGCCTCTGCGGCGCTCCCGGCGTTGTTCTCCTCGATAAATGAGATGGTGGAGATTGATGACGAGGAGCACTATAATGCCGACGAAATCTTGCCAGTCCGGTGGCCTGTCGTCTCCGTAGGCAAACCCAATGGCTACCAGAGCAGCAAACTCCATCACCCACGACAGTGGGTTCGACGTAAACATTAAGAACTTCAATACCTTACTTTCCTGCAAACACGACAATGGAAATATGACACTGTTATTTTATTTGCGACCAAATTATGCGTATATTGCAGATTAAATTTTTTTAAGCATATTATATATTCAGTCAGGTTATTAAAAGAGTACTAATGTATTATAATCATTGTATATGCTCATGTTAGAAAAAATAGCTAGAGAACTTATAATCTTATATACTAAAATCAATTTTTAAATATAATAAGCTATTATAAAGACGATCTTCTGTCCAAAAAAAAATAGAGACGATCGAGTTACTTCGTCTTAAATGCCATAAAGGAACTGTACTCGCATATAAAACATTGCCATAAGCTAGACAACCGGTGAAAATCCTGTTAGGTTATTTCGTCCCTTTTCTAGTCTAGATAATATAGTCTGCTTTTCCTTCCCTAATCCAAGTGATCATAGCATCTAACAGCGACACTAGTAGCAAATTTAACAAACGTGGCCTATCCGTGGTGCTGACATCCGTATCCTTTTATATAACATATTAATCTACGATGACTTCTAGCTAGTTGTGCTTTCAACATATATTAGTACTTGTGTTGATTTTAAAATTGGCAGACAACAAATAAAAAGGAACAGACAACGAATTAAAAAGGAAGGAAAGAGATGAGAATGCATATGGCCGACCTTTTTTTCTTCTAATTTATTGGGACCAAAGATAGCGGTGCGTTGCTGGACCTCGCCAGAGCTAAGACCTTCCTTACTGCATCTGAGGGTGCTGAACACTTCTTCCATAGGAATGCTCTCCTGCAAAGTAGTAGTAGATGCACGTGCATGTGTTAGATTAGATTAGAACAAAGAACACACTTGTCTGATCTCGACACCACGAGGTCTAGATTATTTTGAAAATAATGGAGAAAGAAACGTGTGTGAATCTCAATTGAATGATGAAATCAATCTGACCAGATCAATCGCCTCTGTTTTGATATGATCCAGACTCTGCATGTCGGTCGCCACCCCCATCCCCTGGCGGCGGCGGCAAAGAGAGATACGACGGTGGCCGGCTGAAATCTCACGTGGAGGGATGGATGGAACCTCTCGGCAGTCAGCACAGACACCAGACTCACAACAAACCAGCACCAGCCGAGCTTATCAGCAGATAAACGGATAGCGTTTCTGATCCAACAAACTGGCACGGGAGGAGGCAGTACTCTCGTGCACGGCGCAGAGCCGCGGAGGCCGACGCGAGTCGGGTCTGCTGTTAACCTTTATAATGTAGATGGTCTTCACCAAAGAAGTAGTAAAATGCTTTTCACACTTGAACTGACTGACGGCGCGATGGCCATATCGTTTTGTTCAGCAAAAGTAAAGAACCCGCGAGTCGCCGACAGATAGCGGCGGTTAGTTCAGATACTCGATTCGCTTTCAGAAATCTCTCAACAAAAACCACTTCCTAGCGCCACTGACCCAGTGCAAACAGAGGGTATACAATGGAGACATCACATACGGTTAGGTTCACTTACTATCCTTGTAACACTCTACAACCAAGCAAAGCTAACATCAAAGCTTTATTTTTCTCAAGTTTTGATAATTATGCATTGTATCCTCTAATAGGAAGGCACAACCACAGCTCCAACTCTGTCGCGGGGGATGAGACGCAACTCCCAACCATGTTTCAGAAACACGTTGCCTGAGGAAAAACAGTAGCTCATGTCAGAAACTGGGGCCTCAGTCCAAAAGAAAAGGTACAGCCAGATAAATAAAAGAAATCAAACCTACAAACACATTCGATGTAGTAACTCAAAATAGAGAACGTTCACCCCAGTGACAGAGGTACTCATCCAAGAAACGGTACAGCATAGCAGTTCATTTGTGCAAAGCCTATGCCATGCCATGTTATTTGCTAAGTCATGGGAATTTTCAAATGCACGTTCAAGTGCTTATAAATTACATAAGGATGGCACTAGATCAAACTTACAAGACTATTTACCCCGTGCAAAATACAACTCAACCTGATGCAACAGCCTACAGGCAACACTCCCAATCACCGCTATCGATAATTTCAGCTACCAACTTCTGTGTCAGCACAATTTACGTAGTGCATTGTATGGCAACCAAAAAAAAAGGACAGATCCAAAACAGGCCTATATAATATTTCTATCGATGTTCTATAATTCAGAACATTATAATGGTTCGCTGATGCAAATTCTTCTATACAACATATTTGTGTCAGGAAAAATATTGCATTGGTGACTTTCTAGAAGGCACGAGGGCACCACGCCAGGAAAAAAAAACACAGATCCGAAACAAAAATGTATGCATGTATCTTGAAATGGTACCTGCACTTTGCTGGGGGTTGATGCCAACTCCATCTGCGCAAAGGAGAGAATACAAAATTATTACAGGACAAAGTATGAGTATTGTGTATGACAAGCACCACGAACATTTACTGATCATCAGATGTTAAGTAAAAAACTTAAAGAACATCGCACATCACACAAGCTTGATGGTAATAACCAGCAATAGGTGCATCAAGAAGTGCTATGTTACAGCCACTGATCACCAACATGCAACAACATAGATAGAAAGCCAAAAGTTATCCACACCATTCTTATAGACAAATAACCATGGAAATGGTAGCACATGCTTTTCTTTTTCAATATATGACTGCTTAAATTTTTATGCTACCAAATGCAATTTCCGTACCATTATGAAGTGAAGTCATGAAGATGGGAAGATGGGAAAATTCAAGATTTTACCATTCCATGTTTCTAATTATACTCAAACAAGATTTGGGTGATCAAACCAGAGCGCTAAAAATCTTAAAATAATTACCTAAACAGGAACCAAATCATGTCTAGACACAATAGCTCGAAGGGCACAAATTACCTTCTGTTATGCATCGGCACCTAAATTATCAGGACCAATACAACACAGCTAACAAGGAACTAAATGGAACAATATCGAAACAGCGAAACTACAGACTGGCATTGCCTGGGACATAATAAAGCCACCATGGCAAACAAAACACCAAACCACTCCAGTAGCAATGTCTTACATACTGCAGTGATAGGTTTCCACCTGAGCAACGTGGTATTGGACATGTCCCTTGCATGCCATCCACTGCAAGCAACAAGTCGCTGTCTAAAACTTAGCTTGCCACAAGATCCCAAATAGCCGTGCCATCTACTTGGAGTGAGGAACTAACTAAACACGTAAGGTAACCCTAGGCATCCAACATCAATGGCACATGCTGCAGGTGGAATTCACTCGCGCAGTTAAATGATTTCCATGGTAGTAGGAACCTAAAATTTCCCCCACCAAATTTCACATGGAAATACCACGACCATGGCCATTTGAAGTGGCACAGGCATAGGCTGATAGAAAACTATGCAATCATCCCAACTAAAACGAAAATCGCTAACACGATTCCTTCTAAAATTGCTATCAGCCATCATGATCGGGTAGATCCTCTCCTCTCTGCGAGGATCATTCGAATCGCGTACGAGCAAGAGAGATCACGATCCAAGTGAAGAATTCTCATGAGGCGAGGGGCAAGGGGCGAGGGATGGATGGTGTACCGTTGGTGATGATGGCGCTGGTCTGGGGCGGGACCTTGAACTCCTCCGCGGCGTACTTAAGCACCGCGGTGAAGGGCGCCGCCTCGGGCACGCTGAACCTGCGGGAACCCAGAGCGAGCGAGTCGGATCAATCGCAGATCGGGGAGCAGCGCAGACAGCCACGGCGATCGATCGATCGCCGGGGCATCAGATCCGAGGGAGCGAGAGAAAGCGCTGGTGGTACTCACACTTTGAAAGGGAGCTTGGGGTCGGAGGTGAGGATGATCTTGAAGGACACCTTCCCTCCTGCGCCGCCGCCCGCCGCCGCCGCCGCCATGGGGGCGTTCGCCTCCGACTCCGATCGAGGCCGCGGCGTCGCGTGCTAGATGTTGCTCTCTCTCTCTCTCTGTCTCTGTTGAGTGGGCCTGCGCTGCCTCTGTGTAGCGACGAAGCCCCAGTCGCGTGCCCGCGACCCTTTTCTTTGCAGCAAAAGAGGTTGCGTTTTTCTGAGGCGTCTCACAACTCACGCGTGCCGCGCGTTTCAGCAGATTCTTTCCCCATGGGCCATGGCGTTCTGTTAACCGAAACCGTTCGGTTCGGTTCCTCAATTTTTTATAAAATTCGGTTAGCATAAAACTAGAGCCGATCGGTTAGCTAGAAAACTTGGAACTGAGAAAATTTGGTCTCGGTTAGTTCGGTTCGGTTTCAGTTAGAACCGAACTAACCGAGCCATACATTACATCAGCGAAACAGAAGGGAAGAAAAGGAGAAAAATGAAAACCAAGCCATACATTACATCAGTCATACAGTTCGGTTCTTTTGCTATTGGGCCAATATGTACAGATTCGGTTCTTCGGTTCTGTTTGGTTAACCGAGGTCTGGAACCGAATTACCCAATATTATTTCGGTTCTTGAGAACTGAGAACTAAACTAGGAACCGAAATTTCGGTTTTGGTTAATTCGATTTCGATTCCGGTTATTTCGGTTCGGTTCTCGGTTATTTTTGCCCAGGATTAGCCATGACCCCTTTACCTTAGAGGAAGATAAATGTTACATAAATTGTTTAGAAATCAATTCAGCTCTTACAGGAAAAAGAAACACATGAAACAGAAGAAACAAAAATCGTGTTTCAAGGGGGCTTGCTTGTTCTTTTCTTCTAATTAATATTATTACTGCTGCTTCCCCCCTGCGAGAATGTCAAAGTACAATTGTGGATACGTATGTAGATCATTAGATCTGGCTAAATTCTCTGTTCTTTTTAGGTGATCATGCATCACGTTCAGCATCTGATAGATTAGCCTCCATTCCCAACTAATTTAGTGTGTTTGTAGACCATGAATTCTGCTGCAAAACACTGTATTCTGCGTATGCAACTTCAAATTGGCCATTCTAGTGTTCAGCTCAGTAACAAGCAATACAAAGTCACAACCCCAAAATCTGTGCAACAAGGAGCTAGCGCATGCTACCTTGGCACCTGATTCGGTTATCCGTCATCTCTTACTCAGACAAGGGATACAAAGTTACAACCCCAAAATTTCTGCAACAAGGAGATACAGGCTACCTTGACACCCGACACTCTATGCTACTCTGACAGGTACATAACAACAGAGAAACTGAACAAAATTATAAAGAATAACAGAGGCTGCATAGTTTCGAGTTGCAGCTAGGTACATGTGAGTGCTCTACCATTGCGTTGCATCATGGTCCTGGAAAAGCACCGCACAGAATTTTTTGCTCGAATACCTTCACAATGTTGGAATCTCCCCTTCCTCTAAGTCGTGCCACAGTGACCCAGACGTTGCCTCTACTGGCTCAACCCTGTTCATCATTGCAAAATCACAGCTTAAGAAGTCATCAACATCCATATTCTCAAACATCTCTGGGTAGGTATTCATCATCTCTTGCTCAAAGGCCAAGTCGGGTACCTCTGGGAACAGTCTCTCGTCAAAGTCCAGTGGATAAACTTTCATGCAAGATTTCCTTTTCAGCGCTTCAGGAGTTGAGCTTGGCGTCCGTTTGTTTTGTTGACTGTGTTCCAGCTGGGGACCCGTCACACCATCAGATGCTACAATGCTGATGGAAGATGGTACTAAAGAATCTGTTGTCTTGATGTCTATCTTAGATAAAGCTGCACCTTCTGACTCTGCAATGCTGCCATGATATGAAGTTGCATGCCCCTTAAGATCTAAAATGTGCCCCTCTGAGCACAACCCACTTTCCCTTGTCTTCTCCATATCCAGAGGACAGACTTCCATGCGGGACTTAGTTTCTGCAGGCCCAGAGGTACCATTTGGTGATATCTTGCCAAATTGATTCACTTCTTTCGGCTGACCATGTAATGCTTGACAACCTGGGTATGAGAGCCCAGAAGAATCAACATTGTTATGTATCTTTGATTCACTTGTAACATCTGCTGGAGAAATTTTACAGGCATTCGAAGTTCCACAGTCCTTGAGATCTATAATCTCCGTCTCAGGTGAAAACTCGCCTTCCTCTATTTCCTCCTCATGAAACTTGCTGCCTTCTACAGGTGGCTCGTCAGTTGTGCTGCCAGGGTTTTTTCCATCTTTAGGAAGCCTGTTCACCATTTTCTCGATTTCAAAGTCATAATTGTCCGACGGAAGAAAGACATTGATAGTTGGGTACTCGACAACAAGTATACCCCTCAGCTGTGGGCGCAATGGTTCTTCTATATTGAGAAGGCGGTATGGTGACTCTGATCGCTACAACAGATTAAAATTAAAGAATTATATGATGAAAATTAAAGTACAGCAAAAGTCAATAAGCATTCCATATGCATGAAAACTTGATTTACAATACCTTGGCACACTTTTGAATGAAGAGTTTCAGATCATGCAATTCGGTATTCCGATATTGTGTAAGCTGATCCTTCCAAGGGCCAGGACTAAGATGTTTTTCCAATAGAGAGAGCAAGGTTGTGTGCTCATCTATCCTGAAAAAAATGCATAAAAATCAGCGCACAAAGAAAGGGGGAGATAGCAACTAGGGTCCTGCAGTCACCATATGTTTCTATTTCACATGGAAAACTACTACGATAGTATATATAAATAATTTTGATACTCAATTTCTCGTGGAACCAAGTAAAGAAAGAATAATAACATTTGTGCCAGCAGGACCTTTGAGGATGACAGAAACATCATAAATATGAGACTGTAACGAAAAAGAGCAACTGTTGCAGAAACTGGTAGCTTTGTTCTGCCATGAGATATCGCCATATTGAACAGTTTCCAATTTGCAAGGAAAGCACACTGGGAGGAAGAAGAAGAATACTGATAGATAGATTATCATAAACTTACTCATGATCGGTTAGGACAACATCAGTTGAATTGAATCTCCACTCAAGTGTCCAGTATATGCAATCCTTCCTGCACAGAGAGATTCAGATTAGAGCAGCTTTCGTATGACATAATCTAGGGAAGCAAGAAAGGGTGATACAAGTAGCATGGGTCGATGAGATATATTTTTGTTGTAGGAAAGAATGGCTGAGAAGGGTGGAATATACATCAATATAAGTTTGCACTAGATACAGACAATGAGACATTACAGCTTGAACTATTCATTTAGTAAAGAATGTTGGGGCTACTAGTTGTAGGAGGATTACAGAGTGAAACATAGCATTTGTTTTCAAGGTGCTGCAGTATTTGTGTTGTTATCGCCTAACTAGCGCATATTAAGCTGAATGGTAACTAGACAACTCTATGAACTTATCATCAAAGTTCCATCTCATCTTTTCTCTAGCACTGTTAGGGGCACCAAATACTTGAAGTGAACCAAGATCCTCTCAGATAATAATGAGAAAGGAACCGCATGCCATGTCATTCAACAATTGCAAAGCAAGCCTGCTGAAGGTCTCCAGCAGCAATGCATCACACCGATGGCAAGTCAAAACTGAATCAACAAGACAAAGCACCTGTAATTGTGGCGCGAGCGGTTCTGCTCTCTCCTGGCCATGCCCCTGGGGAGGAAGCAGAGACTGACGCCCCGGCGTTTCGCCGCCTTGCTGAGGTACAACAGCCATCCGGGCAGCTTGGCGCCGCCGGATCCCCGTCCCCCGAAGTTGCCGCCGAAGCCGCCGACGAGCCTGTGCGCGGACTCGTGGGCCTGCTTCACCTCCTCCAGAAAGTTGTAATCTTTGACGACAGCGACAGGCACAGCACGGAGACAACAACAAGGGAGCAATTCAAGAGGCGGCCAGCGTCGACTACTGATCAGAAGAAAGGGGGGACGGAGGCGTACCGGAGATGAGCTGGTTGTCGTCGAAGCGAGCGAGCGGGACGGGGTCCGTCCGGGGGCGCTTGCCCGTGCAGGTCGTGTGGCGCTTGTGGGCCTGCACGCAGGGGAGGCTGCAGGTGAGGCGGCCGCACCCGGGGCACCGGTACTTCCACGGCTGCTCCCCGCACTCCTCGCACGGGGAACCCTTGCTCCCGCCGCCGCCGCCGGAGGTGGAGCTGGCGTTGGCGGCCGCGCTCCCCGCGGGCGGCGGCTCCTCCCGGTCGTCCTCCATTCCAGGTGGGGTGGGTAGCTCGATCCTCGATCCTGGGACGGCGCGTGCTAACGGGCGCTGTGTGCGGCGACGCGGGGTGGATGCTAGGGTTTAACTGGAGGTTTATCAGCGCCCGCGGCGGCCGCCACGGCGCGTCGGTCGAGCTGCCAAAGCAGTCAAGCACACAATGGTAAGGCCACCCCCAACGCAAGCTAATAAATGTGTTAGCTCGAACAAAAAGCATGAATACACGTACTCCAAAGCCCACAATGCAAACTACTCCAAAGCCCACAATGCAAACTACTACGAGCTAGGCCTCGTTTAGATTGTAAGTTTTTTTACTCTTTCTTCGTCACATTAAATCTTTAGATACATGTATAGAGTATTAAATATAGATAAAAAAATAACTAATTACACAGTTTGATTGTAAATTACGAGACGAATCTTTTGAGCCTAGTTAGACCATGATTAGATAATAATTGTCAAATACAAACGAAAGTACTACCGTATCAAATACTAATTCCTAACCTCAATCTAAACAATGTCCTAATCCACTTGCTCCAATACTATGGCCCGCTGCACTGACGCCTATGTTCTTTCTTCATAGTTTCTTGACTCAGATGAAGCTAATGTATCTCCTGCAACACATACTGAAGCGCTACGGAGCTATCATTCACCGTGACGTGAAGGACCAAAGTGGACGTGCCCTTTGGGGCAGTACTCCACGCCGTTGCGTTGGAGAAGCCCTACATAGGCCAGGGGCGCCGAGCGGACAGTTTTTTTTCCTTTTTGGTTTGATTTTGACCATGTTTTTTTCCTAGGCAAACGGCGGTGCCAAAGATCAAGGGCTCCTCTGGATATAGGAATTTTATTGAAAACTCTACAAGAATTAATCCAGTTTTTATAGACAAAATGCAGGAAATAGAAGAGAGAAAAAAAGACATTCCAAAGGGGCCTTAAACCAGGATTGTTATGTATTGGCTGTTTGATTGTCGAGTCAGTCATTTCGTTGCATATTGTTTTCATGAAATGTGGATATTAGAACATGATACGATTTTTTTGAAATGTAGTATCATTAAGTGTTCTTTTGCTATGTTTAAAAACAATAATAAATTCTCCTTTTAATTATACAACGCTTTGTTTTTTTTATAGAATAGATTTTCCTATGCATACTATGTTTAGATATACATAGTTAAAACAATGCTTCTAGAAAAAAAAACATCTTATATAATTCGGTAATGCTGCGATTAGGGCGTCCGGACGTGGGACGCTACGTGGCTTCACGTCATCGACGTATTTTACCCCCCACAGATTTCCGATGCTCCCACACTTCCTAAAAAAACTCTCACTCCACAAGCTGCCAGCCACGAGCCGCGTTCTCCGTGCCAGGTCCAGTCCACTCCTACTCTCCCCATGTCCTGCAGTTAAAGCATCATCCGTCGATGGCGTCTCCGCCCCACTCAAACGAGGTCCGGACCGCCGGCGACTCGGCGTGACCCACTGTCGCTCTCCTCTCCTCCCTTCGTGGCCGCACCCCAACCCTCATTCGCCCCCGGCCTCCCGCTCCTCCTCACCGTGGCCCTCACTGCCGCCACGACCTTCGTCCTGCTCTCCGCGCCCCTCACCATCGTGACCGCGGCGTCCGCTGCCACGTGGCCGCTCTCCAAGCTCCCTCAAGCCCGTAGTCTTGCTCACATCCTCGGATGGCTTCCGCGTCGGGTACTAGTACAAGGTCCCTCTTCTGCACATCCACCGCCTAGCGTCGGCGTCCTCCTCATCACCTCCTCCTACGGCTAGAGACGGCAAGGGCGTCGTGGTTGTGCCATACTTCGCGACCGCCTCGAGGCTCGCCAGACATGGTGGTCACCGGCTTTCTCGTAAGAATAAGACATATGAAGGGTCGAGATGGCGACTAGAGGGGGGTGAATAGTCTTTTCTAAACTTAATCACGTCGGCTAACCGATACAAATGCGGAATTAAAACTATCGGTCTAGCCAAGACTATACCCCACTATATATGTTCACTAGCACCTTGCAAAGATGACAATTATGCAACAAAGGTGCCAGGCTAGTTAGAGCTCTCCTAAACAATTCTAGGAGCAAGGTTACACAAACCTATGCCACTAGTACTTTAAGCTACAGGGGAGCTCCTACACATGCTAGTAAGCAAAAGCACAAAGCCAACTAAGCTCACTAGCAATGCTCAATAACTAGGCAACCAATGCCAAATTAGAGAGCGCAATTACTTAGCTACACAAACTAAGTAATGTGACTAACAAGGTTACATAAACCAAATTAGCCACGTAAGGGAGCTACTTCTATGCTACACAAGCATGAAGGTAACTAGCAAGCTACACAAGCTAACTAATTACAAAAGCAACAACACAAGCTTAATGTATATGAAAGTAAACGCAAGCTTGTGTAATGGAGATGCAAACCAACGGGAAGAACAAGGTTGACACAATGATTTTTCTCCCGAGGTTCACGTGTTTGCCAACACGCTAGTCCCCGTTGTGTCGACCGCTCACTTGGTGGTTCGGCGGCTAATTGGCATCACCCGCCAAGCCCGCACGTCGGGCGCCGCAAGAACCTACCCCTTGAGTGAGGGTAGCTCAATGACACGTTTTACTAATGTTGCTCTTCGCGACTCCCGCGGGGCGAGCACAAGTGCCCCTCACAAGCACTTCTCCGGAGCGCCGCACAAGCTTCTTGCGCGCTTCGACGGAGACCACCACCAAGCCGTCTAGGAGGTGGCAACCTCCAAGAGTAACAAGCACCACCGGCTTGCAACTCGATCACCTAGTGCCACTCGATGCAACCTCACGATGCAATCGCACTAAAATCGCCCACTCACACAATCGGATGATCACTATCAAGTATATGTGTGATGGAGGGCTCCCAAGCACTCACAAGCATGGACACTAAGTCCCTTGAGGTGCTCCACACCAGCCATGGCCGAAGGCCACTTCTATTTATAGCCTCAAGGGCTAAACTAGCCGTTACCCCTTCACTGGGCAACGGTCGAGCCGACCGGACGCTCCGGTCGTGTTGACCGGACGCTGGACCTCAGCGTCCGGTCGCCCACAGACGGCCACGTGTCCCGGTTCCAACGGTCACTTGACTTGACCGGACGCAGCAGCTTTCAACTGACCGGACGCTGAACCCCCAGCGTCCGGTCGTTTCCAGTAAGGTACCGACCTCGACCGGACGCGTCCGGTCACACTTGATCGGACGCAGCCAGCGTCCGGTCACACTCCAGCTTCTGCGTCATCGTACGTCAGCCTGACCGGACGCAGCCAGCCAGCGTCCGGTGCATTCAGATCCAGCGTCCGGTCAGTTGACCGACGCCAGCATCTTCGCGATCAACTCATTTTCACTTCTAACTTCTTCACCCTTGCTCCAATGTGCTAACCACAAGAACTTGCATCCGGCGCAATAGAAAATAGGCATTCTATTTTCCCGAAAGCGCCGAATCCTGCCTCGCAAGCTCGGCGGGAGGGAGAGAGGGACCCAAAACCCATCTCACCCCTGCAAACACCACCTCCTTTGTAAATGTGCCAACACCACCAAGTGTACACCATCATGTATATGTGTGTTAGCATTTTCACAATCATTTCCCAAAGGATGTTAGCCACTCAACTTGCCACGCCACTCGATCCTAGCGACAATGCAAAGTTAGATCACTCGAGTGGCACTAGATGACCGATATGCAAACAAGTTTGCTCCTCTTGATAGTACGGCCATCTATCCTAAACCCGGTCATAAACTTCTCTACACACCTATGACCGGTGAAATGAAATGCCCTAGGTTATACCTTTGCCTTGCGCATTCCATTCCATCTCCTTCAATGTTGATGCAACACATGCACCAACACAATCAACAATGATATGATCCACTTCATATCATCACATGATCATATTGGTTCATCGATCTTGACTCTACTTGCTCTTCACCGTTGCTATCGTCCATCGGCGCCAAGTCTTGCTCAAGCTTCACCGCCACGCGGTCCATCACTCCAAAGCCTTTGACTTGCCCTTCACGCTTGCAACCGGTCCATCAAGCCAAGTCTTGTCTTGATCTTCTCCACCTTGATCACATGACTCAATGTCATGTCTCATGTGCAATAAGCTCATTCATCATCACATGTGTGAGCTTTGCAACATCTCCAAGCCATTTTCACCTCCATGGCATATGTTGCTCACACACATGTACATGTGGACTAATCACCTGTGTATCTCACATAAACACAATTAGTCCACCTAAGTTGTCACTCAATTACCAAAACCAAACAAGGACCTTTCAACATAGGTAGGACTAAAAAAGAGCTTGCATCGCTCATGCTCCCTATCGAGGGATCACTCGCTCTTCACCCAGAGTACGCTCTGGATTTGAAATCACTACTTATATACCTGGTATTATCCACTAGAGTGTCGTGCCTGACATGTTGTAAGCGTATGTTTCAAGTGCTTCAGGAGCTTATATGCATGGTGCAAGCGTCTGTTCTAAATATTTTATCTGTTTTTTAGACGTATGTTGCAAATATGTTTTATGTTGTATATGTTCCACATATATGTTACAAATATTTTATCTGGATGTTGTATATACTTTGCAATGACTTTTCAAGTGTTTATGTTTTTTTGGAAGTGTGTTCATATGCATGTTTTCAAGTGTTTAATCTGTCTTCGTAAATGTTTAATCTAAATATTTCAAAAATAGATTAGAGGGTTGCATCTCACTCCTCCCCTTTTTTCTGCCTCGCCTCAGTGTCGCTCCTTCCGACGCTGGTTGGGCACCCACCGTAGTGATGATCGGGAAAGGCGAGCCCCGCGTGGGCACGTGAAACAAACTTTAGCGGGCATTCGGGCAATACCAAGCCCGTATATAATTTAGAAAAGAGGAAGTACCAGACATCTTATAATTGTCCTTTAATTTGGAAAGGAGGAAGTACAGTCAAAGTTGCACCTTAGAAACATTGCCTTATAAACGTAATATATTTCAGGCATTCAGGTCGCGCTAGGGAGTGCAAGGGCATGTCCAGCGAGAAAAGATATCAAAACAGGAGACAGTACAGAGCACATCCAAGAGATCAGATATCAGAACAGGAGACAATAGCACCATCGAATCGAATGATAACTTGCTGCTTGATTTCAATAATTTCATCTAAACAAAAACGAGGATCACAAAACCATATCAAGCCACGGCAACAGCTCGGTAAAACAAAATCTCATGGTTCTCATAGTTCAAAGATCAACAGACACGCGCCCCTTGCGCACTGCATTTGAAAAGCTGTCCATCGAATCAATTTGCCTGGTTCAAGTTGATAGATCACTCCATGGAAGATCCACCAGCACCAAAAGCGCCGCCGCCACCACGGCCAAAGCCAGGTCTGCTACCCTGAAAAAAAAAAAGAGAACATTGCTGTCAGTTTACAAGCTATTTGCCTGCATTAGCAGCAAGAACACTGAATCAGTTGCAGTTGACAAATGTTAATAAAATGATGTATTTACATCACAATAAAATTAATCCCTGCATACACCAAGTAAAAAAAACACTGCAGACTCGTCAAATAGACGTCAAAATGAATATCGCACTTGCATACGAACAGCAAACCACACTACCAAAACTTCTAAAGGCAGTCTAAAGTTTACAAACCAGCTCGAAGACATGAACATGGCATGGAAATACCACGGTGCTCAAGGGGATTCTATTTACAAACTAATGTATCAAAGTTTGACTAGTAGTGCAAAATTAAACTTGTTTTCCTGAAATGAACTGGACAATGTAAGTTAAGAAACCAATGTAAACAGCTGTGCAAAAATCATATAGACGAGACCAGTTTTCCAGAACTTACCCTAAAAGATGGCTGGAACTCTGCAGGAGCACCACCCTTCTCACCACCAAAATCACCTGGAGCACCACGAGGAGCTCCTCTGTAACCATCCCTATCCCCAAACCTAGGTCTGTCATCCCCAAAACGAGGGGGACCCCTGTCAAATAAACAGAATATGTAAGTAACAATGGCTTAACAGGGAAAATCTATTGGCAATCCAGGAATATGTGATATATAATGTACAAATAGAATGTAGCACAGATGGCAATTCCAAAATTAGGTGCATATGAAATAAAATTGTGAGGATTCTGGAACAATTCACAAAGATTATCCATTTCACAGACTCAAAATAAAAGTCAACAATAACTAGTTCAGTCTGGTTGCCAGAATACAGAACTAGAAACAACAAAACTATAATGTAACTGCCAGGTAAGGGTACATAAACCATAGGTATGACTCATATTCCCTCATAAAAATATCAACAGATTTCCAGATAGATGTACACAAGAGAGTTGATGACCACAAATTTACCTGGGGCGATCACCCGGTGGGCCAGAGCCGAAGGGACGAGACGGTGGCTTGGAGGACTTCTTGAGGGTATTAGGCACAACCTCTGATGGCAGGTTGAGGAAGCTGCGGAGGTGCTCAATGCCATCGTTGGTGAGGTACCAGTAGTAGTACTGCCAGGAGAAGGTCTCCCTCACATACTCCTTTGACTTGAAGCTCTGCATGAGCTTAATCACCTCCAAGTTGGGCACATCAAGCTTCGGGTGCTTGGCCAGGTTGTAGTCCTTCTTGGCATAAAGGACACCCTCTGCACCATTAAGTTCAACAGTTTTACATATACCCTCAACCTAATACAAGGATAAACTTGGGGTCGTACACAATCAGAATGTTGCAAATGCTTATAATGTCTGAAATGGTAGACGATGATAACTAACACAGAACTATTTACTCGCATTTGCATTACATTGCATTCGGTTTAAAACACTGGAGATGAGACAAAAAAATTCATTGCCCTCTACATGAAACCCAAATATAGCAAACAGACATTTCGGAATTGGGTTGCAATCAAGAGCTCCCGTTTTTCTCATTTATCTTCTACTGGCTGCAACAGCACTGCTGCTAAGAAGGCATCTAATGAACTAATCACGAATGGGAATGGCAACCTGCATACACGAATATATTGGGCGCCCAGGGGACCGAAAAGGGAGAAGGAGCTCACCATGAAAGAGGTACTTGCAGATCTCGCGGCGGTTCTTCTTGGAGATGATCTGCGGCAGAGGGGTGGAAAATCGCGTAAAGAAGACGCGGGCGCAGCAGACGCATTGGTAATAAACCAGCAGATGTAGATTCGTTGAGAAGCGCTCACCATGGTCGCGGCGGCGTAAGACGGAGCGGGTAACGACGGCGGCGCCGACGGCTGGGGTGATGGGGATCGAGGAGAGGTGGCGCGCTGCTTGGAGAGAAAACCCTAGCTGTGTGGCGAGTCGATATATAAGGGAGAGGCGGACCTGGGCCGCACGGGTTCTTTCCTTTTCTTTTAGATGCACAAGTCGGCCCATTTCCATAAGACGTCTGAAGTAAGCTGGGTTAGACATTGGGCCTGTGAAATCATTATAGGCCCTTTTCTTTATGCAAAATTGGTCTATTTCCTTTTTTCTATATGTGAGAGATTATTGAGATTTACTGCTGGATTAAGCATTGGGTTGGGCCTATGAAAAAATTAATAATGTTATCGTCGGATGCACTATTAATCGCTCTGCCCTCCTGCCGTGTGGGTCCCCCCCAGCTCTTAATGCTTTTGCCAGCTTAATCCGGCTCGCCGCTGCTCTGCCCGGCTAATACGTGTGGAAGATAACCAATCACGAGTACGAGTTCGGTACGTGCACAGCGTTGCCACGCTAACATAAAAATACAAACGTGGCAGACTACTCATATAAAATATGTTCTGCAATTTAAAAATTAATCCAATTATTATTCTCTATCTCTACATTAAAAAACCTAATGTTATCGACAGACGCCAAGATAATTCGCTCCACCCAGCTTAATCTATGGCTCCCGCATCACCCCGCCCGCGTGGGTCCCTATCCGAGAGTCCGCGTTGCCCGAATGCCAAGTATTATTCGCTTCGCCCTAGCTTAATGGCGAGTCCAGAACGTGAACCACGCACGCTCCCGCGTCCCCCCGCCCGCATGGGTCCGCGTCGAGCCCCACCTCCCCGCAAACAAATCACGCCCCCGCGCGCCCTAGCTCCAGCATGCGTCGGTGGCGGCGGGCAATTGCGACCTATTGTCGTGCGTAGTCCCGGCGCACGCGGGAGCACGCGTCTCGCCATGGACGCGGGCGACGCGATGTCAGTATGTGTTGGCTGCGGCCGCGGCGCTCGCGCGCGCTCTTCGATGTCCTCGTCGTGTGCTCCGCTTCGCCCGCGCCTCTGTGCCCCGCTCACCTGTGCCGGTGGCGGCGGGCACCTGCAAACGCTCGCCCTGCTCGCCTATCAGCGCATACCCGTGTGCATGTGCCTGCGCGTCTACGTCCCGCTCGCCCCGTGCGTGTGTGGCCACGCGTCCGCACCTCGCTCGCCCTCCTGCGAGAGCAAAAACGAAGGAACGGCTTGCCGTGGGACGAACGGACGGACCTCCTGGCCCCACGTAACAGACGTGTCTGTTGCGTGGTGATTCGCTTGATGCCCGCATGTAACAACGTGGCCCATTAGTCTACCATGTCCACGTAGAAGAAGGAAAACCTGAAACATCTAGAAATAGTTTACGGGTCCAAATGCAAAAGTATTTATTAGATTTTTATTAAAATTTAAAAATGTAAAATAATAAAACACACAAATAATAATAATAATAATAATAATAATAAACCAATTTTATAAGGTTTCTATAAACTAAATCTACACTTTATTAGATTTTTATTAAAATTTGAAAATGTAAAATAATAAAACACACAAATAATAATAATAATAATAATAAAACAAAACCAATTTTATAAGGTTTCTATAAACTAAATCTACACTATATAGGTCATAAAGATCATAAAATATGCTTTATGTAATCAAATTTGTATATTTCTTAAAATGTTCGTTGAAAACACAAGCCATGTGCATCGACGTAGACATGAATAAAAATTTGTTAATATGTTCGTCTAAACTACAGGACAGGTGCATCATTGTACACATGGATACAAATTCGTTACCCCGTGCAACGCATGGGCATATATCTAGTTATTGAGAAAAGAATTGCTATATTTCAAATGTCTGAAATTTTTAAATTTTTAAGCAAACAATTGCAAAATCAACTAGTAGTACAATTAAAAGAGCAACTCACAAAAAATGATTCTTATTTTTTCTATATAGTCAAACAAAAACAAAATTATATGTGTGCTGCTTGAACAACAACAAAAAAATCTGACACCTTGAGATATAGGAAGTGCATGAAAAAAGGGGCAGTCGTGCATCCGGACGCCCGCGCCTGTTGTGTCTGCTTCACGTGGGGGCCTGTGTTGCTCCGTGTCCTGCGCCCACACCCTGTCCACATGCATGCTCCTGTCCCGCACCCGCACCGTGTCCCGCGCCCGCACCGTGGTGCCCCCCTCCACACCCACGCACATATGCGGGCCCAACAACAGATAGGTCCCAATACAACATGTGCAACACTAGGTCTATTTTTGCAACATCTAGATGAAACACTTGCAACATAAATACCAAGAAAACACATAGGTAGCCATTGCAAAACATATGCAACATCTAGATGAAACACTTGCAACATATGTGTGAAACATATGCAACATCCGGTTGAGACACTTGCAACATATGTGTGTAGCATATGCAACACACAAATAAAATATGTGCAATATACGTCTGAAACAGCTAAAACATTTGGAACAATACACTTGCAACATTCATCTGAAATACTTACAACATATAACATGTGTATGAAGCAATTACAATATACTTGTGAAACATACGAGATAAATTAAAATATACACTTGTAACATGTATTTTTAGCGTAGCTTAACATCTCCTCGCTGCTCAGGAGAGGAGGTTCGTCGGCGTGGTGAGTTTACCGGAGACAGAGGCCCGACAGCGCTCGGAGGCGGCGACGGCTGCACGACGCGGAAGAGAGACATCGGCCGCACGACGCGAAAGGGAGGTATCAGCTTCGCGACGTGGCTGGGATGCAGTGACTGCATGACTGGAAGAGGGCAGCCGCACGGACCACACCACACCACCTAGTTGCAACATCTGTCATAGCACAGGTCGGCCGGCATGGACCACAGCAACTAGTTGCAAACATCTGTCATAGCTGCACAGGTCGGCCGGCATGGACCACAGCAACTAGTTGCAAGCTCGTAATGGCAGTGGCAGCTCCAAGTTCCCCCGGGCATCCTCATCTCCTTGACAACTTGCACGGGCCTCTTCACATAAGCGAGCACAGTCGCACAGACTACAGTGGAGTCGACAGCGACGTTACTCTGAATCTGATACAGCTTCTGCTACGTGGAGCGACGGAAGAAAATTTTGGCCGTGTGACCGACCGAGCGTGGTACATTTTCAGAGTTCAGATTCAGAGTAGGAGAGTGCTGCTGCTTAGGTTGGTCTAGTCGTACGTGGGCCTATATATGTTATATGTATGATGATGGGCAAAAGTAACGCTTGTAGGCTATCTCCAACGATAAGACTCAAAAGAGAATCCTTTTCGCAAATGGGTTTCCAAGAGAGAGGATGCTCATATTTGGGTTGTGCCTCTTAGAGAATCCAAAATAGATCTCCCGTATAGGTACTCTGTTGGTGGCTGATTTTATGTGTCTTGCTACCCATTTTAGGTATTTTGCTATCCATTTTGTGTTTGGATGAGACAGTTTGAAGACCGAAAGACGGTTGTTTGATTCATTCAATCGTCTGCTTTGCATTGCTTCTTCAAATCAACTTTGCTCCTCGTCAAGGAGCAAAGAGGAAAAGTAGAGGAGACATGCGAGGCATGGACAAGGCAACCAAAACTTGACCGGTTGATGAGTACCCCACGGCCGCGACCTCCATGTTCATACCTAACCTAAGGAGGAGCGAGGAAACAATATATGTCTGTCTAGTACATTATTTCATCTGAAAGAAAGAAGAAATAAACTGCCAATGAAAGACCCTATAGCAGCTAGCTAGCTAGCTAGCTACATCAAACCAGAGCCAGCCGGCCCATTGTTTAGTTCAAAACTTTGATTCCAAGCAGCAGGATCTATTGTTCATACTATATATGTAGCTGTGACATTTGGTCCGTTTTGCTGTCTTTTCAGACTAGTATTTGCGATGAAAGGGTAACGCTGAGCACGCCGAAAGAGACACCATGTTGTTCCAGCACGGTTTTTTGTTTCAAATGAGGCTTTGAGATCGATCCGGATGGGAATTAATGTGCAGAACCTCATTTGCCCTGTTTGTTTATTTGTGCCTCATCAACTGGAAAGATCATTTGCGTATAAAGAGCATTCGGATAATCAGCATATATTGTGCGCCGCCCGTCACGTTCAGGACGCGCGGCAGGGGCGACGTACAGGAAGCCGCGTAGCACTGACGAGCGACCTAGCTGATGGTGATGGCTCCTGCCGCGTCAGGCGTTCCAAAATAGCCAAGTGGGAGTGGTAGGCATCCTCCCTCGATCCTTGGCAACTTGGCTTTCACGATCGAGCACGATTATCGTCTCTTCAGACAACACAGGCCACACAGTCTCGACAATGACGTTAACTGAAACAGCGAGCGTGATCGATCGATGCAAAGTTAGCTTTCTCAAGTGCAGACGTGTGCTGGCTAGCTAGTCTGGAGTTAGTCCAGTCATGGGCCTATGATGATATTATGATTGACAAAAGTAACTAACAATTGACGATATGCTAGCTAGCCAGCAGGAAAAAGTGTTTCAACTCTAATATATGTTTCTTCTATGCTTTATTCCAAGTTTACTTTGCTCCGATCCAATCCTCATCGAGGAGGAAGAAAAAAAACTGCTAATAATAAAGATATACTCCTATATGCTGAGCTAGTAGCAGGAAACTAGGCAACCAGCTTGACCAAATCAAGTGTACACATGCTTGTGTTGTATATCTATGGACTGAATCACCGAAGATGAGAACCAAGGAAGCTCAGGACGAAGTTTCAGCAAGACTTGCCAACCAACTCCAGAAATATCACAGACCCTGCTTGGTGGAAGGCAGCTTCAATTCCTCCTCTCATCCGTCAGCTCCTCGCTTCCAGATAGGAGGAGACACTGCGCGTGCTACTAGCTACTTTATTATTCGTCTTCCATTCCCACATTTAAGTCAGTTTGTGCCTATATAGATATGATCGATGACTAGACATATGAAAGATAGATTATAGCCAACTTGTAGGTTAATTATACAGTTGATCGATTCAACTGTATGCATGTATGTTTGATTTCAGTTGCTGCTACTGCTGCTTCTTCTTCAGGATGGACAGATATTCTTCAGGCTAGACTAATATAACCAAATAAAAGGTAGATTCAGAGGCTGACTGAATTAAGTGGGAAAGCTCGCCACTAGTTACTCTTACAATACATCGATCACATCGAAATCAAGTTTTATTAAAACATATAGGATGCGGATCTATCGATGATGCAGCTTTTATGTACTAATCATGTCTATATAGTTTGAGTAATATATTATTAGTCGAAATCGACAAAGTTTGACCTCTTGAAATCTTAATTAACATACCTCATATATTTTGAAACGGATGGAATACCTTACTGTAATTAATTCTAGACTGCTACTTTGATTTCACTTTTTATTCTTGTTTTTTTTTAGTTTGGAATCTGAATTAGTTAATGTAATGAGCTTGGGGTCAAAAAAAGCTGACAACCAAGAGAAAATAAAACGTAAGCATACCAACACCCAAGACATGCATGGAACAGCACTTTGGCCTTCGGAATCCTGGAAAGAGGAGAGAAATTTGGTTTCGATCACTCGTGGAATTTACTATCTGCTGCCTACAACAAGCCCACAACTGTAGGGCAATACTGTATCATTCATTCTACTTTCTCAGCAATGAAGCAGATACCGAGAACTTCTTTGTACATGCGTGCTTAGCTTATGTGATCGATCGATCGTGAGCATCTTTTATTTCTTCTTCTTGCACCGGTCCAGATGCATGTACCTGCAACTGCAAAACGAAAGGAACCTTTGGGTTCGGTGTACTTCATTCAGTTAGGTGGATGGCATTACCAACGATGTTTTAAATAGCGGGCTAAGGTGTTTAGCGGTATATCTCTAAAACAGTTAATAACGGGGCTATATCAGGTTATAGCGGGCTATAGCGACTAAATTATACATGAACACAAATAGCGGCACCCCGCATCACAAGACTACAGTGGGAGATTTAAAACTATGATTACAAAAGAGGGTGCTAGTGATTTTTTTTTTAATTTTAACACTTTTTGGAAACTAATTTTAAATCTAATACGGCCGTTTTTTTTAAAAAAACTAACACTTTTGGCCGCGCCTATTGCCCTGGCGCGGCCAAATGCCTGTGCCGCGTCATGCATGGTGGCGCGGCATAGGGCTGATGTGGCGGTAACCGGGTCCGCTGACCGCTGACGGGGCAGGGCCTGCCGCGCCACCGATCTTGGCGCGGCTGGACCAAATAAAACCCTGCAGCGAGACCGCCCGCCCGCCCGCAGCCCTGCCCGCCCACCCGCCGTCAGCCGCCTCTGCCCCGCCGCCGCGCAGCTCCCGCGGCCGCCTATGCCGCGCCCGGCCACTCCTGCCGCGCAGCGCCCGCACCCGCCCGCCCACGCCGCGCCCGACCAGTCCCGCCGCGCAACGCCCACGCCGGCCGCGCCACTAACGCCGGCGCGTCAAGGCCGTCAGCTCCTAAGGTACCTCCCTCTCTATTTCATATTATTTTGATTATTATTATTTTAGGATAATTAGTGATTGAGGATAATTAGTGATTTATGACAGTTAGTAATTTAGGATAGTTAGGGTTTTATGATTGTTATTGATTTATGATAGTTTGTCAAATTTAGGAAACTTACTGATTTAGGATAGTTAGGTTAGTGAATTTATTTGTGATTTACGTATGTAGTTTTTAGGTTCGAGGTTGTGTGTTCTAGTATAGTTAGGAATTTAGGTTTATGGATTGATTAGGTATTTATTATTTAGTTTACAGTTAGTTATTTAGTTAGAGATTTTGGGTATACCTACTAGTTTACAAATGTCGGTCCTTACTAGTGCGTGATACGTCGATTTTGATGACTTCATGATGTTTCGTCAAATGCTTATATTCCTAGTGAAGTTGTTTATGTTACAAGTGCGCGATATGTTTGTTAATGTTACTTTGAATATATACATGTGCTTTCATATTGTGTTCGTATTGCATAACAAGTAGTTCAAATTTTATAATGCTACATAATGTTAATTTAAATTTTGTTAATTTGAATACCCTAACGTTTTTTTATCAATTTGTAACAGGATGGCCCTACCCACGCAACACCCGTTGTACCATATTCTTGAGGTGGAGTACGACGACCAGCACCGAGCACATATCTTGAGTGACAACGACGCAGAGGTGATATTGCCTCATTTGAGGCCCTGCACGCACACCAGGACGCACTAATGGGACGAGCGTTACGCGTCGTACATATAGCGTGCCGGCTTCCTCGAGTTTGTCCGTGTTATCAACCACGGTCTTCCGCCCCTTGACCCAGCACTACTTACTATAGCTGTAGACAGGTACGAGTGCATTCTTTGTACGTAAACTTTCTTGTAACAACTTTGAGGCAAGTAACAGTCGTTCTATTCTTATATCAGGTGGAGGCCTGAGACCCACACGTTCCACCTACCTTGTGGCGAGATGACATTGACCATGCAGGACGTGAAGACTATTTTTGGCCTTCGGTTGGGAGGACTTCCAGTGACAAGGATAGTTGACAACGATCACTGGAGGGAGTTGGTGGCTCAGTTTACTGGCTTTTTTTCACCGGATGACGAGGCTTCCAAGAACAATAAGTAAGAAATTGAAGCTTATTTAATACTTGCATTGCTTTCCTACAGCCATCGGGTCTCATTTTGTTTGGTAAATTTCAGAAAAACTTCCGGTGTTTCGTCGTCTTGGATCACGGAGCGCTTTGATTACTTTGGACCCACATGCCGAGGAGGCTCAGATCGATAGGTTCGCTCGAGTTTGGCTCTGACACTTTCTTGGTGCTTTCCTCTTCTCAGACGTCTTGGGCAACACCATCAGCTGGATCTTCCTTGACATACTACGCCAGCCGTGGGAGAACATAGCGGCGTACAGCTGGGGCAGCGCAGTCCTGGCATGGACGTATCGACAGCTATGCGTTGCCTGTCGTCGCACCTCAGTGTACGCGAACCTTGGGGTTGCTCGTACCTACTCCAGGTTTAGGGTTGGGAACGATGGCCCGTTGGGAGACCCCTTAATACTGGTTTACCGGTAAGTACTTCGGTTCATTATATTCTTCGATATGGTTACATATGATGAGTTTATTAATGGCTAATTCATTATCGTGTTCAATGCAGCACTAGAACGGACAGGATACACTCCCTACAGCTCTATTTATCTGGATGAAATCAGAGTTAGTTAGAGGGAATGCGAGGCGCAAGTACAGGAAGTACACGGACGGTCTCGACGTCCTGACACAGCACCAGGTTATGCTCTCTTTATTATCATACCTGTGTCTTGTTCGATCTACACTATATCACAGCCTAACTCAATTACGAAATGTTCAGATGCATTGGTGTCCTTGGGATGCTCTGGAGTTCCAGTACTATCTCAGTCCTGTCACTAGAGACGAGTCAGACGAGTATCGCTGCAACGTCCCTCTTATTTTCTTCCACGTGATCGAGATTCACATGGCCGTCAGGGTCTGTAGACAGTTTGGAAGAATAACAGGCTGCCCACCACCGCTTTACTCCACCAACCAAGGATTGCACGAGTGAGTTATCGATTAATAACAGAGCTACAATTCAGAGGTGTGTGGTACAACTAACATCGTTTTGTTACAGGTATGACTGTAGGAAGAGGTACAAGACCAAGGATTGGCGCGTGACACACAACGCGCACATCCACTTGTGGGAGACCAGGGAACGGCAGCCGGTCCATACGGGTCCTCCACACGACCAGTACACCTTCGACGAGTACCTACGTTGACTTCACAGGTTTACGAGGACACATATCAAGCCCCCGTACACTGAGGAAGCGATTGACGATGACTTAGAGGAAGATGTGTACGACGTTGTCACTAGAGAGGACACACAGCTACAGAGAGCCCTGCTACAAAGATACTTGAATGGTACAATTTGTTATCCATTTGGTATTAAGTATGTATACTAAAATTGTTCAACCGCATTTCTGTACCCAGGCGACATAATTGTCGAGGATGCCCAACGAAGCAGCGTACCGACTTCACGAGTCTAGAGGGCAGGGGCCAGGCGTTCTCGAGGCTTTTGTGAAGGTAAACGTAAACTGGCCCGTTCCGAAATTGTTTCTTTAGTGTATATGCGTTTGAGAAATGCACTAACTTTAACGTCTATTTATTCAGAAGGTGAAGAAGAGCTGTAGGAAGCTAGCTCAAAAGCTGAGCTGCATGGACACTCCTTATGAGGAACCGCCACTCCCGGCGCGGTCGGGTGGCACGTCTTCAGCCTCTTTGAGGACACCAGCCGGCTCTTCTCAGCTGGTGACAGGTGCCACTTCCGCGGTGCGTACACCACCATATCATAGCGCTGGGAAGGACCCTGCAACCGAGGACAACGAGGACGACGATGGCGACGACGACCAGTGGGATGAGACCGGCATGTCTCACCTAGGTGGTGCCCCGCTTGGTACCCAAGGAGCCTCACAGGTACTAACAAAGGTAGTTTCTTTAAATACGTAGGCTACATGAACTAACGATCATAAAGAATTATAAGTAATCGTGCATATCATATACTTGCAGGGTACGAGCCATACGCACCAGCGACGCGACCACACCAACGTTGGCTACACTCCCAATGTGTTGCCAACAAATCCGAAAAGACAGAGGCGTCTGAGGGATCCTTACACTCCTGGGTCTTAGTTTGTTAGGTCGAACTATTATTGGCGTCCGAAACTTGCAGGCTTAGTTGGTTATGTTATGTCGAACTTATGTCAAACCAATTAAAATGTTATGTGGCAGCTTGTCAACTTATGTTATTTGCTTCATATCCATTTCAATGCTTCGCGTCATCACTGCTTGCGAGATTAAGTAGCAACTAGTTTGGAAACCGGCAGTCCCGGGGAAGCCGGCGTCTTGCGCGAGGGGTCGAGGAAGCCGGGATCCATGGTCGTGTCGCCGCTGATCCTACAATATGAGGCCAAAAATATCATTGGCTTATCAAATTATCTATTCGGACGTGAAATTTTTTTAACAAAATATAGAAACAAATTCATTATTGACTTTACGTTAAGCAATACTTAGAATAACTCCCACTATCGGCGCGACGTGTTCCGGGATGACGGCCGGCGCGGCGGCCAGGCTTGCTCGCTGCTCGGGCAGGCATGACTGGCAGCGGGGTTTTATTTGGCCCAGCCGCGCCATGATCCGTGGCGTGGCACTGCCGCGCTAAGATCGGTGGCGCGGCAGGCCCTACCTCGTCAGCGGTCAGCGGACCCGGTTACCACCACGTCAGCACCGTGTCGCGCCACCATGCATGGCGCGGCACAGGCATTTAGCTGCGCCAGGGCAATAGGCGCGGCCAAAAGTGTTAGTTTTAAATAAAAAAACCCGGTCGTATTAGATTTAAAATTAGTTTCCAAAAAATATTAAAATTAAAAAAAATCGTGCTAGTAGCTAGCTAGCTAAAGCTCGCCAAGCGTATATTTGCATGGTGCCCCTGGGAGATAGTGCCTAGCTAGACAGATGGTTCTGGCCCCAAGCATTTGGCGACGCTTCATCTGGTTCAGGCAACTATACGTGTGCTCGACCAAACAGCCCTGGGAGCCACGCGACATCGATCATTGGTTCGTACAGAGAAGAAAAAGAAAACGTGGTCACAGGAAAGAAGAACCACACAGCTCCACGTACGTACTGCGTACATGCTAGCTAGCTGTTTCCTCGATCCATCGTCGTCTTGGAGTTTGACCATCACCATCACCAGCAGCCACAAGCCCTCTGTCTCGTCGTCGTCGTCTCTGTACATCTCCCACCTAAACCCACGGCCAAGTTGCAGGACGCATGGCGGCAACCATGGCTATAAATGGAGGCAGCCGAGTGCGCAAGGCCTCCACACGCCTCCCTCCCTCTGACTACTAGCAGCTAGCCAAGGCGCAACGAGCTGAGCAGCAATGGCGGCTACTTGTTTTCGGCGCGCTGCTGCTCTGCTGGTACTGGTAGCAGCAGCAGCCGTCGTGGCCCTGCAGGCGGCGGCCGGCGACGTCGAGCCAGTCGAGGGCAGGTACCCGCCGCTGGCGCCGGGCCTGTCGTTCGACTTCTACAAGAAGAGCTGCCCGAAGGCGGAGTCCATCGTGCGGGAGTTCCTGTCGTCAGCGGTGCGGCAGAACGTGGGGCTCGCCGCGGCGCTGATCCGGCTCCACTTCCACGACTGCTTCGTGCAGGGCTGCGACGCCTCCGTCCTGCTGGACTCCACGCCCACCCAGCCCAGCGAGCAGCTGTCGCCGCCCAACCTCACGCTCCGCCCCGCCGCGTTCAAGGCCGTCAACGACATCCGCGCCCGCCTCCAGCAGGCCTGCGGCCGCGTCGTCTCCTGCGCCGACATCGTCGCGCTCGCCGCCCGTGAATCCGTTGCCCTGGTACCTCTACGCCGCCATTGCTTTGTTTGCTTTATATATTCATCTGCGCACAGTAAATAAAGTCATCCAATCATATGCATATATGTTATACTCTCTTGCTGTTGTTGCATGCACCCCACACTCACTTTATTCTATACTTTTCCTTCTTGTTATAAACACACACACGCACACCCCATATTATGCCGTGTGGTACATGTAACTTCAATTCACATGCATGGCCCTACTTTTCAACATCAACATGGCAAGAGTATGTATGTAGTGGAACAAAAAAAAAAAAAACTACTTTTTAGGTACAAAAGTGTTTGCATATATATCCTCAATTACTATCTAGAGTCGAAGCACTTAATAAAGGACCCATGTTTTGCGGCTCCAGTTTTTCAGTTCAAAATGACTCTGACTGCTGTTTACCAGAAAATAGCTTCTTGTCCTAATGTGTTTGGTATGGCTTCTCTACGGAGATTGCTGCGGGAGCCAAAGCCGTTCTATACAGGCCATAGTTTGTCACGAGTTATTTCTCGTCTTCAGAGTTTAGACATGACATGGTCATATGCATCCAACCACTATCTTCCCATCAAAATATGTCCATGTAGTTTATTAAGACAAGACAATGACAAAAGAAAATATCTTTCGAGTGACTTTAATACTTTCAAACAAACAAAAAGAAAAGTATTGGTAGCTACTTTTATGAAAGTTTTAAAATTTATTATGAAGTAATCAGGCATTTGTAACTGGGGAGATAATATTAGTTCAACTTAATTTTACAGAACTAGATAAGTATTTCAGCCTGTTCGCTTGTTGGTCAGCCAGCCAACAGTGTTTTCCGATCACAACAAATCAGCACCAACAGAGTTTATCAGCCCAGAAACCAACCAGTTAACAGGCTGCTTGTCATACCGTGTCATAAAAACCTAAATCTTGTACTAAGCCTTTCACAAAGCCACAGAATTTGTTTTGACTGCCCATAAATGTTTTTCCTCTAGTTTGTACTTTTTTTGCGAGGGCAAAAATACCTGCCTGTCTGCATCTCCTGTGTTGCGCAAAATGAGATATACGTATACTAATTATAGTGAGCACCTAGACCTGTATATTATTTGTGAGCCGGCGCCGGCCAGTGACACAGGTCAACGCAAAAGGTTGAATGGTCTCCGTTAGATTCGTCCCTTTGAAAATGCAGCGGCAAAGTACAGTACTAGGGCTGTGGCTGTGGGCACCGGCAGATGGTCGGTTCCGGTTCGCTCGAATTTATCAGTTGTATTTTTTATCGAAGAAACGGTGTTTTTCTCTTATAATAAATCAGCATTAGTTAAATTTCAGCGAGCCGAGGAGGGCCTCTCCACGTGACTAGATTATGGGGCTGCTGCTAATAACTGTACACGGATCAGATGCGTTCCTTGGTCGTCGATGTCGGCTAGGGTCGGCTAGCAGCAACCATCGTCGTCATCATCTTCCTGTTATCACTTTATTTATTATCCGTAACTAATTAGTGCAATTGTCAGAGTTCGTTGTTAACTAACAGCAGCCACTTTTGATCATCATCAGCATATCAATAACTGCTGTGCCTGTGCATGCAGGGTGGCGGTCCGGCGTACAAGGTGCCACTGGGCAGGCGAGACGGGCTGGCGCCGGCGTCGAACGCGACCGTCCTTGGCGCGCTCCCACCGCCGACGTCCAAGGTGCCAACGCTGCTGTCCTTCCTGGCGAAGATCAACCTGGACGTGACGGACCTAGTGGCGCTGTCCGGCGGCCACACCGTGGGCATCGCGCACTGCAGCTCCTTCGACAACCGCCTCTTCCCGACGCAGGACCCGACGCTGAACAAGTGCTTCGCGGGGCAGCTGTACGGGACGTGCCCGACTAACACGACGGTGAACACCACGGTGAACGACGTCCGGACGCCCAACACCTTCGACAACAAGTACTACGTGGACCTGCTCAACCGGGAGGGGCTGTTCACGTCGGACCAGGACCTGCTCACCAACGCCACCACCAGGCCTATCGTGACAAAGTTCGCCGTCGACCAGAACGCCTTCTTCGAGCAGTTTGTATACTCGTACGTCAAGATGGGGCAGATCGACGTGCTCACGGGGTCCCAGGGACAGGTCCGCGCCAACTGCTCCGTGCGCAACGCCGGCGCTGGTGGAGATGAGCTGCCGTGGTCCGTCGTCGAGACTGTCGTCGACGCCGCCGGTAGCCTCGTGCTCTAGATCGTATCGATCGTGAACAACAAACGGGAGTACGTATGTGTCGAGCAGTTTGTTTGCAGGAAGTTAGCAGTCTGAAGCTTGTTTTTTCTTAAGTCTCCATCGAGGACATGCGCATGTTGTAACAAATAAGCAGCTAGTGATTTGGAAATAAAAGCTTGTGTTCATGGGATCAGATGAAGTCATGATGATTATTATACATCCTCGAAAAAAAATGATGATCATTATACAAACGACGACGACGTCGATGGCATTGGCTAGTTGCCCTGCAGGGCAGGCAGGCCGGGCACCAGCAGATCGAACTAATAGTAAACTGTGCGTGCCCGGCGAATTCTCAGGCGAGCAATGAATGTGAGACGCAGCAGCATCGGAGCGCGAGGATGGCTGCGCAGCCGCAACCGAGACCGAGGGCGACGCCGCCGCTCGCCAACTCGGCCACGTACGCCGTCCGGTCGCTGTCGGACTGGAACACGATCGAGCCGGGCTCGATCGTCCAGGGGATGGTCGTGAAGGCCAAACCGAGGAGCACCGCGCCCAGGGACGAGAGCACCACGGCCAGGACGCACAGCACAGCCATCTCGCCGGACGTCAGGTAGTCCGCCGCCGGATCTCGGGGGTCGCCAGCTGGTCGCCGCCAGCTTCTTCTTCTTCTTCTGGCTGCACCTGCTGCTTATTCGCCGCGCCGCCGCCGTTCTCCAGATCCATATTGTACACGTAGTGCGTACCTCACCGATGTACAATGCCAAATCTTCTACTATGTATATACACCGATAATGCATGTGGGACTCCCGGAGGCCGACAGGCCTGTCAGGACAACCGGTTGCTAAGTGCCAACATGGGACCTGTCGGCCATCAAGTGGCCGACATGCTACCTGTCCGCCAACACGTGGCCGACATGCTACCTATTGGTAGTCCAGTGGCCGACAGGTGCCATCTGCAATTTTTATATAATAGCTACTAGATTTGCAATTATTCATTAAAAAATATTATTTAAAAAGATATCCCAACATCAAGTACTACGTGGACCTGCTGAACCAGCTGGAGGGGCTCTTCACGTCGGACCAGGACCTGCTCACCAATGCCACCACCAGGCCTCTGGTGACAAAGTTCGTTGTCGAGCCTTCTTCGAGCAGTTCGTCTACTCGTACGTCAAGATGGGGCAGATCAACGTGCATGCTCACAAGGTGTCACAGGGACAGGTCCGCGCCAACTGCTCCGCGCGCAACGGCAACGGCGGAGAGATGCCGTGGTCGTCCGTCGTGGAGACCGTCGTTGACGCCGCCGGCAGCCTCGCGCCCTAAATCGTAAATCGTGAACAACATTCACCGAGAGGGGAGGGCGTGTAGCAGTTTGTTTGCAGGATGTTAGCAGTTTGAAGAAGCTTGTTGTTTCTCGATGGTCATTATTTAATACTTCATACATGTGTCCAAATTAGTCGTAAGTTAGTCGCAAGTTGTGCAATTAGTTTCGTAATTAGTCTATATTTAATACTCTATACATGTGTCTAGATATTTAATGTGATAGAAATTTTAGCAGGGACTGTAGTAACCAAACAGGGCATAGTACACAAACGACGAGGACGTGGATGGCATCGGCATCCCATGAACTCTCCATCAATCTGCTGTAATTTAAAAAGCAGATTGAACTCCATCAGTCCTAGGAGCTATTTGTGGGCCCTATGCTACGGCCCGCAAGCAAGCCCAATTCCTACAGGCCCGCGTACGCATCCACCACTACTACCAGAAACGTTTTTCGTGGCGGACGAATTTGCTTTCCTGCAGCGGGCAAACGCGTCCGCCACCGCGTGAAGGTCACGGTAAATCGCGTCCTTCCTGCGGCGGGCCGCTTTGCCCGCTGCGGTTAATCGATTTACCGCGGCGGACACATTAGGACGCCCGCCGCGGTAAATCATTAAAAAAAACAAAAAAAACCCAGGAGCCCGTCGGCGAGCCCATTCTCAAGCCCGCCAGCGAGCCCGTACGTTCCCAGCCCAACCCACCGACGCACCCGTTCCCACCTTGCTGGATCCGCCCACCACCGCGCCCAGGGAGCTCCTCCGCACCGGATCCGCCCACCACCTCAGTCGAGCGGCCCACACGCCACGGATCTGGCGCCGTGGATGGACCCACCACCGGATACGCGCCGTGGGGGCTGGATCTGGGCCATGGTGGCCGGATCTCATCGTCGTCATCTGCAAAGGAAGAGGGAGAGGGAGATGAAGGAAGAGGGAGAGGGAGGGAAGTGTTGTACCTACCTCCACGCGCCGCGCCGCCGTGGATCCCCGCCGGAGAAGATGCCGCCGCCATGGATCTGGCCCCAGCCGTCGTGGATCTGGCCCCAGTCACCGTCATCATCGTGGACGCCCCAGCCGCCGCCGCCGCGAGGAGGGAGGGGGAAGGCCGCCGTCGTGGATCCGCGCCGTGTCGATCCGCGCCATGGAGAGGGAGGGAGGAAGGCCGCCGCCGTGGTGAGGCCAGATCCGTCGGGGACGCCGTGGTGGACGCCGCCGCCACCTTGCTGTGGCGGTCCTTGCCGCCGGCCACGGCGCGCACCACCGGGTATGTCCGCCTTGCAGCGCCATCACCGGCGTCATGGGGTGGAGAGGGAGATGGAGGTTGGCCGGAGGAGAAGGGCGGCGCGCCGAGACGGTGTGAGGGAGAGGGGCACGAGTGAGAGTTGGAGGAGAGGGAGCAGGGGCGCCGTGTGGATCTGAGAGTGAGAGGGAGCCGAGAATCGCGATGAAGGGGATCGGGTGCTCACGGAGGCGGAGGGAGGGAGTTCGGCTGTGGCTGGGAAACCGTAAGTGTGCCTATTTATACCTGGAGTGGCTATCGGGCTTCGTCTTGGGCCGGTTGGGCCAGGCCATTTTCCGTGGCGGGCCTTATAACGCGCCCGCCTCGGAAAATCAATTTACCGAGGCGGACACCTTAAAATGCATGCCACGGTTAATACCTATTAACCGTGGCGGGCATTTTAAGGTGCCCGCCTCGGTAAATCGATTTTTCGAGGCAGGCAAAAGTGCCCACCACGGTAAATAAAAAACGCCCGCCTCGGTAAATCGTGGGATTTACCGTGGCGGGCTAAAATAGGCGTCCGCCTCGGTTAAGTTTTTGGGGTGTCTCGCAAAATCATTTCTGTTGTAGTGCACATGCAATGCCTTGCCACCTCCTGCAATGCAACAAGCAATACCCACCTGCTCTATGTCGTGCTTCGATAAGCATATCAATGGCCTTTTGAGGAAGTTTTGGTGGGGCAGCAAAGAGGGAAAGATAAAGACATGCTGGGTTGCATGGGATGATATGATTATGCCAAAGTATCTGGGTGGGATGGGCTTTCGAGATATCGAGCTCTTTAATCTTGCATTGCTGGTGAAACAGGCATGGCGTATCCTGCAGGATCTGGCGTCTCTAAGTGCTGGTATCTTGAAGGTAGTCTACTATCCGCAGGGCAACTTCTTGGCGGCCGCACTGGGCTCGGCCCCCTCTAGGATATGGCGCTCGCTATTGGATGGGAGAGAGGTCCTTCAACAGGGTTTGATCAGGCGGATTGGGTCTGGTGAAACTACATCTATCTGGAGCATGGACTGGCTGCCAACAGACAGCATGCGTCGGCCAGTTCCTAGCTCAGCACCGCATCCTCCACAGCTTGTTAGAGAGTTGATCGACCACACGTCGGCAACCTGGGATACAACAAAGCTTCATGAGTTTTTTACGCAAGCTGACAGGGAGCCTATAATGGCTATACCTTTGTGTAATCGACGACAACCCGATTTTTGGGCTTGGCATTATGACAGAAATGGGATATTCACGGTACGTTCAGCGTACAGAATGTTAATCACAAGACGTGTGTTGATGGAGAACGCCGGAAGATCAAACAATAGAGAGCAAGAAAAGGAGTGGTCTTCTTTGTGGCAAGTCCAGGTTCCTTCAAAGATAAGAGTTTTTCTCTGGCGTCTGGCACGACACTCGTTGCCATCAGCGGACGTGCTTCAGCGCCGGAACATGGCAGACCACAACACTTGTGCATTGTGCGGTGCTCTGGACTCTTGGCGGCACTCTTTGCTTGAGTGCAATATGGCAAGGTGTGTGTGGGCGCTAGAGAGTGAAGAAATTGTTGAACATCTGAGTGAGATGCAGGAGGAAGACGCCATGGCATGGGTTGCAGCATTGATAAAAATCAGTGTCTCATGGTGATCTTGTTCGTGTCGTGGTGACGATGTGGGCTATTTGGTATGCAAGAAGAAAGGCTATACATGAGAATATTTTTTCAGAGCCCCCTATCGACACATAGTTTTGTCAACAACTATGTGGCTGATTTATTGGCGTCTAAACCGCCTCGGGTGATGAAGACGACAGTCCAGACTAGGAGACCGAAGTGGCTCGCACCTCCCGCGGGTTGTATGAAAATCAATGTTGATGCCGCAATCTCCAAGAACATGTCTGTTGCAGCTGTTGCTCACGATCAATCGGGAAAGTTCTTGGGAGCTTCAGGTGTGGTACTGGAAGGTATTACTGATGCTAAAACAGCTGAGGCGATTGCATGCAGGGAAGGATTAACTCTGGCCTCTGATCTATATTTGCAGTCCTTCCGGTTAGCTTTAGACAGTGCTAATGTTATTAGGAGTATCGGAGAAGAAGGCATGGGTCCGTATGGCCAAGTTGTGAAGGAGGTTAGAGCCAGGGCTCGTGATTTTATTTATGTTGATTTTGCTCATGAGAGTAGGAGTTCAAACATTGATGCTCATAATCTAGCTAGGAGCATGATCTCTTTTGTAACAGGCAGACATGTCTGGCTGGCTGCTTGATCCGCCCGATAGCGTTTGTATTTCGTATGACCAACTCAATCAATAAAGAGGGTGGTGTTTCTAAAAAAAAACCTCCTGCAATGCAACAACAAGAAGCCGGAGCATGTGGCATCCGTGGCATCCGTCGTCCTCTGCTTCTCGCACTCTGCATGTTTCATGTTTCATATACTAGCTAGCATGCATGTTTCTTTAAAAATAACTAGGGTGACAAGCAAACATTCAGAACCACAACTCAAAAAGTAACAATTGTCGCTACCTAGACGATATGCCCTGTTTGTTATAAGCGATATATATATCACAATTGTCTACTAGTACTATACTACAAGCAGTAGCCGAAGATCCCTGCAACGAATCTGAGAACCATGAAGCCGCCGAACGCGGCCAACAATCCCCCACCGAAAAGGAACTGCTTTCTAGTAGTAGAAGAAGCAGGGTCGCCGCCGTCGTCGTCCGTGCTCCGAGGAACGATGTGCAGCAGCACCACTGCGATGAACAAGACGCCACACGCCACGCACAGGACGCCCAGAGACAGAACCACCGTGCCCTCCGCCATCCAGCTCCACTTCGCCGGCCGCTTCTGCTGCCCTATCCCTTGCCCAAGCTCTTCATCCATATCCTCCATAGCTGATCGATGCTTGCCAGGATATGCTGTACGTGTGTCGTCCTCTTCCCCTCCGGCCTGCATCCATGTCTATATATAATATATGCTCAGCTAGCTCGACCTCGACGACGAGCACTTGTTGGATTATACGGTATTGGGAGATAAAAAAAGGCAATTGCATTGATTGCATGCATGCACAGTTTTGGTAAACGACCGATGCATATATAGAAACAGAGACGATTTCCTTTAGTGGACATACTATATAAATAAAATTTACCGTGCTTGTGGCAGCACTCGTCGGCCCACAGGGCGGGCGGGCAGTACGTGCCAGGTCCACCAGAAATGGCCACGCGCCAAGGCTATATATGTTGTCACCCAGAGACCATGATGGCGCGGTGGCGCGAGGCAACAACGACTAGGTCCTTGGTTTCATGCGATGGCATGACGTCCCTCTTCCTTCTGTACCTCTCTTCCTGAAAGAATCAATTTCTAGAGAAAAATTGATCGTCAAAAGAATCAATTTCTAGAGCTGATGGTCTACCAATCCACTTTATCTCTCCTCGAAGTCTTGGTCACATTTAATCACAGCCCCTCCCATCTCCCTCTTTCACGTCCCTTGCCCCCCAAATTTCTCTAATTCCCAAGCCGGTTTGGGTGCTAGACCAGTGGAGAGCTCTGTACAATGACATCAACATTTAATACTCCAAATGAACACGATTTACTTAAGAGTTCCGGTAGATGAAAAGCTATTAAGGATCAACAGCTTGACAAGGGGCAGCATAGTCTTTTCTCTTGTTTGCAAATATGTTCTAAAGTTGTTAGGACGGAATAGGGACAGAGGGAGTAGTGATCAGCAATTGTATGCATCGGTGACACTAGCGGTTGCCGCAGACAAAGGCCAAGCACGTCGAACACCATGGCGATGAGCTTGAGCCACGACCTAGGCCTTCGAGTCGCCACAGTTTCAACCTACAGCTCCGCCCATAGCAACTGGGAGGCGTTCGCACCCGAAACCACGATTGAGCGAGGTTGGGCGCGCGCGGGGGACGCCATGGACGGCTTTGGCGGGCAACGACCGGCGTCCAGGCAGGGGGTTGTGTCGTTGTGGAGCGGCCATCGTTGGACTCCTCAAGGCTGGTGTCATCCACCCACCAATGGAGCTTAGAGCCCCCTCTCCTCCTCTCCCGCGGAGCAGCCGGGGTAGTACGGGGCCGGCTAGTGAGAGGGATCGGAGAAGGAACTGGGGGTGGCCGCTAGCGCCGCTGTGGCCTCCAGCGGTCTTGGGGAGGGGAGCCCACGGACCCGGAAGGTCCGGACTTGGGTCCCCCCGACGCGGCTAGAGGCGAGGCGGGGATGAAGGACGCCGGACGTGAGGACGGTGAGGGGCCCAACCCGGCCGACGGCGCTCTGGGTAGGCTCCCAGCCATTGGCACGCAGGGAGGCTCGTGTTCCTCCTTGCCTGCCTCTACACTGGCGTGCTGGAGATGGACGACGACGGCGGTTGAATCCCGGAGTGGCAGCAGACGCGAAGGCGGCGCCGCGTGATGTGGCCGGGTGCCGGCCGTCGCCGATGGATCTGGTAGCGCGGGAGGCGGCGGCCAGGCCGCGAGCCGGCCATCTGCGATCGGCCAAGGTGGGGAAACAAGGTGTTCGGCTTCCACTCGCTCGTCCTCGCCGTCCACTCAATAGGCCCAGACGCCGAGGATCGACGGCACCACGGGTACATGGCTTTCTCCAAAAAAAAAAAGGACACGGGTCCACGGCCACGCTGCATTATTCCATTGTCGCCACGCTCTGTTTCTTAATGCTACTACACGTAGGCATGACACAGACACAGTTGTTGCCATGGCCTGTTTCTACTTTAGCTATCACACACAACAGTACAACACACACACATCCGATGTTGTTTGGCGTTGGTTTGGAATGGAAATAAATAAATAAACGCAATAGAATGCGATCGATCGATGACCATGGCTGAATGAATGAATACATGTATACAAAACATCAAAGTGTGATACATATATTGTCACGACGTTTCCCTCGTCGATCGTTCACACTCACACACACCTGACCTCTGCCAAGTGCGAACAGATCGAGGTGAGGTGAAGCTAATAGCCCACAAGAATCATGATGCATGTTGCCAATGCAGCAAGAAGTTGTGTTCCTCCGAGACTTGCTGTTACAAGTCAACTCCCTTTCTCTCCTTACCTTTTTGTCTCATTTCGTGCCCATGCACATGACGCATCTCGTCTCGTCATCTTCCTCCGTCCGCATGCATGATGCTTCCAGTCTTGCTGACCGATGTGCGTGGGCACACAAGCCCATCTCGCTTTCATGCCGAGCTTGGCCACGATGACGACGTGTAGATGCATGATGCTCGTTGCCTGACACTCCTAGAGAACAGACTTTAGAACGATGTCCCAATTTAGCATTAGCCTCGGCATTTTTTTACCCCCGGGACTAGAAGGCCTTTAGTCCCGATTGGTGTCTCCAACCGAGACTAAATGTCCTTACCCAACGGCTAAGCCGGGACTAAAAGTCCTCCAACCTTTAGTCTCGGTTGGTAATACCAACCCAGACTAAAGGTAGACCCTTTAGTCCCGGTTGGTAACACCAACCCGGACTAAAGGACCCTTTAGTCCCGGTTAACAACCGGGACTAAAGGTCCCCGAATGGGTTAGTTTAAAAGGAAAGCATCCCATCCATTGTTAGATGTGTTGTGTAGGTGGGGTGGTAAGCTACGCTCGATGCAGTGCATGAGGTCTTGGGTTCGAATCTCACAGGGCGCAGCGGTGGGAGGCATTATTTTTTTTAAAGCTGAGAGGATCTTTAGTCCCGGTTGTGGCAAACCGGGACTAAAGAACAACACTTTTAGCCCCGGATTGCTAGTCCCGGTTGAAAAACCGGAAGTAGAGCTAGTTCCCAACCGGGACTAGATCTTATTTCTGTAGTAGCGTGACTTGCTAAGGTGGCCACCAGGCCTAAGTCTCCTCCTTGGCGCCACTTGTTTTTATTTTAGGCCTCTCTTCTAAGTAGCTGTGGTATCTGTTCGGATACAGACACACACCACCACACATACGCACACCTCAAACACACACGGTATACGAACAAACCTACAACTATAGCTAGACAACGAACGCAGCCGAGAGATACTCGAAGATCACCAGACTCCGAGCGTAACGGGTACGTTATGGCACATCTGCGCGACAGACATTAACGGACAGTAAATGTCCAAGGTGAGGGACGAGCGCCGAGTCTGAGACTCGACCCTGGTCGGCACGGCCACATGCTCCTGCCACTCGCGCTACGCGCGATCCTCTTGGCGCCACTTGTTGGTTTCGGCGCATGGATGGCTTTCTTTTTAGCTTGGTTGACGTACGGTGGTCGTCCATCGATCTTGTGAATGAAGTTGTATAGGGATATGACGTTGTGTTCAGTCGTTCACACACGCCTGACCTACTTCGTATACGTGTCAGTAAATCAGTGGAGGGCATGCAGTATAATTTGTCCGTCTCACTCGATCATTGTCCGTCTTCTCCTTGCTCTCGTCTGATCTATACCTCTCCTGCTGTGGCTCTTCTACTGCGGCCGAGCGCGAGGAAATTCTCCTCATGCATCTTCCCACCCATGCATGAAAAAGCTCCTTTCTTGATGCGTTTTGAGGCCACGACCACGAGTAAGTTCTTCAACTGACCAAGCTAGCTAGGTTCCTCGTATATATGTTTCTCATCTTTCTTTCTTTTTTTCTAATAATAATATAAATCTAATCTAAATATAAAAAATTGCAATCGATGATCAGCTGCATGAAATTTGGAGCTGTGTTTTAATTAGGCTATCAGCCTGGTTGGTTTCTGTGCTGATAAGTCCGGCTGATGCTGGTTTGTTGTGAGAGAAAAATACTGTACCATGACTGATAAGCTCTGACTGAAACCAACAAGCGAACATATTATGTGTGAACATATACAGGACAAGCGCATCGATCTGATACTGGTGATGGAGCACGCACGGGTTTTAGAGTTGCCGCCGGGCTTCAAGTTTAGCGAAGGGGAGCTAGCAGGCTAGATAAAGGAACACAAGACTTGCACCGCTACAAAAAGGATTTGTAGCAATGTCCAAATGAGCCGTCCCTATAAATCTATTTGTAGGGGTTGCTGGTGTTCAGCCGCCCCAACAAATGGCCCGATTTATAGGGGCGGCTCTATATCCGGCCGTCCCTATAAATCGAATTTGTCCCCTACAAATAGACGACGAATAGTAAAAATTAAGCACTAAAATTTAAATTTTTTCGAACGACCTCGGATGGAGAAATGACCAAAATAAAAGTTGTAATTCTTGAAAAGTTATGAAACTTTGCTATTTACAACTTTTTCATTTGAAATCATTTACTGCTTCATCAAAATGCTATTTGAAATTTAATTTTAAAATTGTTGAAGAACTCTAATTTCTTTTTTTAATCTGTGGCTAAAACTTGTAACTAGTCTTTCTTTCTAGTACTAACTTCAATTTGATGATTTTTTTTTCTAAAATTTTCTAAAATCATGCTCTATCAATTTATTGTGTTCTTATAGCTATTATTTTGTCCATCTTTTCACGTGACTGTGTTTTATCTATTTGAATTTTGAATTTTAAAAAATGGTAACCTCAAACGTCATTTTAAAATATTAAATGATTTCAGCTGAAAAAGTCATGAACATAAAAGTTGTAGAACTTATCAAGATCTAAGACTTTTACCTATCCCTCTTATAGTTTATGAAACTATGTTACTACCACTATGTCGGATGACTAAATGACCAAAATAAAAGTGGTAGATCTCGGAAAGTTATACAACTTTGTAGTTGACACCTTTTTTATTTGAATTCATTTTGTCAAGAAAAACTACGTTTGGATTTCTCATATTTGAATTTCATTTTTTTTCAAACGACCTCGGGTGGAGAAACAACCAAAATGAAAGTTGTAGACCCCAAAAAGTTATACAACTTTGTAGTTGACAACTTCTTGATTGAAAATCATCTTGTCAAAGGAAACTAAGTTTGAATTTCTAAAAATTTAAAATTTGAATTTTTTAAATGACCTCAGATGGACAAACAGCAAAAATAAAAGTTGTAGATCTTGAAAAGTTATAAAACTTTGTAGTTGATAACTTTTTTATTTGAAATCATTTTGTCAACGAAAACTACATTTGAATTTCTCAAATTTGAAATTCAAATTTTGTAAACGATCTCGGATAGAGAAACTACCAAAATGAAAGTTGTACATCTCGAAAAGTTATGAAACTTTATGGTCGACAACTTTTTCATTTGAAATCATTTAGGGCCTATTTAAACTTGGTTTAGGATAATACGTGGGGATCCAAAATCCAATATAGACATATGTGGTTTAGGATAATTCGTTTTCGCCCGAATTTGTGAATTTTTGGAAACAGATTTATAGGGCCAGCTCAATATCTAGCCGCCCCTACAAATAGCGAGCCACCCCTATAAATCCGATTTGGAGGGGCGGTTCGCCAGCCACCCCTACAAACCTGTCATTTGTAGCAACGGTTCGGTAGGGGCGGCTGGCCAACTGCTCCTACAAAACCATCCTGGACCGCCCCTACAAATCGCTGCTGGCGTAGTGTTGGGGTAGTTCGTTGGTTGAATTTGCCCCCTTTTGGAACGCAGGAGGAATCGTTTGAGAGATTTCATAGCAATCAAAAGTTGTTTTCACAAAAAAACAGGATACAAGAAAATATACTGTATTCCAAGAAGGGGCCACTGGTAATCATTTGTTTACCGGAGATTACCAGTAAAACTTTTTTTTGGAAAATCTGATTTTTTTTTTCAAACAAAATTCAAAAACACACATGAATCTTACATAAATGGTCCCTTGAACCATCCAACATCACAAGATGAAGAAAATCCCATGAAAATGAGACATCACATCTCCTATGTTGGGGAGTTGATTGCTAGGTTTTTTTACACTTAGGTTTCCTTATTTTTGAAAAAAAAAGTTTCATCTTCAGATCTCTATGTTCATACACATCAGCGGCCTTAGGTCATCTCATCCGGTGGCATGTAGGACTTTTGATGGTGTGGAGAAAACAGAGAGGTGATCTTATATGTTTTCTCATGTAGTGACACATGATATTCTCGATGATGTGGAGGATAAACTGGGAGGTGAGAAAGAAATTTACACTAAAATTTAAGATTATGAGACAATTATTGCATCATTATATGAGTTATTTTTGTCATGCATTTCACAATATTATTTTTATTCCGTGCATAGGTAAAGAATTTATGCATTACAGTGAGACAACTTAATTAAAAGATAATCATTATACATATTATCTATTAAGGACTCTCAGTATTATGTATTACTCCCTCCATTCTCTTTTTAAGACATAGCTTGACATAACACGGTCTCCCAAATTACACTTTGATCATCTATTTATTCTATTTTGTATTATTTATATTTATAAGCTAACAACATCTCCAAGAATTTTCAAAACCCACTCACAATCTAGATTTTTTTGGCAAGATTGAAAAAAACTACTCTCCAACAACTCCCTATCTCAACTCTCAATCTTTCCGGAAAATCGACCAAATCACGCAGATAAATACGCGCACGTATCCATTTGCCAATGATGGTGGAATGACGTTGAGAAGAAAAAAGAGTAAGATAGGGTTTTGATGCAAATATACAAGAGAGAAAGAAAATATAAAAATAGTTGATAATTTAGAAATAGTCTGAGATTTCTAATGTAAAATTGACTTATATATTTTAGCACCAAAAATATTAAAAATTATTGGAGGAACCCAACAAATATGCTTCCAACTTCTTTTAGCCACTTGGAAAACTCATTGATTTACCAATTGCTTTTTTGGGAACTATATTGGAGATGCTCTAATGATAATTGGACATTAGATTTAATTACGAATCTAACCATATCAAGTCTACTCCCTCCGTTCCATGGAAGGTGGATAGAATGGCTTGGAAGACAAAAAAAAGTTAAGGTAAGTGGCACCTAGATGCGATCGAACTTTTTAATGATTTGTAGGTAAATGATATCTTTTTTAATGGTACACAGGTAAAACTCTCTATTATATTCATTTGGTCCACATAATAATGGATTAACAGAACGGGGCTTACACTCCTGTGGCACACTATTTTTGTTTCGTCCTTTTTTTAGTTTCCTCTTCTCATGGTCAATCAAAAGCAAGTAATTTATAAGGGTCTTTTTTTAGTTTCCTCTTTTTGATTCGTCTTTTTTTTAGTTTCCTCTTGTGATGAGCTCTTATAAGGGTCTTTTCATGAGTTACATGGCAACAACACTCATAGAACTATATTTTTTTTACGTGACACAATATAGAAATACTCCCTCTCTCCGCGAAAAAATAGATTTCTATAGATGTCTTAAGTCAATTTTTTATAAACTCTGACTAAATTTCTAGAAAAAAACCCGTCAAGATTTATAACTTCAAATTAGTATCATTAGATATATTATAGAATATATTGTCATAATGTGCTCATTTTATATCTTCGATGTAGTTACTCTTTTCTATAAAGTTAGTCAAACTTAAGATATTTAATTTACACGGTTTCTAGTAATTGATTTATTTGGGGAGGGAAGGAGTATGCTCACATGCACACACACTCGCCCTAGAAATACATACATGCACATCCTTGTCTTATGAGCACTTCTAAGAGTTTAGTCTAGCAATTTTTTAAAATATAATTGGAGAAATAATTGTAGGCTTTTCTCGTTGTTAATATGCACGCCACCCACCACTAAGGAATGGTGTCATGCTCTTTACAACAAATCTAGAGCAATATGAGCATCCATGCATGGCAAGTCTAGAGACTAGCCCATGAGCAATAAGTAGCGAGGGAAAATGATGATCTATTTATCTCACCTCCCTCCTTCGTATTATAAAAAATCATATATGATATAGCTAACCTATGAGACCGCTGATGTCTAGTAATATATATATTTTCCCTCGCTACTTATTTTAAATACACCTGATCAAACGCCTAACTGGACATTTTTTGGCCGGCCCGAACCTCACCTAAGGTCCGTGGGTTGAGTTGGATCAGATTGTTTCTCTAGTTTTTTTCTCCTATATATGTTAGGTTGGGTTCTTTTTTCGGGTTGGGTCGGGGAATGGTAAAAAGTTGCAGCCCATGTCCAATCCGATGATTGTTGCGGGTCAAAAAAAAAAAAAAGGCCCAAACCCACCAATATGCTGATCGGGTCGGGTTCTTTTAGGGTGGTCTTTTCGGGCAGATTATATTTCTCTAGTTTCTGACGTTGGACAATTTCAGTATCATCGAAGCTTGAAGGACCGAATCCACCCCAAACATTTTTACCCCATTTTCCAGGCAAAGTAACTGTCAAGCAAGTCCGCGTTTTTTACTTTAAAAAATTATCCGTCCGGCAGCAGGCAGGCAGCTGTGCCCTCTGCTTGAACACGACAGGTATTCGTATTTTTTTCCCTTGCTCTCGTCTCTATATACCTACCTCTCCTGCTGGTTCCGTCCACTGCGGCCGCGAGGAAATTCTCCCCCGGCCATCTCCACACCATGAACAGCCCCGTTCCGTTCTCGTTGCGTTTTGAGGCCGCGAGGAGCTTCTTTAACTCACCAAGGTACGGTTCGTTCCTGTATACATGTGTGTCATCTTTCTTTTTCTTTCTTTCCTTCTAAATCTACTTCTTGAAATTTGGAACTGTTTTAGGCTACTACTATGTGCGAACATCAGCTTTCCTTACTACAAGCGCATCTGGTATCGTATATTGATGAAATTTGCAACTGTTTGATAGGCTACTACTGCCAATATATCGTCTTGTTCGCTTGACTTATAAGCCGTACTTTTTCAGTCAACGAACAAATTTTTCTCTCACAACAAATCAGCCAATAGTACTTTCAGCCATGCCTTATCAGCCAAGCGAACATGACTTTAGGTAGTTCGGTTCAACTTGCCCCCTTTGAAACGTAGCAGGAATCGTTGAGAGATTCCACAGTAACCAGATTATTTTCACAAAAAAAATATAGAAAACAACAAAAATTACTGCATTTCAAGGTAAAAATTCTCGAAGTTTTTTTTCCAAACAAAATTAAAAAAATACAGGAAACTTACATATATTATCCCCTGAAACCATCCAACATCACATGGTGACGAAAATCGCATGAAAATGGAATTCACACCTTCTACGCTGGGGAGTTGATTGCTTGGTTTTTTACTCTCATACATGTTTCCTTATCTTTGACTAATAAAAAATTCTGGCTTCATTTCTCTATATTGCTAAGTTAGTTGATAATGTGGAGGAACACGAGAGGCGATCTCATAGGTCGTCTCATACAATGCGATCATGTGAGAACGAGAGGGAGATGAGAGAAGAAATTTGTTTTCCAAAACAACTACCTCGTAAGCTGAACTTTAAGACTACTGGGACAACTGCTGCATTAGTGTAAAGGTTGTTGTTACCATGCATTTCACAATATTTATTATTTATATTCTGTGTACAAATAAAGAAATTGACTACTCAATATTATGTGGCACGGTACGAGACCGCCTATTAGACAACGTCAGTTACTCGCCACTGGTCTCCAATCATTACAACTACAGCCAAAGATAACAGAAACAACATTATTGTTGAATGCAAAAAAAAAGGTCTGAAAATTTCTCAAAAGTGTAAATGTTCATGGGCGCCTATGCTTTCCCTCCCAAGGATCCTTGCCCCCCTCTTTTCTCCATGGAATTCAGTTGATCCATTCACAGACGATTACTCCCCGCAACTTTGCTTCGTATTGTTCTGCACAGATGATCCCCTTGGGATGTAATTATTTTTTAATCAAATCTGGCTCTTTCACTCCCAGGTGTACTCAAATTCGCCCAGGATTAATCCCTTTCTGATGTGTGATGTGAAGCCATCCGGAGCGACAATTGCTGTTCTTCCGCAACCATTTGCAGTTTCGACGGCAAGAAGCAACATCCATGGGCATCGCTCGCATGGCAGCCCCGGTTGCTATGCTCCTGCTGATGCATAACCTTGCGTGTGCAGTTGCTGCTGGGACCGATGCCGAGGCAGCTGCACTGCTCGCATTCAAGATCGCCTCCGTGACCGCCGACCCAGGCGGCCGGCTCGTGAGCTGGGCAGAGGTCAACTCCACCTCTGGCACCAGCTCGCCGTGCGAGTGGACCGGTGTCTCGTGCACAGATGGCCATGTCCATATGCTCAATCTCAGTGGCATGTCCCTTGTCGGCTGCCTCCACCTCGACCCGTTGCTCGCTCTACCCGCATTCCGGACCATCCTCCTCCGTGGCAATGCCTTCCATGGCAACCTCACGAATGGCGCCTCACAGCGGCAGACATCGCCACCATGCATGCTCATGGACGTGGACCTGTCATCGAATGCCTTCAACGGAACGCTGCCACAGGCGTTCCTGGCGTCCTGCAGCAACCTGCAGCTGCTGAACTTGTCCAGGAACACCCTTACCGGTGGGGGTTTTCCATTCCCACCATCGTTGCAGACGCTTGACATGTCCAGGAACAAGCTGTCAGATGCCGGATTGCTGAACTACTCCCTGGCTGCCTGCCATGGTATTCAGTTCCTCAACCTCTCAGCCAACCAGCTCATGGGAGGCCTCCTGGAGTTTGCGCGGTGCAGCCAGGTTTCTGTTCTTGACTTGTCAGGGAACCTCATGTCTGGTGCCCTCCCTGGAAGGCTTTTGGTGACGGCACCAACCAATCTGACACACTTGAGCATTGCTGGTAACAACATCTCCGGGGACATCTCCAAGTATGAGTTTGGTGGCTGCCCAAATCTCAGGGTGCTCGATTGGTCATACAACAGACTGAGTGCCATGGGGTTGCCACCAAGTCTTGCCAATTGCCGTCGCCTGAAGACAATTGACATGTCTAGGAACAAGTTTTTGTCAGGTTCAATACCAGAGTTCCTGGGGGGCTTCCATGCGTTGCGCCGACTCGCGTTGGCTAGGAACAACTTCACTGCAGAAATACCGGATAAGCTGAGCCTCTTGTGCGGAATCGGAATGCTGGTTGAACTAGACTTATCAAGCAACCAACTGATTGGCAGTCTGCCAGCAAGCTTCTCAAGCTGCAGATCACTTGAGGTGCTTGATCTCGGCAGCAACCAACTGTTTGGTGACTTTGTGGTTACTGTCATCAGCAAAATGTCTTCTCTGCGTGTGCTGAGACTGCCATTCAACAATATCAATGGGACAAATCCTCTGCCGGCACTAGCAGCTGGCTGCCCTTTGCTTGAAGTTATTGATCTTGGCTCTAATCTGCTGGAAGGGGAGATCATGCCTGACTTGTGCTCATCTTTACCATCACTAAGAAAGCTGCTCCTCCCAGACAATTATTTCAGTGGAACTGTGCCAGGCAACTGCAGCAATCTGGAGTCACTGTACCTCAGCTTCAACCTTTTGGTTGGTCACATTCCATCTCAAGTAATATTGCTTCCTAAGCTTGCCGATTTGGTCATGTGGGCAAACAATCTCTCTGGCGAAATACCAGATGTTGTATGCTCCAATAGCACAAGATTGGAGACACTAGTGATAAGTTACAACAACTTCACTGGAGTCCTCCCTCCATCCATTACAAGCTGCGTGAATCTCATATGGTTGTCTCTTGCAGGCAACAGTCTTACTGGGAATGTGCCCTCAGGCTTTGGCAACCTCCAGAAGCTTGCCATTCTACAGCTGCATAAAAATTTACTCTCTGGCCCAGTTCCAACAGAGTTTGGTTACTGTAGCGACCTCATCTGGCTTGATCTTAGCAACAACAACTTCTCCGGTGCAATACCACCGCAGTTAGCAGCACAGGCAGGACTTGTCACTGGAGGTATTCTTTCTGGGAAGCAGTTTGCATACCTAAGGAATGAGGCTGGCAACATCTGCCCTGGTGCCGGAGTGCTGTTTGAGTTCTTTGGCATCCGTCCAGAGCGGCTGGCACAGTTCCCGGCTGTGCACTCATGTGGCTCCACGAGGATATACACTGGGGTGATAGGATACAACTTCAATAAAAGTGGAAGCATGATCTTCCTTGATCTATCATACAACAGATTTACAGGTACAATTCCGGCAATCTTGGGGAACATGACATATCTTACTGTCCTTAACTTGGGACACAATGACCTTACTGGCACAATTCCAGATGCATTCATGGGGTTGAGGGCGATTGGTGTAATGGACCTCTCACATAATCACCTCACAGGTGGCATCCCTGCTGGACTTGGGTCTTTAAGTTTCCTTGCAGACTTTGATGTCTCTAACAACAACCTGACTGGTGAAATTCCGACATCTGGGCAGCTCATTACATTCCCAGCATCCCGCTTCGCAAACAACTCTGGCCTCTGTGGCATCCCCTTGGATCGTTGCATGCACAATGCCAGCCCTGGACTCATGCCCCAGTATTTTCCTGATCAGAAGTCGCCTCTTGTCTTTCAAGCTGGGTTTGGTGAAGGCTTCGGATTTGGCTTCGTTATAGCTATTGGTTTAGTGACCTTGCTCCAGTTCAAGTATGAACAGTGTTCATGTTCTATGCCAATGTGGTAACAATGTGCAGAGCTGCCGATGTAACTCAAACAAAAGATGTTGTATGCACTTTACCTAGTAATAACAAAATCACTCAAAGCGACGCCTTGGAACGAATTTCAGCTGCGGACCTGGGCACCACCGCCTAGTGGCAGACCTAGAAAAAATATATTGGTGTGGCGAACTTTAGCTGAAGCTTAAAAAAAAATCGTAGGCACATTGCAATCGCACAAATTAGACGATACCTTTAGTTTCAAGAATAAATACTGTTCTTGCACCAAACCATTCAAAATACATAAAAATAAATAAATAAAATTGACCAACCTGAAAATTTATAATGATCAATGAGTAAGCTATAATGAAATTATCATATGGCTTGAGCATTGATGAACTTAACAAGAATAGAAGTATACCGCTAGTAAAGCAAGCACGTCGTCGAGTCGCTAAACACGGAGCAGACAGAAAGAAGGCGCCGCTCTGGCCGCTTCCCAGCGGCCGTTGGGCTGCTTCCCCCTGCCGCTGGCATTGGGCCACACGCCGGCTACCGCTGGGCGCCTAGCCGGCCAGGCCACCTGCCAAGACTACGGGGCGGCAGGCGGCCGAAGTGGCTGCGCCGCGCGGGGCTTCGCCCGTCTTCCGGCTGTCGATCTAACCTCGGGGGAGTCACAGGCGATTCGGGGTGTTGGATCTGGCCGGCGGCCGCCATCAGGATTCAGGCCACCTCTGCTAGGGTTTGGATTTCGCATGTCGCATGGTGAGAGAGGGAGGAAGACGAACGCTTTCGAGACTAAGGATGGCAACGGGGACCCGATACCCGATACCCGACGGGTATTTGATCCATTAGGGGACGGGGATGGGATCATATCTTTACCCGCGGGCATCTAAATGGGCAAGAATCTATACCCGACGGGTATAGCGGGTACGGGAACGTTCCCTGTTTACCCGTCCCCGTTACCCGTTGGGGAACCCGACTATTTGAGCTGTCATGCGAGTATTAGGCCCAAAGAAGCTCAACATAGATATTTTGGTCTAAATCTGAACAGTCATATATATAATTTGTGTGTTCTAGTAACCCTCGTTCAATTTTTCCTCACCATCTCCGCCAGCAGCACAAGCATGCCTGTCTCATGAGCGCTCGTGCCCCTTGCTTCCTCAGTTCGGTCTCTCTGCCACCTTTGTTCGTCCTCCTCGCAACCTCGCTCCTTCTCCTCGGCATCTCCGAGACTCCGACACTTATTCCTGGGTGAAGAAGAAACGTCTCCGATTGCAAAGTTGCGACCCCAAGTGTCCTTGTTTATCGGGTATGCAGTACCCGTTGGGTATCTGTTACCCGACCGATACCCGACGGGTACGGGGATGGGCAAGAATCTATACCCGAGACAGTTAATGGGGATGGGGACGGGATGAATTCTCCGTAGCGGGGAAGAGAACGTTCCGGCGATACCCGACGGGTATATACCCGTTGCCATCCTTATTCGAGACGCGGAGCACGACAGAAGGGCGGTTTCCGTGTCTCCGCCTGTTCGCGTGGGCTTCGGCCTGTGGGGGCATGAGCCTCTTTAACGTTGGGCTGTGGGCTGTGGCCAAATTCAATTGTTATAACTTATTAAATTATAAAAAGAAAAAAAAAGTTTAATTTACTTTGCTCAATGCGACAGTCACCCGAATTTTCTCCTTAAACTACAAAACCAGTTCGTTAACCCCCTCCGTCAAGTTCGAAAACTATCTGCTTTTTCCACAGCGGGTGATTTTGATGGTGTTGCTGAGGTGGCGCCATGCTGGAGAAAGGGAAGCCGGACTAAGCCGGGAAGTTCGTGAAGGTAATCGAACTATAAATATTTAAAAAGTATATCAAAAAATTCATAAAAATAAGTTTTAAAAAATTGCATGAAAAATAACGCATTTTAAGGATTTTCTATTGCAATTTTAAAAAAATATCCAAATACTATTTACATGATGATAATATATGTTTAAAAAATATATCCAAATATTATTACATGATATGATACGCAGCACAGCGGCAGGCAGCAGCAGGACACAATGCAAAGAGTAGTATACTAGTACCAGCAGCTATCTATCTACTAGCTAGCTGTCTGCATGCTGCTGCATGCCGAAGGAGAAGATCCGTGCAAGGAAGTTGAGAAGCAGGAAGCCGCCCATGATGCCCGCAAATACCGGCAGTCCAGGACCGACGTGGCCCCAGTCCATGACGAGCACCACCATCTGGAAGACGGCCATCCCGACGAGCGCGACGCCGGCACACAGTTTCAGGGCCTCCTTACTCCAGTCCATCTCCATCGTCGGCCGGTGGTGGTTCAGATGATATTATTGCTGCCTTTGTTCCCCTGATTGCCCGCCTGCTCGTCGTTGCACTCCTCCTGATCCTGATGGGTTGTTGTCTACATCCTCCTCCAGAGCCAATTAGCCATATATATAGCCAGCCAGCCAACGATGCCGGCCCGACCTGCTTATATATATATAGCAAGTCAGGCCGACATCGTTGGCTGGAGATATATATATATATATATATATATATATATTCTATGGTTACTATGAGTTATTCTATAGCTGACCGTATAATAAGTTATTCTGTGGTTACTTTGAGTTATGATAATTATTATACTAATTTACGAGGTTATGGTAACTCTCTCATAAGTGAATTACTATAATATTATGGTAAGTATCATTTTGAATTATAGTAACCCATGTATCGTAAATGTGTATTGTCATTATCATAAATTGGTATAAACATTATCGTAAAACAAGGTGGCTATAGAATAAGTTATTCTGTGGCCAGCTACAGAATAACCTTACCGTATATTATATTGTCGGTGTTTTGGACCGGCGGGCCCTCAACCGGCTAGTGAAAGTATACTGCTTGCCCCTAATCCCAGATGGTGATGCAAAGAGGCACAAGGTTTATATTGGTTGAGGCAATAGGTGCCCTACGTCCAGTCTGAGAGAGCGATCTTGTATTCCTTGCACCGAGGTGCGTGTAGTAGGGGTTTACAAGCTGAGCGAGAGAGGGAGCTAGTCCCAGGTCTCTACGTGGAGCGGCGTGGGTTGCTTGAGATGTTGATCTCTTGCAGTGAGGGAGCGTGTGTATTACAGAGTGTTGAGCGTTGCTGGCCCGTGTGTGTCCGTCTCTAGAAGCGGCCCCAGTCACTCCCTTTTATAGTCGAAGGGAGGCACGGGGGCGGTACATGGATTTGCTACATGGCGTTTTGTGAGCGGAGGCGGCATGTCCGAGCCCTGTAGCTCGTCACTGTGGCGGCATGGTCGGTGAAGCGGCCCTGTCCTCGGTGCACTGGAGCGACACGCCGGTCACGCCTGATCCTGTGCGACGTGGGAGCTCCTGCGGCTTGACGCATGGTATGGTGCGTACTGCGGACGACGTGCCGGTCGCTGTATGTTGACAACGTAGAGAGCCGAGGCCTAGTCGGTGCAGAGGCTGAACCATTGTGGGGGGCTCGGCGGGCGCGAGTCCCGAGGCTACCGAGACCCCGAAGCGGATAGCCGAGGCTCGGAGGGAGCAGTTGGTCTTTGTACGTCGATTCCGAGGCTACAGGGATCCGGACATGACTCTCCACGCCGTGCTGTCCTCGGAGCAGGGGTTAGGCAGCACAGTGCAGCACGGGTGTCAGTCGTGGGCACAGTGCCGAGCACAGCGGCCGGTAACCCCTGCCCCGTCCTGCCCCGGACGGCATGGCGTCGATGTGACTCACATCTCGTCGGCCACTCTGCTGTATCGAGCCGTCGTTCGGCTGATGTCGCGGGAGTGGTTGAACGCGTTAGTTGGACATGACGTCCTGTCGAGAAGTCGGTAAAAGGCGGAGGCGACGGGGTTGTTGCCGAGCCAGCCTCGAGCGAGGCGGAGAATCGGTACCTCGTCCGAGGCCTTATGGGCGGGGCCTCAGGCGAGTCGGAGAATCGGTACCTCGTCCGAGGCCTTACGGGCGGGGCCTCGAGCGAGTCGGAGAATCGGTACCTCGTCCGAGGCCTTACGAGCGGGGCCTCGGGCGAGGCGGAGAATCGATACCTCGTTCGAGGCCTTACGGGTGGGGCCTCGAGCGAGTCGGAGAATCGGTACCTCATCCGAGGCCTTACGTGCGGGGCCTCGAGCGTGGCGGAGAATCGGTACCTCGTCCGAGGCTTTACGTGCGAGGCCTCGAGCGTGGCGGAGAATCGGTACCTCGTCCGAGGCCTTACGTGCGGGGCCTCGGGCGAGGCGGAGAATCGGTACCTCGTCCGAGGCCTTACGGGCGGGGCCTCGAGTGAGTCGAAGAATCGGTACCTCGTCCGAGGCCTCACGGTTTCATTTTGGGGCGAGCCCGCTTCGGGTGAGTCGGGATACTGTTTGAGGTGGGCCGGGTGATCTAGCCGGGCCTCGGATAAGGTGGGGGTTTGCCGGTGGTTGTCTCTTGGCTTCGATATTTACAAGGTCTAAGCAATTTTTTCGGTCCTTGCTTAGGGGACCCCTTTTTATGGTACCCGACAGTAGCCCCCGATCCTCGGGGAGAGTGTGAGCGCTCTCACTGAGGTTTTGACGAGACTTGGCTCGCGGCTGCTCCTGGCGGGATGGTGTTTCGTACTCGAGGCCTTGGTGGGTGCGCGCGAGCGCACCCATCGAGTGTAGCCCCCGAGGCCCTGGAGGAGTGGATTTATTCCTCCAGGGGCTTTTCTCATATTGAGTGAGGGGTTTTATCGCATTTGCCGAGCCCCTGAGTGCGAGTTCGGGTCACTGGGCCTCGGCTTGGTTGTAGGAAGAGCCCCCGAGCCTCTGCTTGGAGCAAGAGGGCGATCAGGAGTTTCCCTATCTTTTTTGTGCGGCCCTCGCGTGTAACAACCTGGGTTTTTGGAGAAGCCAAAAATACGAACTTTTTAAATTTTTTCCTGCAATATGTGAAGCATGTAGATGCTGGGTCAAATTAAGAACAATTTATAAATAAATTGTTGCATACATATAGTGTTGCTTGTAGGAGCTTGCCGGAGTTTCTTATTTGGTTTAGGGTTTTGTGTTGGAGAGCATAAGTCCGTAGCAAATCCTTTTGACTCCTTCTAGAATCTCTCATGAATCCTTCCACCTCTCTCTCAATTCATCTCCTTAGTTTCGAACCCCTTGACCTAATATCTATAGTCAACCAACTATCTTTATCAACTTAATGCCCGTGGATTGCCAACCCTTGACATGGACCCCACTACCCCTAGTTGACCTCTAGTGGACCCCGCTAGGAGGTGTACAAGTTGACGACACATGTATACAATATAGGAGCCTTGGTTTATTTAGAAAATAGGAAAGCCAATTTGGCCCAAGCACATGACCAACCAGCCCAAGCAACAGAGTCGGCTCAGCCTAGCCTGCCTCGACTGGCCCAGCAGCTCAGCCGGCCCAGCATCGCCGCCCGCACGCGCACAGCCGCTGACGACCCGACCTCGCTCGTCAGCCATCACGCGCCGCACGCAGCCACATCGCGCCAAGTGCCTGACGACCCGACCCCGCTTGTCAGCACAGTAGCGTCTTCTTCCCCTCGCCCACGCATTTTCCTCGTGCGACCGAGAGCCGACCGCGGAGCAGGCCCGGGCCCGGAGTCACGCACATTGCATGACCCTGTTTCCCCTTGCGCCGCGCCTACGCTACCGCACGCGAACCGTCGGATGCGCCGCACGCATCACCACCGCCCGATCGCCATCCACCATTGGAGCCCTTGGAGCTCGGCTATAAAAGCCAACGTCCGTAAGCCCTGACCCTCAGCCCGTTCGCCACCGCCGCAGGTGGCACAGCACCGCACAGCATCAAGCCGAGAGAGAGGGAGGAGGGAGAAGCAAGGTGGAGAAGGAAGCCGCTGTGGGGAGGACCTCACCGGAGCTAGGAGCGCCGCCCCGATCAGCTACAGCAACATAGCTGCTCGGCATGGCACTGCATCACCTCATCATAGCCTTGCCTCGCCACCGCACCGCCATCCTACCGCCACAAACCCTACGGTGAGCCATCTTGCTGAGACCACCTCTCTAGCCAAATGGAACGTGCACCGCCATGATCGAAACCTTGTTGAAGCTTCGAGCTCCGGCCTAGCCCAACTGGTTAGCTAGGGAGACCACCATGGCCACGCTTGCCGAGACCCAGGACACGCCGTGCGCGCTGCCATCAGCCAAAAGGAGGACCCAGCCATGACGCTGTACATCGGAATAAGAGCGCACATGCACGAGCACGCTCACCATGGCCGAGAGCACAACCATGGCGAGACCACCGCGTCTTCTACATCGCGGTAAAGGCGACGTTGACACCCCGACTGGCTCCGCCATGACGAAGAGACGCACCGTGCTCATCTTAGCCGAGGAAGAAGCCCACCGGAGCCCTGCGTTGCCGCACCGCACCTCATCGGAGTGCCACCGCCTCTGTTTTACCCCCACCACCGTGGTCGGAGCCACTGGGAGCACCAGGAGCTCCTTCAACACACCCACCTTGGCTGTAGAGGCACCGTGGAGCTCACATGCTCCTCTAACTGGACTCTCGCTACCACTACAGCCCTGTCCATGCACGCCAACGAACTCACGCCGCCGTTCACCATGGCCGAGACCCTAGGAAGCCCCAGCCGCCACCTTGACCCTACCACTGCACTCGCCAAGGCTTGGCGACGCTTTTTGCCTACCTTAATTAAACACCAGCGCCACGGGTAAGGCTCGCCGGCGACCTCACCGCCGACGGGAGCCCCGTCGAGGAAGAGTAGGAGATTTTCCTCTTGAACGACCACGTCAACCACAGCTCTGCCGAGCACCGACCACGACCACGCCGACCACATCCCGAATAGCTCTGCCGAGCACCGACCATGACCTCGCCGACCACGTCCCGAACAGCTCCGCCGAGCACCGACCATGACCTCACCGACCACGTCTCGAACAGCTCCGCCGAGCACCGACCACGACCACGCCGACCACGTCGACCACGTTCCGTGCAGCTCCGCCGAGCTCCGACCACGACCACGCCGACCACAGCTCCGCCGAGCCCCGACCACGACCACATCGTGCACGTGAACCAAACCATGGGAAGGAGTAAGTGGACCAAGTCCTTCATAGATCGGCTCTACGGTCTATGGACCAACGTAGGCGGGTTCACCATGAACCGCGCCTCACCTGCGCCCGTGGACCACGGCCCGTTAGTGGCCCAGTAAGACAACGTGGCCGCACCAGCGCGCACCACGTGGCGGGCCAAAACCCAACCCGTATCTAGGCCCAACTGGCCCAGTATGGGCCCAGCTTGTATTGACCATGGACCGGTCAACGTTGATCGTTGACCGGGGCCACATGTCAGTGATCCAAGAGCCCCTGGTCCCACCTGTCATTCACGATCTATGCCTATCTAAATCCACATATGCCGTGCCCTTGTGCAGGTCTACCCATTCCCCCTCGCTATGGAATGTGCTACTCCGTAGTCGTGTCGAGTTGTTGCATCTTTCGGTCGTGTTTGGTTCTTATCGCTGTGTTGTTGCCTATGTGCCGAGCCTTCGAGCTGGCTGAGGGATCGTACCTCATTCGGACGTTACGAACATGGGATCCATCTCGCCATGACCGTGATGCCGAGGGTAACTCGACCCCTAGCTCTTTAGTTGACTTCATAAAACTACGAGTGTTAACTCCTACCTTCGGCCCTAGGACATGGTCGCAATGGATTCGATATCGATATCAATGCGGATATCACCCGCTCACATCGAGCCTTTCGCGACCTAGCCTATGAGAGATGACCTGGGAGATAACAATCATGGAACGATGGATGCCAACTCATTGGTGTAGCTTGTGGCTGCGAGTTTGCCTCGCCATGACCATGGAGCTACGCCACTCTTTTGCTTTTACTTGCCTCTTCGTGCTCAAACCCCCGTATGCTTGTACCTTGTATGACCATCGCATTTCTTTGATTTCCGCGGTGACAACCGCACCGCTATGAATTAGAGAGATGTCTTAGTGCCAGTGCACCTAAGTCGGGTACCCTATGAGTGGTTTGCGCACTTGATGTTTGTCGCTTCCTTCCAATGCCCCGTCTTTCATCATGGTGCAAGTGTTGGAAGAAGTAGACCTTGTCCCTTGTTGTTCTTGCTCTTGTTGCACCGTTAGCCCGCTCTGTTCGATTCCATCTTGCCCATGACGATTGGATCAAAGACCGGACTATCCCCTTTGGGTTAGCGAAGCAATGGTTTATGTCGTACCTCGGACCCGTGCGTGTCGACCCGATCGACCGTCTAAAACCATCTTTCCCGAAGATGTGTCTGAGAACATGGCATGGATGTGCCTAGCTAACCCCGCATCTTTAGCCGTGTTGAGTGACCCTCTTCTCGGCTCCTGATGTTATTGTGTCGTGTGGATCGAGGGGAACCGTTGATGTCCAATCTCTTTGCGCTACCGCTTTCTACCATAGCGGGCAAGCCGAAGTACGTTGGAGCCAAGTCACAATAGTGTTAATCATTCTTGTTTGCTACTCATGTCCAATTGTGACTTGCGGGATAAGGCTATAAGAGCCGAACCCCGTCGTTCTTCTTTCTTGGGGCCCGACTTCCAATCCTCGTTAATTCAATGACACCGGATCAAAAGATCGTGAGCCGTGATGTTTGCTCTGGATAAGCTCTGGCTTAAACCGTTTATCGTAAAGCCATACTGGCTTGGCCATGACTTAAGCTTGTGCTCAGCATACCACCACTCGTGTTTCTTTGGCCCGAGGGAATCAGACAACCGCCGAGAGGGCCAAGCCGTGTATCTTTTATTGTCTTGTCGGTGTTATTGGATTTTCCTACGTCTCGTCGTCTTTTCGAGTGTTGAGTGCTCTCTTGCCTTGTGTGTCGCTTCGTGGAGTAGCTAACGATCGGACCAAGAGAACGAGGACGACGACAAGGACTGAGGAATGGAGTCGACGCAGGAGGAGGTGACCCTGCTAATGGAACACCAACAAATGGAGAATTGTACCACTACTACCTCTACATCGCAGGTGTCATGGCAGTACCCTCTTTTAGAGAATCCCATTAGACATTGCATAATATCTAGAACTGCTAGCGCTTTATAATTATTCCTTTGCTAGTACTTTGATGCATGCTACTACATGAGCCATTATTACCCTGATGCAACCCACTCTACCACGTCATCCTGCTTTGCGCATTCGCTCGCTTATATATGTGTACTTGCCTGCTTGCTTGCATAATACACCACTATACTTATTGTTAACTCCACTTCGCATTATATCGGGGATGTGATGCTGGTGGTGAACCCCTAGGGAATGGTTTGGCTATGGGTGCCGGACTTGGTGGTGTGTGAGCGTGCTGCGTGTGTCTTGGGTGCGTGGAGAGTGAGGGTTGTGTCGACCGAGCTAGAATAACGGCGAGCCTAGGGCGAGTCTTGCCATGTGGTGCTACCTGGGTACTTGGATATGGAATACCTGTGGCGGGTAAATGGTAATTGGAGGTGGCCTTGGGTGCGAACCTCGGAGAGGTGGAGCCTGGGGTAGAGGTGCTGTGGTGGCACGTAAAATGGAAACCCTGATGAAGACATTCTGGCTTGGTCAATCCCTAAGGACTTACTAGTACTCAGACTCACCAGGAATCTTTTACATCCCACTCGCCCTATATGGTGCGGGACGGTTGGACTACTTGGTAGACGATGCCACTACTGCTAGGCGAACGTGTGCAAGGAGGTACGGGGCACGCGGTTTCCCCCACACACTTCTGAGACTTCAGGAGGCCTTGTGGACCCGGCTCTTGACATCCGGAGGGCCCCGGCTCTGTCTATGACTCATAGTATCAGCCATCCCAGACTAGACTTGGGATGTTCTAGGGCTGAGAGGTAGGGTGGCATCGTTCTAGGCTAGCAAGCGACCAGAATCTGCCTAGACAGGGCATCATCAAGGATGGCTATCTTGTGGGTATGTAAAACCTCTGCATAGTGTTTGGTTGATCGATCGATACATATGCCGACTTGTCGGCTATGGACCTTCCCTAGGTTTCGCTTAAACTAGATAGGAGATGAGTCCTTCTTTCCTCCCTCCAGGGTTGGGGTATTTTCTGGTCGTGAGCCTTGGGGGCTGTGGGCCGTTGAGACAAGGCCGAGAGGGAGTTGGCCTGTCGACCTGAGTGTGTGAGATGAGATATGGTGTGGTGGTGTGGAGATGGTTTGGGATGGATGGTTGATGGATGGATATGGATGGTGTGATGGTGAATGTGTTAAAAATAGGATATTATTAATATATTACTAATGTTATTTACTTCCCATGCGCTAATGATGCAAACCACAGCCAAATATTAGGATTGCCAGATCCCTTGTTTATCTTTTCCACTAAAGCTCATCGGTGCTGACCCTGGCCTGCACACATCTGGTGGTGTGCAGATTTCTTGCTTCTCAGAGATGCTGACTTTAGAAGGATTAGGAGGTCTCATGCCTACGCTCAAGTTTGGTTCGGAGATGGAATCTACGCTGCACTACGCCAACTCTGATGATGCCCGTGAAGGAGGAGCCTTCACTCGATAGTCTTCTGCTAGATTAACTCTATAATAGGTGTGTTCCCCAGTGATGTAATATCTTGTATTCTTGAAATCTTACGATGTATGACTGTGACATCGACTGAAATATGATAATATGATGGAATCAGTTTGTGGTTCTATCATATTAAAATTCATTATGTGGATTTTCCCTTCGAGGAAAATTGAGGATGTTTCATCGTGCATCCTTTTTGTTCGGAAGGAGGGGTGGAGTATGCTAGGCTACCCTCGGTGGGCGCGAGCAGTGACACCTCTGGTGAGCTGTTATCGGGTAAGTCCAAGTGGAGGCCCGTGCCCCATTCGATAGGGGTCGGCTGGTGGTCCAGAGACGCACTCCAAAAGTACCAGAGGGCTTCTCTAGTGGGTCCCAGGGCCGTTCGATTGGCCCTGGGGGCTCGGTGCCTCCCTATGGTGGGATCCCATTCAGAGACTGTTGACACCGTTTTTTGCACGTGTCAAAATGATCAGAATGGGCTAATCGGCAGGAGGAAAGTTACTATATATGCTAACAGCCGATGAAATCAGCTTGTAAAGATAGTTGCCGATGAATGGTGGTGATTGATGGAAAGGTTGATTTAGACTTGGGCGTTGCCGATGAGGTTGGAGATGTTATTGTCGATGCCGATGGAGGGAGGCTTGAAGACTACTACCGATGAAACAGGAAGTATGCCGATGGAAAGGAGGTCGGTGAGATTTCCATCTTAATTGAGACGGACAGGGAAATAGATAGGAGTTGATTTCCTTTTCTATATTTGTTAGAGTATGATTCATGTAAAGGGTCACGTGTTTCCTTAGATATGGACTTGGTGTCCTAGTTGTATTTGGTTATGTCTCTTTAGATCAGGGTATAAATATAGGTTGAGGGGCAATGTAATAGATATATCAATCAATATCAAAACCAATTTTTACTCCTATTTGCATCTACTTACTTTTCGGCGACTTCGTCAATTTGTATACTTTTTCTTTTTTACGAGTTCTCATTGATTCGGCGAGCTGCATCGCTTCAGTGCGACCTTCGGCGATTCTCGAGTTCCGCGTGAGTACCTCTTGGCCATGACTTCCGGGCGTATCGCTGTTGTCAGGACCAAAGTGCTCGTATCTTCATCCTTGTCGATTAACAGGTCAAATCGACTGGCACGCTTTGGATATCAATTCGGGTATTAGCCCTTTGTGTTTGCAGATCCACTTTTGCATCAACACATCTTTTGGCACGCCTGGTGGAACTAATCAATCTGATCAATATGTTCAATTCTGAGATCGATTCAGGGAACATTATCGCGGTATCAGAAGAAGATCTTAAGGAAGAGCAGAGGCAGGCTATGGAAAAGGCTGTAGAAGAATATAGGCAGCTTTGTCTGAAATCGTTTAGCCTGAGCAAGAGTGGACAAGTCATCCAAAAGCAAGATTTGCCGTTGCCTCGGCAGGTTACCTTTGACTCCAATCCTGGTAAACTTCAAGAGATGGTTAATTCTGCAGTAAATCATGCTTTGATTAATCATTCTAATGTGCTGTCCAATACCGTTCATAATGCTGTGGTTCGAACTCTCAAAGAAGGACAAGCATCACCGCATTACGTTGGGCCTGCCTATCACCAACCAGAGCCGGCATCTATCAATACTCCATCGGCTCCCTCGGCCGTTGTGGGTACAGAAGTTACTTCTCCTCCAGTATCGGCAGGCTTACCTAATATTCAATCTACACCGATACGATCAGATCCGGTACTACCAGGAGGACGAGTTCAGCTTAATACAGATCTATTGGCATCAGCTATGTCAGGCCCTGTGTCTCAGAATAGCCAGATTCCTGCTAATTGGTGGGGATATGGTATGCCTCCGGAGTCATCTGCTTTCAATCTTGGGTTACCTCAAGTGTTTGATGCAGTAGGAAAAGCTCCTATACCATCGGCTGTTTCGCCGATGGCTCAAGTGCCTCAATATGCCACAGCAACTACTGTGCAACCAACTCCAGGAGGTTTCCAGACGCCTTTGGTTCAAACACCCAATTCAAGTCCATCGGCAAGTTTACTGCCGATGCAGTAGAAAGCCCCTGCTATGAGTCAAACTGGGGTTCAGTTCATGCCTCAAGCTGGTTATAATTATCCAACAATGTCAGCAAATTACCAGCCATCGGTAAGTTTTGTACCGATGAGTTCTAATAATGGTTGGGCAGGACAGTTACATGTTCAACATGCAGTTCAGCAAAATCAGCAGGTTGCAGGGATTCAACAAGGTCATATGCAAGCTGGTTTCCAGAATCAAGCATCGGCAGCTCAGCCGATGAATCCTTTCCAACAGGTTAATGGACCACAAGTAACGGCAAATATGCCGATTGCTGGAGATCGTGGGCCACAAAGATATGTGGAGGGATATCAGCAAGCCCCTCCTGTAGAAATTCAGCCAGTTCGTCAGCAGGAAGCTGATGCTTTTTGAACCGATAAGATAGCAGAAATTATAAAGGATCAGTTTGGGATAAAGCCCAAGGTCAATACTTATTCTTATCGGACTCCATACCCTCCTGCATATGATTTAATTCCTCTCCCAAATCGGTACAAGGTACCAGATTTCACTAAATTCTCTGGGCAAGATGATACATCAACAATGGAACACGTCAATCGCTTCATTATTCAATGTGGAGAGGCAGCTAGCAGAGATGAATTAAGAGTTCGATTATTTTCATCATCTTTGTCTGGATCGGCATTTACATGGTTCATTTCATTACCACCAAATTCTATTATTACTTGGGCTGATCTAGAAAAACAATTTCACAAGTATTTCTTTGCTGGAATCCATGAAAAGAAGCTTACCGATTTAGTAAAATTGAGACAGCGTAATGATGAATCGGTAGAAAGCTTTGTACAAAGGCTACGAGATGTAAAAAATAAGTGCTACAGCCTGGTGCTGGATGATCGGCAGCTTGCTGATCTGGCTTTCCAAGGGTTATTGCCACATCTTAAAGATAGATATGCTTCTCAGGAGTTTGAAAGCCTCAGTCATCTTGTGCAAAGGATATCTGATCAAGATACTAGGGTTTTTGAACCTAAAAAGAATTGGAGTAAAAAAGTATCATTTGTTGAAGAAGTAGGAGATTCTGATTCTGATGAAGAACCAGTTATCGGCTTAGCTGAGTGGGTTAAGAATAAAAAGCCGATATCTTGTCCCTTTGGTCAGAAAGAGCCAGAAAAGTTTACCTTTGATATCGCCAAGGCCGACAAGATATTTGATCTTCTGCTTCAAGAGGGCCAAATTAAACTGTCACCTAATCATGTGATCCCATCAGCAGAAGAGTTGAAGAAGATCTTGTACTGCAAATGGCACAATGCAACTTCACACAGTACAAATGAGTGCAAGGTGTTCAGGCAACAGTTACAATCGGCTATTGAATCTGGGAGAATTAAGTTTGGTACTTCCAATGCCTAGAAGCCGATGAAGATTGATCAACACCCTTTTCCAGCAAATATGTTGGAGGCCAAAGGGAAGACCAAGGTATTGACGTCAGAGGCTGCTGAGAAAAACGCATCAGTGGATCCCCAACATCGGATAACTACCGATGATGCAAAAAGTAAGGGTTTGCTGGGAGAAAGCAGTAGTTCCAAAAACCTTCTTCGACCTGGCATTGTGATTACTCATCGGAGGCAGCAGGAGGGTTGGCGTCAGCATAATGACCGATATCGACAACAGCAAGAAGAGAGACGTCGGGAAGAATGGTATCGGCATAAAAATCATTGGAGGTGCCCGTTTTTCATCCATTGCTGGGAAGAAGGTATTAAATTGCCAACTGTTGAAAATTGCCCTGAGTGCAATGGTTATTATGGGGTCAATCGGTCAGAAAGGAGGTTTCAACCTGGCAATCAGGGTTTATTTATCAATGAGCCGATCAGAGGCAAAGCATCAGTGCATGATCGGCTGGGGGGCAGACTTAGTGTACATGAGAGGCTTGGTAAACGCGCTGGATATTTTCCAAGGAATCAAGAGGAGCTTGAGGAGATGGCAAACGCAAGAGTTCTCGATGAAGAAATATTCTACAGGGACCCTAATATACGCCGTGTAGAATCAACTAGGACCTGTTATCAGCCGGTTTGGAAAACCAAGTTTCCTCGATGGTGCCCGGAGGGTCTGACAAAGACACAGAAAAGGAGGATGCAATGTGAGCATCAGGAGGATTTATACCGAGAGGAAAATTCCTCCAATGAGAGGTCTGATCATCAACAGTGGCAGGTAAAACACAAAAATAAGGGTCCATCGGCAGATGTTAATATGGTATTTATGTTGCCGATGGAGTTTTTGGCACTATCTGATAATGAGGAAGAAGTTGTTCTCTCTGATCAAGTAGCTCAGTTGACACTAGATCCAATGATGGCTGTTTTTGAGAAACCCACCGATGACGAGAGACAGCATCTTAAGGCTTTGTTTGTGAAAGGCAGAGTTGATGGGCAGCCTGTATCTAAGATACTTATCGACGGAGGAGCTGCGATTAATATTATGCCTTATGTGATGTATCGGAAACTTGGTAAGGGAGATCAAGACTTGACCAAAACCGATATGATGCTGAAGGATTTTGAAGGCAATGTGTCACCGGCTAAAGGGGCAGTGTGCGTTGAATTGACTATCGGCAGCAAAACATTGCCGACGACGTTCTTTGTTATTAATGGCAAGGGTGCATATAATCTACTTCTAGGGAGGGATTGGATTCATGCTAATTGTTGTGTTCCTTCTACAATGCATCAATGCCTCGTACAGTGGATTGGGGATAAGATCGAGGTTGTCCCTGGTGATTCTTCTTATATCATCGCATCGGCAGAATCAGATACTTATGAGCGAACTAAATGCATATCAGGAGAAGTTTGGGAAAAAGAGTTCCTTAGAGTTGCTGATTATGAAATTCCACCGATCCAAGCAGTCGGTTCTGAAGAAGAGTTTTAATGGATAGGTTTGCCGATGATGGAAAATTAGGTCAAGGGTTCACATCGGCAGATGATTTAGTAGAAGTGGATATTGGTGATGGTGATAAGTCAAGACCTACTTTTATTAGTGCTAAGTTAGATTCCAAGTGTAAGCAGCAAATAACTGATTTGTTAAAAGAGTATAAAGATTGTTTTGCTTGGGATTATACTGAGATGCCTGGATTAGACCGATCGATAGTTGAACATCGATTACCTATCAAATCTGGATTTCGGCCACATCAGCAGCCAGCGCGCCGATGCAACCCTAATATAGTTCCTGACATTAAGGCCGAAGTAACTAAATTAATTGAGGCAAAGTTTATTCGGCAGTGTCGATATGCAGAGTGGATCTCTAATGTGGTTCCTGTTTATAAGAAAAATGGAAAACTTCGTGTTTGTATTGATTTCAGGAATCTCAACAAAGCCACACCGATGGATGGCTATCCAATGCCGATTGCTGATTTGTTGATTGATGCTGCAGCTGGACATCAAATTATAAGCTTCATGGATGGTAATGCAGGTTACAATCAAATATTTATGGCTGAAGAAGATATTCCCAAGACTGCTTTCAGATGTCTAGGTCATGTGGGGTTGTTTGAGTGGATAGTCATGACGTTTGGTTTGAAAAATGCCGGCGCTACTTATCAAAGAGCTATGAACTTTATTTTTCATGAATACATCGGCACATTAGTGGAAATCTACATTGATGATGTAGTGATTAAGTCTGGAGATATCACAAAACATTTAGCCGATCTACGAAAGATACTGGAGTACACAAGGAAGCATGGATTGAAGATGAATCCTAATAAATGTGCATTTGGTGTATCGGCAGGTCAATTCTTGGGTTTTATGGTGCATCAGCGGGGCATCGAAATCAGTAGGAAGTCTATTGATGCAATTAACAAGGTGGTTGCTCCTGCCAATAAGACTGAATTGCAATCTTTGATCGGTAAGATTAATTTCATTAGAAGATTCATATCTAATCTGTCGGGTAAGATCAAGGCTTTCAGTCCATTACTTAAATTGAAGGCCGATCAGGAATTTGTATGGGGAGCTGAGCAGCAGTTAGCCCTCGATGAAATTAAGAAATATTGAACAAATCCTCCAGTGCTAGTTCCACCTCAACACGGGAAACCCTTCAGGTTGTATTTGTCGACTGATGATACCGTTATCGGTTTAGCTCTTATTCAAGAATTTGAAGGGAAAGAACGTGTTATTTATTATTTGAGCAGAAGATTAGTGGATGCTGAGACAAGGTATTCGGCCATCGAAAAATTATGTCTGTGTTTATACTTTTCCTGTGTCAAATTAAGACATTATTTGTTGTCTGCCGAATGTACGGTCATATGCAAAGATGACATAGTCAAGTATATGCTGTCGATGCCGATATTAAGTGGTAGAATCGGCAAGTGGATTTTAGCATTATCAGAATTTGAACTACGTTACAAATCGACTAAGGCAGTTAAGGGGCAAGTTATGGCTGATTTTGTCACTCAGCATTGTAATACAGTGGACTCTCTGGAGGTTGCTCCTTGGACACTTTTCTTCGATGGGTCCACATGTGGTGAAGGAGCAGGGATCGGCATTGTGTTGATTTCACCTCAAGGAAGGAAATATGAGTTTTCATTGCCGATTGTTGCTACATCAACAAACAATCAGGCTGAATACCAAGCCTTGATAAAAGGGTTAGAATTGCTGAAGGAGATATGTGCCGATGCTGTTGAAATCTTTGGTGATTCTATGCTAGTTATAAATCAATTGGCTGGGATTTATGAATGCCGAAGTGAAGTTTTAATTTCGTATTATGAAAGATGTTTACAATTGTTGAAAGGATTTAGAGATTTTCGTCTTGAACATATTTCTCGATTGTATAATGAAGAGGCTAATCGATTAGCTCAGCATGCTTCAGGGTATCAGCCTATTCAGGAAGTGCTAACATCGGCAGTTGATACCGATGACTGGAGAAAGGAGATTGTCGATTATTTAAAGGATCCATATAAAAAGGTTGAAAGACGTATAAGGTTCCAAGCTACCAAGTATGTGCTCCTCGATGATGAATTATATTATCGAACTATAGATGGAGTTTTACTCAGATGTGTTAGCAGTGATGAATCGAAAAGCTTGATGGGTGAAATTCATGAAGGAGTGTGTGGAGCGCATCAATCGGCTTTCAAAATGAAGTGGATGATCAGAAGGAATGGATACTATTGGCCGACTATTCTTGAAGATTGTTTTAAATATTTTAAAGGATGTCAGGGGTGTCAAAAGTTTGGTAATATTCAAAGAGCGCCTGCATCGGCTATGAACCCTATAATTAAACCTTGGCCGTTCCGGGGATGGGCTATCGATCTCATCGGTCAGATTTATCCGCCATCGAGCAAAGGACATAAATTTATTCTGGTTGCTACCGATTATTTCACAAAATGGGTTGAGGCAGTTCCTTTAAAAAAGGTGACATCAGCTAATATGATCGATTTTGTGAAAGAGCATATTGTTTACCGATTTGGTATTCCTCAAACTATCACTACCGATCAGGGTACTATGTTTACATCGGGAGAATTTGATGAGTTTGCTGTAGGTATGGGAATTAAAGTTTTAAATTCTTCTCCATATTATGCTCAAGCTAATGGTCAGGCTGAGGCTTCTAACAAAGGGATCATCAAACTCATTAAGCGCAAAATTAAAGAAAATCCTAAGAGGTGGCATACAGTATTAAATGAAGCCTTGTGGTCATATCGGATGTCATGTCATGGTGCAACCAAAGTAACGCCCTATCAGTTAGTATATGGACACGACGCAGTATTGCCTTGGGAAATTAAAACTGGCTATAGGCGAATACGTTCTCAAAATCAGCTAACAGCCGATGATTATGATACTCTTATGAAGGATGAGTTGGAAGATGTGGCGGGTCATCGGTTAAGGGCTTTAGTTAGCATCGAAGAAAATAAGAAAAGAGTAGCCAGATGGTATGACAAGAAGGTGAAGGTAAAGGAATTTGCCGACGGAGATCTGGTCTGGAAATTGATTTTACCGATTAGGACTAAAAGTTCAAAGTTTGGAAAGTGGTCTCCTAATTGGGAAGGTCCATATCGGATAAATCAGTCTGTTCCTGGTAACGCATATATTCTAGAAACCCTTGAAGGGGTTGTGTTTCCCAGAGCATTAAATGGAAAATATTTAAAGAAATATTACCCTAGTATCTGGATGGATGCATAAAAGTATAAGTGCCGATAACAGTCCTATCGGCTAAATTTATACAAGGATGTCAATGTCTCATAAAAGTTGCCGATGCAATAGATAAGATTTATAAGTTTAACAAGGATTGGATAGCTAATATCGCACGCAGGCGAATCTGGTCGGCTTCCTTCATTTCTTTGATATCTTCATCGGCAGCACCCTTCACAGGCTTGAGTTTTTTCTTCATGGCCAAGGCTTTGCGAGCCTGGATGTCTCTTTCTTGCTGAAGGGCCTTGATGGCATCGGGTAGCTGGCTTTCTTCGTGTTGGGCATGAGTTAAGGCTGCCTCGATTTCTTTCAATTCAGCCAATAGAGCCATCCTCTTTGCCGATAAATCTAAGATTTTCTGCTTAAGTTCAGCACTCAAAGTCTGCAAGTTGCCGATGCCCTTGTGCTTCTCATCGGCAATCTGTTTCAGTTGTAGCATCTCTTCTTTGAGTTGAGCCTGAGCTGCTCTATCGGCAATGCGTTGAGCAGCCCGTTGATATTGCAGTTGGCGGCTTTCTAAATGGGCTGCTGGGAAGAGTGCTTCTTCAACATCGGCAGGGACCTGGCCACGGATTGTTTTGAAAATTGCCTTTGCGGGGTCCGAGTCATCTACCGGTTGGGCGGTATCCTGCTGTAACAAGTCTAGGAGAGCTTCCAACTTGGACTTAATTTCTGCCGATATTGTTCCCAATGCAAGGGAAGAACTTGTTTCTTCTCCATCATCGTCAGAAACGTCAATGGCAAAGGAAAATAGGCTGTTTGGGGAGTCTTGTTCCTGAGAAAAAGAAAAAGAGGTCAGTTAAGGATAAGTATGAATGTTATAAATCGACTAGGTCAATTGACTTACCTGTTTCAAGGCAATTTCCTGTACTTGGCTAGAGGAAGCAGCCTGAAGTATGCCGTGTGGAAGATCGGCTGAGCTTGCCGATGGGATATCCTCTGTGGCCTCATCGGTGGTTGGCCCTTGGGGTATGATGACCGATGGTATGTCCTGTACAGGAGGATTAACTGCTTGCTCAGTTGCATCGACTGATTCTGGCCGGCTTGCAGACGTTGGGGCAGATGTGGGGATCGGCATGGACTTCTGTCGTTTTGGCTGTGCCTCGGCATCTGTTAAGGCTTTGCGCTTTGCTTGGGCCTCAGCAACGGTTGGCTGGGGGGCATCGGCACTTGTTGGTTGTGGAGCTTGAACATCTGGTACGCTTGCCGATGTACCCATTTGTTGCTACAAAACAAGTGTAATGTATGATATTTAATAGATAAAATGTAAAATCAAAGGAATACCTCTAAAGGTTGGCCAGAGGTAGTGGTGCTTAATGTCGGAGGAATTGCCGATGATGATCCAGCAGCGGCTCTTACACCCTGATGATTAATGTTAATACAGTTTGTGATCGGCATGAATAGAAATAAACAGGGTTGTTACCTTGAATGCTTTGATCAGGGTTGTAGCAGCAGCCAATGGAGTGGCCCTAGCTGTAGCCAATTTGGACTTGGAGGCAATGGTCTTGGCACGGGTCTTCTGGTGAGCCAAAGCAGCTAAGGTGGGGGTGTTGTAGCCGATCGGTGATATCGAGGAAACAGGCCGAAGATCGAAGGGTTTCCCACTTTTGCTCATAGATGGTGCTGGGTTGTTAACCTGTCACGAGGAAGTTAGTTACCGATATATGAAAGGAAAAAGCAGAAGGGAGTTAAAAGAAACTCACTGTGTCATCGGGAATGGCGTATTCAGGGTCGATCATGTGCCGATATGTGTGAGCAGATGTTGCAAACAGTTGTTCCCTCCACTCTCGCCACCATTGCTTATATGATTCGGTGATGAAAGATGCTGGCGTCCAGATGGATATATCGACATCTGTAGTATCGGCATCGGGGGAGAGTCGCACTACCCTGCTCCAATCTGTTCCGCAAGTGATTGTTTCTCTGGGTTTGATCATATCGGCAAAACAAAGTTTGATTGGTAGTTGCCCAAAAGCCAATTGACGGGATACTGCCGATGGATTGTAAAATTCATACGTGATATTGGTGTTTTTCCCGCTACCGAATGTGTTTACTGGGATTGCCCTGGGAGTAATGATGGCCATCATGAGTTCATTATCTTGATTCAGAGCGTCATCGGCAAAGTTGAAAAGAAGGGGGAATCTGTTTTCTTCGTCGATATAAGGTACCCAGGCCCTATGATCACGAGAAAGACCATTGTAGAAGCTTTGGAAGAATCTGCCGATCTGGTCTTCATTGGCCTCTGTCCCAGGGAGGACAATTATGGCTTCACCAAAATTGAGGGGTGAGCGTGTTGCCGATTCCTCATCCCCAAGCACGTGGTCTTCAGCAATTTCTCGTGGGAATTGTTGGGCAAAGAAGTCCCATTGCAAACGTTTGTGCATATGGGCATTCAGCCACATGTTGATAAACCACCATGGGCCTCCTAAGTTGCCGATGGGTTCGCCAAGCAAAAGTTTCTGAGACACTTGATGAAGAAGATGATAAGTGGAGCTCAGAAGGTATCGGCCAAGAGGGAACCTTACACCATTGGCCAAGAGTTCAGCCGCGGGGAGGAAGGCATTGGTTGGTCCTACTAATCGACCACAGAAGATAAATTTTTCTAACCACATATTCAAGAATGTGGCATGTTCCCTCTGGTTAACTGTCCCGGTCCTCTGGCATTCTTGAATATATCCTGTCCAACCGCTGATGTTGCGGGTATTCACCCTATGTTCAGATTTTCTGCCATAGATGGAGCCTTCATCGGCAGTTGAAATGTCCAAGCCAGTGAGCATGTAGACATCGGCAAGTGTGGGAGTAGCTGGGCCATGTCCAAACATAAAAGTGTTTGTTGTGTCTGACCAGAAGTAAGCAGCTGCAATCATCATTGACTCGTTCTTTTGCATATCGGCAATGGATAGCCTGATGCATTGGTCTAGCTTCCGTTCTGCCCAGTGTACTTGCATCGACCTGTTGACCCTCAAGTACCAATCTTTCCACCCTTTGGTGGGTTTGGGCCAAGATCGGAAGGTATCTTTCCATAGATTCAGAGAGAAATTTTGGGCTCTAAAAGGGATTCTGTTAACCTCTGCATTAATCAGATCAGTTGGATCTGGGTTGCCCATTGGTCCTAGGTATTGGAAATGCGGCTGATCGGTTAGAATAACTAATTTATTGCGAAGTTCCTAAGTTTAGAGGATCCGAAGAACAAAGAAAAAGAGAAAAATTACCAACTGTATGAACTCGCAAAGACCAGAGGAATCGAGGTAAAAAGTAACGGAAGTGGAACGAACCGTAGGGACGTCGAAGTTGATTGCCATTGTCTTGAGGTAGATGAGGGCACGAGCTGGAGACTCGAGGTTGACGCTGGAGAAAAGTTCTTGTTGGTTGAGGTCGCGCGGTTGTTCGTCGGAGTCGCCGCCGGAAAGAGAGAATGCCAAAGATTGGAGTCTGAGGGTAGAAAACGAGGGTTCCGGAGAAATCTATTTATAAGCCGCTTGGAGTAGGGGTATTCTGGACTTATCTCTATATCACGCGCATATAGGTCGAGGTGGTTCAGATGGATATGGCAACTGTTCGCACGATAATCAAGGGATTGTATAGATGATTTGATGGCAAGTAATCATGACTTGGAAGAGATCTCGGTACAGGATATTTTAATTCTGAAAATGGCGGCATTATTATGTTAGGATCTTGCCGATGGATTATTGTTTCGGTATCTTAACCATAATCAGGGCAAGAGTGGTTGGAAATTGTGCGATGTTTACTGAGGTGCGTGAATCAGGACTAGATTTGATTAGATTTGATAACAGATCAAGTTCTGGCTTGGAGGATGAGTTACGGTAATTGGGCGAAGGCAAACGTTATCTGGAGTAAATTTCGGAGCATTAATGGTTTTATACTCCAAAATTGGGGGGGGGCATGTGTTGACACCGTTTTTTGCACATGTCAAAATGATCAGAATGGGCTAATCGGCAGGAGGAAAGTTACTGTATATGCTAACAGCCGATGAAATCAGCTTGTAAAGATGGTTGCCGATGAATGGTGGTGATTGATGGAAAGGTTGATGTAGACTCAAGCGTTGCCGATGAGGTTGGAGATGTTATTGTCGATGCCAATGGAGGGAGGCTTGAAGACTACTACCGATGAAACAGGAAGTATGCCGATGGAAAGGAGGTCGGTGAGATTTCCATCGTAATTGAGACGGACAGGGAAATAGATAGGAGTTGATTTCCTTTTCTATATTTGTTAGAGTATGATTCATGTAAAGGGTCACGTGTTTCCTTAGATATGGACTTGGTGTCCTAGTTGTATTTGGTTATGTCTCTTTAGATCAGGGTATAAATATAGGTTGAGGGGCAATGTAATAGATATATCAATCAATATCAAAACCAATTTTTACTCCTATTTGCATCTACTTACTTTTCGGCGACTTCGTCAATTTGTATACTTTTTCTTTTTTACGAGTTCTCATTGATTCGGCGAGCTGCATCGCTTTAGTGCGACCTTCGGCGATTCTCGAGTTCCGCGTGAGTACCTCTTGGCCATGACTTCCGGGCGTATCGCTATTGTCAGGACCAAAGTGCTCGTATCTTCATCCTTGTCGATTAACAGGTCAAATCGACTGGCACGCTTTGGATATCGATTCGGGTATTAGCCCTTTGTGTTTGCAGATCCACTTTTGCATCAACAGAGACATCCCTACCGGTCTCGGACACGACTTAGGGCATCCTAAGCAATTGCTTGCTTGGGCCTCGGCCATGTATGGGCTCGCCCATAGTCATCCCTGACTCTGTTTGTCCTGGGGCGGCTGTCGAGACCCTCGGGGGCCCAACCTTCGAACCCCTAGACCGTAACAGGCTCGGTGCCTTTTATCGTGTTTTGCCGAGCCCCCGAGTGCGAGTTTGGGTTGCTGGGCCTCGACTTGTTTGCAGGAAGAGCCCCGAGCCTCTACGCAGAGCAAGAGGGCGATCAGGAGTTTCCCTGTCTTTTTTGTGCAGCCCTCACGCATCCTTTTCGTTCAGAAGGAGGGGTGGAGTATGCCAGGCTACCCTCGGTGGGCGCGAGCAGTGACACCTTCGGTGAGCTATTATCGGGTAAGTCCAAGTGGAGGCCCATGCCCCATTCAATAGGGGTCGGCTGGCGGTCTAGAGATGCACTCCAAAAGTACCAGAGAGCTTCTCTAGTGGGTCCCAGGGCCGTTCGATTGGCCCCGGGGGCTCGGTGCCTCCCTACGATGGGATCCCATTCAGAGACCTCCCTGCCGGTCTCGAACACGACTTAGGGCATCCCAAGCAATTGCTTGCTTGGGCCTCGGCCATGTACGGGCTCGCCCATAGTCATCCCTGACTCTGTTTGTCCTGGGGTGGCTGTCGAGACCCTCGGGGGCCCAGCCTTCGAACCCTGGGACCGTAACGGGCTCGGTGCCCTTTATCGCGTTTGCCAAGCCCTCGAGTGCGAGTTTAGGTTGCTGGGCTTCGACTTGTTTGCAGGAAGAGCCCCCGAGCCTCTGCGCGGAGCAAGAGGGCAATCAGGAGTTTCCCTATCTTTTTTGTGTGGCCCTCGCGCATCATTTTCATTCGGAAGGAGGGGTGGAGTATGCCAGGCTACCCTCGGTGGGCGCAAGCAGTGACACCTCCGGTGAGCTGTTATTGGGTAAGTCCAAGTGGAGGCTTGTGCCCCATTCGATAGGGGTCGACTGGTGGTCTAGAGACGCACTCCAAAAGTACCAGAGGGCTTCTCTAGTGGGTCCCAAGGTCGTTCGATTGGCCCCGCGGGCTCGGTGCCTCCCTACGGTGGGATCCCATTCAGAGACCTCCCTGTCGGTCTCGGACACGACTTAGGGCATCCAAAGCAATTGCTTGCTTGGGCCTCGGCCATGTATGGGCTCACCCATAGTCATCCCTGACTCTATTTGTCCTGGGGTGGCTGTCGAGACCCTCGGAGGCCCAGCCTTCGAACCCCTAGACCGTAACAGGCTCGGTGCCTTTTATCGTGTTTTGCCGAGCCCTCGAGTGCGAGTTCAGGTTGCTGGGCCTCGGGTTGTTTGCAGGAAGAGCCCCCGAGCCTCTACGTAGAGCAAGAGGGCGATCAGGAGTTTCCCTATCTTTTTTGTGCAGCCCTCGTGCATCCTTTTCGTTCGGAAGGAGAGGTGGAGTATGCTAGGCTACCCTCGGTGGGTGTGAGCAGTGACACCTCCGGTGAGCTGTTATCGAGTAAGTCCAAGTGGAGGCCCATGCCCCATTCGATAGGGGTCAGCTGGCGGTCTAGAGACGCACTCCAAAAGTACAAGAGGGCTTCTCTAGTGGGTCCTAGGGCCGTTCGATTGGCCCCGGGGGCTCGGTGCCTCCCTACGGTGGGATCCCATTCAGAGACCTCCCTGCCGGTCTCGGACACAACTTAGGGCATCCCAAGCAATTGCTTGCTTGGGCCTCGGCCATGTACGGGCTCACCCATAGTCATCCCTGACTCTGTTTGTCCTGAGGCGGCTATTGAGACCCTCGGGGGCCCAGCCTTCGGACCCCTGGACCGTAACGGGCTCGGTACCCAGTTCCTTAGTTCGAAAGGAATCGGGTGGGGGATATTCCCCTCCCATCGGCTGACAACGGTGGGTGCGCCTTTTGAGGCAGTTCCTCGGGGAGATGGAACGACACCTGCCATCGCTGTGGTCGGATGCGACGCGACATCTGCGGATGGGACATTACTGTGTGCGCGCGGTTAATAAGGAAATGGTGGACGCGTGGGCGGTTTAGTCGAATCCGGATTAACTGCGCTAGATCTGAGAGAAACTTCCTCGGTGAAAGGTCCTAATGGCTAGTGGGGGGTGAATAGCCTAATAAAAATTTCTACAACAACACTCAACAAAAGGGTTAGACAATTATGAGGCGAAGCAAGTGTTGCGCTAGCCTACTCAAAATGCAAGCCACCTACCACAATTCTAGTTTAGATAGTGTCTATCCACACAATAGCAAAGACACTACCCTATGTTAGTGTGCTCTCAAAGTCTAACTAAAGAGCCACACCAACCAAGCAAATAAGCTCTCACAACTAGTTACACTAAAGAGCTTGACAACTAGTTTGCGGTAATGTAAAGAGAGCGATCAAGAAGGTTATACCGTCGTGTAGAGGAAGGAGCCAATCAATTACAAGAGAGAATTACAATGTAGACCAATCACCTCGGAATCAAATGATGAACACAATGATTTTTTACCGAGGTTCACTTGCTTGTCGGCAAGCTACTCCTCGTTGTGGCGATTCACTGACTTGGAGGTTCACGCGCTAATTGGCTTCACACACCAAACCCTCAATAGGGTACCGCACAACCAACACAAGATGAGGATCACACAAGCCACGAGCAATCCACTAGAGTACCTTTTGGCTCTCCGCCGGGGAAAGGTCAAGAACCCCTCACAATCACCACGATCGGAGCCAGAGACAATCACCACCCTTCGCTCGATGATCCTCGCTGCTCCAAGCCGTCTAGGTGGCGGCAACCACCAAGAGTAACGAGCGAAATCCGCAGCGAAACACGAACACCAAGTGCATCTAGATGCAATCACTCAAGCAATGCACTTGGATCACTCCCAATCTCACTATGATGAATCAACGATGGAGATGAGTGGAAGGGCTTTGGCTAAGCTCACAAAGTTGCTATATCAATGCAAATGGCCAAGAGAGTGAGCTTGAGCCGGCCTTGGGGCTTAAATAGAAGCCCCCACGAAATAGAGCCGTTGTACCCCTTCACTGGGCGCAACGCGGGGTGACCGGACGCTCCGGTCCGATCGACCGGACGCTGGCCCTCAGCGTCCGGTCACGTGATTCATGCCACGTGTCCCCTGCTTCAAATACTGTTTGCCAGATTTCAACGGTCGTCTGTTGACCGGACGCGTCAGTTAGAAAGTGACTGGACGCTGGACCTTAGCGTCCGGTCGTTTCCAGTAAGGTTCCAAACGTGATTTTTCTTGACCGGACACGTCCGGTCATGCTTGACCGGACACAGCCAGCGTCCGGTCACACATCGTCTCCTCTGTACGCCCTACGTCAGCGTACGTCAGCACTGACCAGACACACCCTGCCAGCGTCCGGTCGCTGAGCGACCCAGCATCCGGTCATGAGACCGAAATGCACGCCCTCTGCTGCCACTGATCGGACGCGTCGGTCCAACCGAGACCAACGTCCGGTCACTTAGAGAGACCTCCGTCTTTTCCGTCTAGGGCGCCGGTGGCACCGTCGGACTGTCCGCACTCTACAGGCAGACACTCCGCCGGTGGAGTTTCTTGCCCTTGCTCCTAAACTTCACCACCCTTGATCAAATGTGCCAACCACCAAGTGTATCACCTTGTGCACATGTGTTAGCGTATTTTCACAAATATTTTGAAGGATGTTAGCACTCCACCAGATCCTAAATGCATACACAATGAGTTAGAGCATCTAGTGGCACTTTGACAACCGCATTTCGATACGAGTCTCACCCCTCTTAATAGTATGGCTATCAAACCTAAGTGTGATCACACTCTCTAAGTGTCTTGATCACCAAAACAAAATAGCTCCAACAAGTTATACCATTGCCTTGAGCTTTATGTTTTTCTCTTTCTTCTTTTCAAGTTTAAGCCTTTGATCATCACCATGCCATCACCATTGTCATGCTATGATCTTCATTAGCTTCTCCACTTGAAGTGTGCTACCTATCTCATGATCACTTGATAAACTAGGTTAGCACATAGGGTTTCATCAATTTACCAAAACCAAACTAGAGCTTTCACCTGGTTTCATCGCCCGTCCGTTTCACCCCCTTCCCTCCCTCATAAATACGTGACGAGCCTAGCCCCGCCTCTCCTTACCTTGTCTGCCTGTGTCCGCCTTTTCTGCCCTCGAGCGGTTGCTAAGAACAGAGGAAGAGAGCACTGGGGAGAAGAAGGGAGAAGGGAGAGAAAAGGCGAGAGAGAGAGAGAGAGAGATAGCGAGAGCCCGCCTTACCATCGTAGCCGCATTCTCCACCGCACCCATGGCCGGTGGTGCTGTTGTCACCCCAACAGACCGGAGTGGATTGCTTCGGGGGCCGAGCCAGAGCCGAGGCCACACGATGGCTACATCGTGAGCTTCGTGGCCTTCCATGAGCACGGTCTTGGCCTATCGATGGACCAGTTCATGCGGGAGCTCCCGCATTACTATGGCGTGGAGCTCCACAACTTCAACCCTAACTTCATCGTGCAGGCGGCCATCTTCGTCGCCGTCTACGAGGGGTACCTGGGCATTGCTCCCCACTGGGAGCTGTGGCTCCACCTCTTTCAGGCGGGGCTCTCCACCAAGCCAGTGGGCACGACGGGCACGTGGAAGGCATTGAGGGCCGGTGGCTGCACTCTCTAAGAGTCCCTCTACATCCCGGCCTAGCTTGTGTCGTCCAACCGTTGCTGGTACAACAGCTGGTTCTACCTCCACAATGACGATGGTGGGCTTCCCCCCTATATCGGGCGGGTCATGGAGAGCTAGCTAGAGAGGTGGAGGTACGGCGTCCCGACGGCTGATCAACCCAAGCTACGGCCGCTCCTAGAGGTGCTGGAGAGGCTGCACAGCCGCAGCCTTATGGCGGCTATGGTCGTGGCGGCCTTCCACTGCTGGAGGGTGCTGCCACTGATGGCTCAGCGGCAGCGCCTGTTTCGAGATGACACCAGATGAGCCGATCGATGGCGTCCGGTTGTCCGCCGTCGCCCTCTCCGACGAGGAGATTCTACGTCGGGTGAGAGAGACGGTGGAGGGGCGGCTGAGGAGCAGTGGTCTGACCCCGTTCCTGATGCGCCCATCATGGGGGTACATCTCTCTGGTGAGTCACGCGCCGCTGTGGCCCCCGAGGCCTCCTTGCTCCTTACATTTTCGATCTGTTCCCTTACTCGCGTTTGCCATTCCTGCAGGGGATGAGGGATGTACGAGCCTCCCCGCCGCCCATTCCCGAGGACGCAGAGTGGCGGGCGGCGAACAGGGCGCATGTCGAGGCATACAAGGAGCGGAAGGACGCCGAGGAGGCAAGGCGCAAGAGGAAGAGCCTCGAGCACGACGAGTTGGAGAAACGTCGTCGGCAGCAGAGGCATGACGGTCTCCCGGTGGAGCCGTCTCCATCACCATCGTCGATGGATTCTTCGAGTGATGATGACGAAAGCGAGGTGGGGCGGGGTCCTCTGGACCATCTCCCTGACGTCAGGGGGACTGCGCCCAGGGCATCAGCAAGCGGCCCGACGTTTCCAGGAGGAGGAGGAGAGGAAGCCTCAGGGCTGGCGATCGCTCGCCCCGGGGCCGAGGCCGACACACCCAAGGCATGGGCATTGGGGAAGCGCGCTGTTAGCCCGATGGGCTCAACGACGGAGGTGGAACAGGCGACAGTGGGGGTGACCCAACAGCCTCCGCAGAGGGTCGAGGGGGCATCAGAGTCCGGCGAGGGCCGGCCAGCACCGGCGGACATGGGGGTCGTGCCACCGCCACCACCATCACCGTTGCAGAGGACGAGGGACGCAGTGCGGAAGCTATTGTGTCCCCGTTCGAGGTAAGTGTTTTGTCAGTGGAGTTTGCAGCATCTTCCACTCGTTCTTTGGCCGTATGCTGACCTCGCGAGTGCTTTGCCTTCAGCCGGAAGCATCAGGCGGAAGCGCCTGCCCTGGCGCCACGTAAGGCGCTCAAGGTGAGCACCAGCTCCACCGCCCAATGGGTGGTGGAGGCGCAAGCCGCCATACAGCGTGGCGCGGCGTCAGCCAGGGCTGACCCAAAGGAGCCGGTCGCCCAAGGAGAGGCTACCGAGGTGGCCACGAAGCAAGCGGGGGAGGAGGCACCTACACCCCGCGAGGCCAAGGCCCATGAGTCAGATGAAGCTGAGGCGCCCTCAGTCGCTGAAGCCACCGAGGGCGAGGCCCCTAGGACCTCCGAGGCCAAAGTGTCGGAGACTGGGGCTCCTAGGACCACCGAGGCCGAGGTGGCAGAGGCCAGAGCTTTCGGGACCACCGAGACCGAGGCGGTAGATGCCGGCGTGGGCACGGTGAAGCCGGTGGCCCAGGAAATGGAGACAGAGGCAGGGCAAGCTTCGGTACTGCCCCCGGTCCAAAACCTACCGCCATCGTAGGAGAACACCTAGGAGGTGGAGGTTCATTCAATCTCCTCCGACGACACTTCCCGAGGGAAGGGGGTGGCGGACGCCGAGGCAGCCAGTACCATGGAGCAGCCAGCTCCGACCTTTGGTGAGGGGAGCTCAGCCCTCGTCCAGGTACAGTCCGAGCCCCGCGGGTGGGATAGCCCGCGTGTCTTATGGCGGAGCCGGGATGACCCTGAGGGGGATCCTCTGTTCGCCCATGAGGACACGGCCGAGGGGGGGCACTAGGACTCCTTCGAGCAATTTCGTCGTCTGGTGGAGCAGTCGCTGCGGACAGCGCTGTCCGTCATGGCTGACGACCTACCCGGTGTTGCCCATGTACGCGCCTTCTTTCCTTGTGCTGTGTCGTCTTTTCCCAGGTTTTCTTGCAGTGCTTGATGTCTGTTCTACCTATCCAGGAGCTCGAGGCCTAGTCCCTTAGGAAGTCATTGTTCCTCCGGCGGTAGAGGGACGTCTGGGACCAGCTCCGGTAGCAGAAGGACCTGCTCATCAATGCTAATGAGCTTCTGTCAGCGCGGAGCACGGAGGTGGAGGACCTCCACCTCTGTTGTGCTGATATGAAGGCCAAGGCAGCCACGGCTCAGGAGTAGGCCGCCCTTGTGGCGGCGTGGATCAAGGAGCTGGAGGAGGAGTTGACCCAGGTGGCCGGCGAGTGGGACACCTTTAGGTCCCGGGCCGAACAAGTGGAGGCCTCTGCCAAGGCCATCACCGGGCAGCTGGGGGCGGAGCAGGGCGCGCACCTGCTAACGAAAGGTGCCCTGGCGGAGGCTCTCAAGGTGGCCGAGGCCTTAGCCTAGAAGGAAAAGGCCGAGGGTGAGTCCCATTGAGCCGCGCCCCTTGTTTTATTTGTTTTTCTTGCGTTCGACCCCTGACTCCCCGATGCGACGCAGAGCTAGAGAGGGAGGCTTCCAGGGCGGCCGAGGCCTCTCAGGTTGAGGTCAAAAACTAGAGGGAGAAAGTCGAGGGTGAGTCTCATAGGCTTGCGCCCCTGTTCAGCTTGTTTTCTTTCGTGCTTAACCCCATCCCGCCTGTCTTTGCGTAGGGTTGGAGAAGGAGGTCACCCAGGCAGCCGAGGCCTCCGTCGCAGCGCAGGCAGTGCTCGAGGCCGAGATTTGGGAGCACAACACGCTGTAGAGCGCCACCCGTACTGCCTGTGAGGCCCTGGAGGTCGGAGGGGTCGAGTCGGGCAGCTCCCTTGGGAGCCGCTTGATCGCGTTGAGCGGCCGAGTCCACGAGCGGCTTCGGGGGGCGCTGCATACGGGCGTCAAGCGTGCCCTGACCGTCGTCTCCTCGCACTACTCCGGCATTAACCTCGAGGCCATCAGCGATGGTTACATCATGGCTGAGGATGACGAGAAGGCTGAGGAGGAGCTCATGAAGCTGGTGGAGGCGGCTGAGGCCCCTGGCATGGCGCTGGCCAAGCTGTTCGAAGAGGAGGTATTTCCTCCTATGCTGACCACCGACGCTAGCGACCCTGAGCTCTGACCTAGGCCAAAGGGGCCATGTAAATAGATTAGGACTTATATTATTGTACCATAACGCTTGTGGCCGTCGAGGCCTTTTTAAAGTACTTATGCGTATATGCTTTTTAATCATTTTTATTGTATTTCTGAGCCTCTGCCCTCTGTCTCGTCTTTGAACATATCTCTTGCAAAAAACTTCCTCGGAGCGTAAGCTGCCCTTCGGGCAAAAGGTGGTGAGGGAGTTGCCGTAGCCCAGAGGCGTAGGCCGTCTCGTGGCTCGGTCGGCCTTTTGGCCCTAAGACAGACTTTCGGTCCTTAGGTTTTTTACAATCGATTTGTCAGAGTATGCTAGAGAGTTTGGCATAGAAATTTTTTCGAAAAACGACTAAAAAATGGTGTCTGGGACTTAGGGGGGGTCCCCCCTTCTAGCCCCCGAGGGAGGCTCGGTTCTGCAGAGGCAGAGCCGAGTCTCCCTTGTAGCGTTATTGTAACGCTGATCCCCCATCGATGGGCTTGGGGGTTTCTCGAAAAATTAGAGTAACTAAAGAACGCTTCTTTATTGTATTTCGAGAAACAATGTATATAATGCTTGGAAATTTAAGGGTAGAAGCGACGTATCTGTTCTATGTTCCAAGCGTTGGTGAGGATTTCGCCCTTCTCGTTGGCATCGTCGTTGGGGAGCCCGAGCTTGGCGTAGTAACGCCGGAGCATGGTGCACTCTTCGAGGGTGTGCTTCACCGGGCCTTGGTGGTAAGGGCAGGGCTTCTTAAGCATGTCGTCGAAGAGCTCAGGGCCTCGGGGATTCTTGCGATCTGTGGCTGCGACTAGAGCGGCCTCGAGGACCTCCTGCTTCCCCTAGCGACCCTTTTTCTTTTTCTTGGGGAGGTGGGGGCTGAGGCCCCGGGGGCCTCGTCCCTCTGGTTCCCCTTGGCGTCGTTGCTGGGGAAGATGGCCCCGACAGCCTCTTCGCTTGAGGCGACGTTGGTGGCGATGTCTAGGAGCGCGACCGCCGAGGTCGGCACGTTCCGGCCCAACTCTTGGACCAGGTCTAGGCAGGAGGTGCCGGAGAGGAATGCCTAGACGATTTCCACTCCGCCGACGCTAGGCAACTCGGTGCATTGCTTGGAGAAGCATTGGATGAAGTCTTAGAGAGACTCGTCCGGCCTCTGGCGACAACTCTTGAGGTCCCAGGAGTTCCCGGGGCGCACGTATGTGCCCTGGAAATTCCCGACGAAGACCTTTACCAAGTCGCGCCAGTTGTGGATCTGCAAGGGAGGGAGGTGTTCGAGCCAGGCTCATGCCAAGTCTGACAGGAACAAGGGGAGGTTGCGGATGATGAGCAGGTCATCGTCCGCGCCGCCTAGCTAACAAGCCAGGTGGTAATCGGCCAGCCAGAGCTTGGGGTTGGTCTCGCCACTGTACTTTGCGAGGTTGGCCAGTTGCCAAAACTGGGCCAGGAAGTGAGCGCCGCGGAGGGCCTTGCTAAAGACCCGAGGGCCAGGTGGCCAAGGAGAAGGACTACGGTCCTCCCCACTATCGTAGCGACCGCCTCGGTGTGGGTGGTAGCCTCGGGCGGGCCCCTCGTTGTCATGGCGCCGTCGCCTGCTGACCACATCGTGGTCACCTTACGCCTCACGTCGGTCGCCGAGGCGGTCGTGCACCGAGGGGGCCTTGTTGGCTGTCGGTACCTGAGCAGGCTCGGGACGAACCGAGGCCTCTCTATCCTACCGAGGCGATACCGTGGGTAGTTCTGAGGCGCCCCCGCGCCGTCGAGAGGCGGAACTTTCAGCCTGCTGTACTGTGACAGTCTCGAGGAGGTCTCGGAGCTCGCCGTGGACCCGTCGCCCCTCCAAGGTAGAGGGCTCGGGCATCGTTTGGAGCAGCATCGCCGCTGCCACGACGTTCTGGCTAGCGCGATTGAAGATAGAGGGTTGTTCGCCCCCTTTGTTGTTGTTGATGCGGTGGTTGACGTCGCGAGCCCTCCGCCGGGCTGCTCCGCCATCACCATGACCCCGCTGCTCTTACTTGAGAGTGTCTCAAAGCTACTGCAGAAGGAGTCGGTCTTGTTCGACCTTGGCCTGAAGCTCACGGAGCTGCTCCAGGTTAAGGCGTCGAAGTTCCTCGTGGGTAGGGTTCTCGTTCCGCGCTGCCGGGGGCTCGACGCATGGAGGTGTGGCATCGCCTGCCCCCTCGTGGTGTGGAGATCGATTGCCTGCACCTTTGTCCTCATCGCTCGCTCTCGGCATCCCGAGCTCAATGTTGAAGCACTCACGAGTGGGATCGTAAGTGTCTTCGTCATCGGAGTCGGAGTAGCCGAAGCAGTAGTCGCTCGTGGCCATGAAGCGACGCATGGCTTCAGGGTCGCAAAGCCAGGAGAAGTCCGCTCCGGCCCACGCCTCGTCCTCCTCCGAGGAGTCAGCGCGGGTGTGGGTCGAGGTTGTGGCGATGAGGTCGAGGGTGAAACGTTGGTGGTGTCCTGAGGGCTCCGCGTGAGCGGAAGCGTAGGCGGAAGCATAGGCGACGGCGGCATTGCTCAACCCGAAGGGGTACGGGGATGGTGCCATCGCTGGGCTCCACTCCACCGGAGTCGACTCCTCAAGAGGTGGCGGGGCAGAGCTTGATGACGGGGCGTCGCTGCATGCCACCGGCGTCTCTCCCTTACATAGGCTTAAGCTAGACAGGTCCCCAGCTAGGGACTCTGTACCAACAGCCGGGTATGGGGTACTGGCAGAGCGCAGTGCATCGCCCTAAGCTTGCGCGGTGTCCGGGTGGTCCCGCCCACGTCGTGCCTGGCGAGCATGACGAGAGCGGCGGCCCGGGCGCCGCCTGCGCCTGGGCTGCTGGGCGTGATGTCGTCGTCGGTCGGTGGGGCTCTGGGTGTGAGGAGTACCATATCGTACTCACATCCTAGACACATGAATTCTAGGCTCCCGAACCAGATCACCGTGTCGAGACGCAGTGGTTGCACGGGGTCTGCCATCCGGAACTTGTTGGGATGACTAAGCTGACACGCAGTATGTCCCCTACCTGGCGCGCCAACTGTTGGTGTTTTGGACCGGTGGGCCCTCAACCGGCTAGTGAAAGTATACTACGTGCCCCTAATCCCAGATGGTGATGCAAAGAGACACAAGGTTTATACTGGTTCAGGCAATAGGTGCCCTACGTCCAGTCTGAGAGAGCGATCTTGTATTCCTTGCACCGAGATGCTTGTAGTAGGGGTTTACAAGCTGAGCGAGAGAGGGAGCTAGTCCTAGGTCTCTGCATGGAGCGGCGTGGGTTGCTTGAGATGTTGATCTCTTGCAGTGAGGGAGCATGTGTATTACAGAGTGTTGAGCGTTGCTGGCCCGTGTGTGTCCATCTCTAAAAGCGGCCCCGGTCACTCCCTTTTATAGTCGAAGGGAGGCACGGGGGCGGTACATGGATTTGCTACATGGCATTTTGTGAGCGGAGGCGGCATGTCTGAGCCCTGTAGCTCATCACTGTGGCAGCATGGTCAGTGGAGCGGCCCTGTCCTCGGTGCACTGGAGCGACGCGCCTGTCACGCCTGATCCTGTGCGACGTGGGAGCTCCTGCGGCTTGACGCAGGGTATGGTGCATACTACAGACGACGTCCCGGTCGCTGTATGTTGACAACGTAGAGACCCGGACATGACTCTCCACGCCACGCTATCCTCGGAGCAGGGGTTAGGCAGCACAGTGCAGCACGGGTGTCAGTCATGGGCACAGTGCCGCGCACAGCGGCCGGTAACCCCTGCCCCGTCCTGTCTCGGACGGCATGGCGTCGATGTGACTCACATCTCGTCAGCCACTCTGCTGTATCGAGCCGTCGTTCGGCTGATGTCGCGGGAGTGGTTGAACGCGTTAGTTGGACGTGACGTCCTGTCAAGAAGTCGGTCAAGGCGGAGGCAACGGGGTTGTTGCCGAGCCGGCCTCGAGCGAGGCGGAGAATCGGTACCTCGTCCAAGGCCTTACGGGCGGGGCCTTGGGCGAGTCGGAGAATCGGTACCTCGTCCGAGGCCTTATGGGCGGGGCCTCGGGCGAGTTGGAGAATCGGTACCTCGTCCGAGGCCTTACGGGCGAGGCCTCGGGCGAGGCGGAGAATCGATATCTCATTCGAGGCCTTACGGGTGGGGCCTCGAGCGAGTCGGAGAATCGGTACCTTGTCCGAGGCCTTACGTGTGCGGCCTCGGGCGTGGTGGAGAATCGGTACCTCGTCCGAGGCCTTACGTGAGGGGCCTCGGGCGAGGCAGAGAATCGATACCTCGTCCGAGGCCTTACGTGCGGGGCCTCGGGCGAGGCGGAGAATCAGTACCTCGTCCGAGGCCTTACGGGCGGGGCCTCGAGCGTACCTCGTCCGAGGCCTCACGGTTTCATTTTGGGCCGAGCCCGCTTCGGGTGAGTCGGGATACTGTCCGAGGTGGGCCGGGTGATCCAGCCGAGCCTCGGATAAGGTGGGGGTTTGCCGGTGGTTGTCTCTTGGCTTCGATATTTACAAGGTCTAAGCGATTTTTTCGGTCCTTGCTTAGGGGACCCTTTTTTATGGTACCCGACACACACACACACACACACACACACACACACACACATATATATATATAGAAGGCTATAGGTATTGTGTTGTAGGCCTATTTTGGGTTTGGGTTCCGCAATGGGTCTCCAGTTGGAGACAGCCTTAAAAAGGACGATACAGCCGGCGCGCTTAGCACACCGCACCACAGAATGAAATGAGCGGCGGCCTAATAGGCCCTGAAAAGCTCCCGGGTCCATTGCGCAACGATGCGCCCATGGAAACATGGACGGCCCAGGAGGCGTAAGACCAATCTCACAAGTTTCCTCTTTGGATGGATTTGGAATTGTCTTGTAATAAACTTTCCATATCTTTTTCTTACAGTGTGCATGTGGTGTTCTTTCACCGTGCGTTTGGTTAAGGGACGAGTGATACTCCTATCTCTCTCTTTTTATTGGATTATCCCGTTTTATTTATGTTTGGTTTGACGAAATGATTCATTCATGTTTTGTGTTTGTTTCGAGGGATTTAGAGATATGGAGTGGATGTCGTTTTTCCTTCCATTACTAGCCGTTATGTGTGCATCCACCTATTGTCTATCGGTAATCCTAGGAATCATACGTGTGTCCGTAGCTCTGCGTCGAACGCCCCTATTGGTGGACCCGATGTCTAGAAGGCTGTCAATCCTATCTATTCCTATACGCTCCCCTCCTGTCGCCCTCACATATTAAAAACACGCATAGCAGTAACTGCACTCCGTGACAGCGCGCTCTGCCACACCTCCTGCATGCCTTCCTCTCCACCGCACCTCCCGCTGGCCTTCCTCTCCACCGTCGCCATGCCGGCACCGCCGTGGCGTGCTCCCCCCAGACCGCACAACCCGTGCTACCTCGTTGCGTGAGGTTGCACCCACCCAGCTGCTGTTGCCGGCTCCACCGCGGGCACTGCGTGCGCCCCTATCGTCGGGGGCAGTGCCGTTGCTCATCGGGGGGCACGCAGCCACCCGGCCGCTGTCATCCTCCTTCTCCACCGTGACCGCACACCTGGATCTCACTGTGCAGTGCTTCGCCCGCCCGGTTGCTGGGTTTTGCTGAAAGCGCATGTTGCAAGTGTATGTTTCAAATATTTCAGAGGTACGTTGGAAATGTTTTAGATGCATATTGTAAAAGTAGATCAGGATGTTGCATATGCTCAAATGGTTGTAACGTATGTTGTAAAGGTATGTTAACAATGTTTCATATGTGTTTTCGGACGTATGTTGCAAGTGTGTTTATCTGAATGTTGCATATGTTTCGCACATATGTTGCATGTGTTTTATCTGGATGTTGCATATGTTTGCAAAAGTTTTTCAAGTGTTTTCAGGTATTTTTTCAAGTGTTTCAGAAGCATGTTGCAAGTTTGTGTTTCATTTGTTTCAGACATATGTTGCAAGTGTTTTTTCTCTGAATATTGTATATGTTGCAGTGGCTACACACATATATTAGAAGCATATGTCCAAGTATTTCATCTGTTTTATACGTATGTTGTAGCAAGCCCTCTATGTTGCAAGTGTTTCATGAGGCATAGTCGGTTCCAATTGGGCGGGCGAGCGCCGGGGGGCGCAGCAGCAGACGCAGGCACGCAGCATGGCACGGGCAAGCAACAGCAGGGGCAAGCAGGGCGTGGCGAGCAGCACGGCGAGCATGCATGCTCCGATGCACGTCCGTGAGTGGGGGCAACCAGAGGGAGCGCGTGGGAGACAGCCACCTGACACGGGACCCGTTACAGAGACAGGGGCACTGGAGCGTTGCTGTTTTCCGCTGATCCATTTTGGCCGCCGGCAGGCCCAACTGACAACCGAGGGAGGTGGGCTCCACTAGCTGTCCGGGCCACACGCCGCAAGTGTGCAGGGGCGAGTGGGCCGCACCGGCGAGCACGCACTGGGTAACCTGGGTTGAGCGGCGGGCGCAACGCGGGTGTCTGGACGCGAGCTTCTGTCCGAACGTCCGGGCGCTAGTAAACCAGATCATCTATAGACTCACCTATGTGTCACAGAATGCATCTATTTTTTCCGTCGATTTTATCTTTTTGCACAAAGTGTCCACAGGGCCACTCGCTCACGACACCAGCCAGCGAAGCTCCTTTCCCACAACGCCGCCCATGGAACTCAGCCACGACACCTGCGGAGCTGGGCGACCAAGGCGCCCGCTGGAGACGACACCGTAAGCTGTGCAAGAGGGATACCGGGTTCCTTGGTTTCGGTGGGGCGTATTTGCCTCGTATCTGAGATGAATATTTTGGTTGTGGGGGAAGATCGAGTGTCCTTCCCTCATCATCATCTCCAATCTAAATAAGCAACATCAACCAAAAAAAAAGTATCATTCCATTGTATCCCGTCCGCCCACTTATCCAAAGACATGCTTAGTTGGTTAATGTGCTAGCTTTTGAACGCTTCAAGTAGGTTGTACCGTTTCCCATCTATATTAGCCAGAAAGTAGCCGAAATTTCATTTCCAAAAAATCTTGTTTATTCATGCAAAGATGCAAATGGGATGTACAAAAGCATAAAAGAAGATACTCCGATCCATAGGAGAACCTGATACAACAACATACTAAAGGATTAGGCCAGACCCTTTTAGTTTTTCTTTCACAATGCGATCTAACTTCCTCCCCATCTCTTCGCTCATGTGATTCTGCCAATCACCCACCTTTCCTTTCCTAAAGTATGCTGAATTCTCAATAACCATGTTGCCGTGTCTAAAGAACTCTCCTGTTTTGTTGACATACAGGCTACTACTAAGCTTCTCAAAGTTGCACAACCTCACCATTTCCTCAGGTACCCCGTCCTCTTCTTCCTTGGTACAAAATGGGACACCAATGAATGCTGCGATCTTCATGACATATTTCACATGTATATATTCAAAGTAAAGTTAACAGACATATCACGCACTAGTAACATAAACAACTTCACTAGGAATATAAGCATTTGACGAAACTTCATGAAGTCATCAAAATCGACGTATCACGCACTAGTAAGTACCGACATTTGTAAACTAGTATCTATACCCAAAATCCCTAACTAAATAACTAACTATAAACTAAATAATAAATAGCTAATCAATCCCTAAACCTAAAATCCTAACCTCAAACCTAAAAATTACCTACGTAAATCACAAACAAATTCACTAACCTAACTATCCTAAATCACTAACTATCATAAATCAATAACAATACTATATTACTAATTATCCTATATTCAATAATCTAACTATCCTAAAACCCTAACTATCCTGTATTACTAATTATCCTAAATCACTAATTATCCTAAAACAATAATAATCAAAATAACATAAAATCGTACCTTAGGAGCGGGCGGCCTTGACGCGCCGGCGTTCGTGGCGCGGCCGGCGCGGGCGGGCGCGGCGTGGGCGGGCGCGGCCGCGTGCGGGTGGCTGGCGGCGGGCGGGCGGGCGGGTGCGGGCGAGGGGCTCGCTCGCGATATTGATTCGGCTCTGCCGCGCCACGGATCAGGGCGCGGCAGTGCCGCGCTAAGATCGGTGGCGCGGCAGGCCCTGCCCCGTCAGCGGTCAGCGATTCCGGTCGCCGCCACGTCAGCCCTCTGCCGCGCCACCATGCATGGCGCGGCACAGGCATTTGGCCGCGCCAGGGCAATAGACGCGGCCAAAAGTGTTAGTTTTTTAAAAAAACGACTGTGTTAGATTTAAAATTAGTTTTCAAAAAGTGTTAAAATTAAAAAAAATCACGAGAGCGAGAGCCAACGCCAACTGGCCAAGACACGACGCACCTCACCGCTCTCGGTGTGCGGGTGCAGTTGGTGGTTGTTTGGTTGGCGTCAGCGTTCAAAAATTTGGCGAAATTTCGGTGGTGGCCGAAAAAAAAATCCGAAATTTTCTATGTGGTATATAACTCTAGAATTATATTTTCTATTGTTTATATTGCATATTCTTCTATTTAATAAAGGTGTAGTCGTAAATCATAATATCTGTTTAGATCTATTTATTTAAAAAAACATATTTCATGTGTTAGTCTTAAAAAAATTCGGCGAAATATTTTGTGAAATTCGACAATTTCGGTGATGGCCGAAATTTTTGCGGCACCTACCGAAATTAAAAACCTTGGCTGGCGTGTTAGTCGATGAGAAACCGCCACGCACAAGACGCGCCCAACCCGGCTCTCGTGCGTGCGCTGTACACGCGGCTGCATTGCTCGCTTGCTCGCTCTCGGGTGTCTAACGTACGTCTCCTCGCTTCAAATTGGCGAATTCCTTGTGTACTTGCTCATGAGTTGGACAGAATTTGCTTGCATCTTTACCTCTGTACCGGAGATTTCAGTCTTCTTAATCTCCCAAGTCCCAATTTCCGAATGTTTTTTAACTACAAGCGTTTTGCGTTAGCTTGACCAATTTGGAAAATCGCACCAAGATTCGAATCAGTTTGGCCGACTTTCGGCCTAGTCCACCCTTTTTTACCAGTAGCACCAGTGGCTGATTTTTTTTTGTCCACAGGAGTTTGGGCTTGTCCCCCAAGCGCGAAAAATTTGATAGTGATCTTAAGCCTCTACCCCTCATGATTTAAGACTTTCTTTCCCTTCTTCGATCGATCTTCTGGGTACGTTTCGAGTGTTTTCAGTTGTTTTATAGGTATGTTGCAAAAGTATATCATGATGTTGCATACGTTGCAATGGTTGTACACTTATGCTGCAAACATCTGTCCCTAATGTTTCATCTGTTTTTCAGATGTACGTTGCAAGTGTGTTTATCTGAAAGTTGTGTATGTTTTACACATATGTTGCAAATGTTTTATACGTAAGTTGCGTATGTGTTGCAAAGGTTTTCAAGTGTTTCATGTGTTTTTGCAACTGTTTCAGGTGCATGTTTCAAATGTTCCATCTGTCTTTAGACGTATGCTGCAAATATTTCATCCGGATGTTTCGAAAGTATATCGGGTGTTGCACATGTTGCAATGGCGCCAGTGGCTGGCGGCCAGCGCCCGTAAGGCTTCGGCTCCTACCTTGCACCTTCCTCGTGCGGCGCGCTTGCCCTCTCCTCTCCCTCACCTCTCTTTCATTCCCTCCATCTCGCCACGCGCGGTGGTTCGAGCTCGGCGGGAAACCCTACCCAACGAGCACGCAAACGCCCGCGGAGGTGGTGGCCCCAGGTGGGCCGACGGCAGTGTGATGCTCGCGTAGTGGCCCCGGAGCAAGCTGAGGTCCGCACCATCCACTAGCTACGTGCAGGAAACAAGCAACCGTGGGTGTCCGGACACGGGCCTCCGCCCGGACGCCCGGGCGCTAGTGACGCCGAGTAAACAAAGCAAATATTGCATTGCATGCATACACAGTTTTAGTATGCGATGCGGATGATTTCCTTTCCTGCACTTACTATAAATAAATAATATAGATATTTTTATTATTACTATAGTACAGTAATAGTAAAAAATAAAAAAGGGAAAGAAGTGAAGGCAGGCAGCTTTTGCTTGGTTGAAAAAGTCCACGTTAACTCCCTCAACTTTCGCGAAAGTATATTTTTTCTCCCTGAACTCCAAAACCAGGCAAAACACCTCCTCAACTTTTAAAACCATTTATATTGCCTCCCTGGCCCGGTTATAAGCGGCTTTGAAGGTGGTTTTGTCTTTTTCTTTTTTATTTATTTCGGCTGAATCTTTGAAAAATCATAGTAAATCACAGAAAAATTATAAAATAGAAAATCTAATTTTTTTGGACTCCACATGAGTAGATCTACACAATGAACATATAATATAGTATGCTTTAGTACAAAGTTTTTGCTGTAGCTTTAGATCTATGCTTTAAATGGAATAATTCATAGCTGCAGTTTCTATGGTCCAATTATGATGAAATTTTTATGGTGAGCTAATAATTGTATGCTTAAATTGTAGTAAAAATTTCATACTTATTGGATCATGTACAATTTAGTATAGATTTTATTTAGGTTTATGCTTGCTAAATATAAACAAGAGTTGTTAAGTTTTCTTGAGTGGAAACCGGACAAAAAAAAAACCAAACGAAATTCACATACAACTCCACATAATAACGTTATAGTAAACCACTTAGGAAGTAGTTACTATAATCTTATAAATTAACATAGTAATTATCGTAACTCAAAGTGGCTACAGAATAAGTTATTTTATAGCCAGCTACAGGGTAGTAGTTATATATATATAACTACTATATAACTACTACCCTGTAGCTGGCTACAAAATAACTTATTCTGTAGCCACTTTGAGAGGCAGCAGAAGAACATAACATACTGCAAGCTAATTAAGGTAGATTTAGTACTATATTATACTAGTACTAGCTACCTAGCTAGTAGCTAGGCTGCTGCTGCATGCATTCAGGGAGGAGAAGATCCGTGCAAGGAAGTACTTGACAAGCAGGATGAAGCAGCCGAGGCTGCCCATGATGCCCCCAGAGACCGTACCGCCTGTGCACGGCCACTGTGGGGCCAGCCGCCCCTGCTCGGACCCATGGCGAGCGCCACCATGTCGACGACGGACACCCCCACGAGCCCGACGCCGGAAAACAGAGACATCACCTCCTTAACCCAGTCCATTGTCGGTCGGCGGTGGTTCAGATGCTGCCCGCCTGCTCGTCCTTGCACTCGGCCTCCTGATGGGTGGTTCTCTACATCCTCCTCCTCCTTCCATAGCCAATTAGCCAATTAGCCATATATAGGCACCAGTGTGCTACCCTACCCACCAGTTATTAGAAAGCCTGTGCACGACCATAACAGCTATATATATATATATATATATATATATATATATATATATATATATATATATATATATATATATATATATATATATAATATTCAGTAGCCAGCTACAAAATAAGTTATTCCGTAGTCACCTCTATTTATGATAATGTCAATACATATTTACGATAGGTGGGTTACTATAACACATGAAGATATTTACCATAACATTACAATAAACCACTTAGTATGGAGTTACTATAATCTCGTAAATTAACATAGTAATTATCATAACTCAAGTGGCTACAGAATAAGTTATTTTGTAGCCAGCTACATAATAGTTTATATATATATATATATATATATAGTCCATAGCTAGCTACAGAATACCATATTCTGTAGCCGGACCAAAACTTACGAACTCAAGACCCACCGCAACTCCTGAGCGAGATTGGCTTTGACTCAGGGTCCCCCATCCTAATGCATTCATTTAATCCCGAGATTTTTCTCTTTCCTTTCACCGGCCACGAGAACACCAGGTTCGCCGCCCAAGAACGCAGCCACAAAAACACGTTTTGCTTCTTCCTGCTGGAAACGTTCCACCACACGGGGCACTGCGATGGCGTCGATCTGATCCTTCCCCGACCGGCGGTGCGCATCATCCTCATGGGATTCCGGCGACCGGCGGCGGCCTGGCCCCTCGGCGACGAGACCGGCGGCGGCCCTGCTCCCCCGCGCTGCGACCGGCGGCAGCCTCGCTCCCCGTGAAGGCGACGCCGGGCTCAGACGGCCCCTCCCTGTCTTCTCGCGTCATCTCCGGCGTGGCACCTTCCCTGTTGGCCTGTGCGCGTCCTCTTTGTCGTCTCGGAACCGTGACCTGGTCACGATGTGATGCATCAGCCTAGTCGTTGGTGGCTCATCCGCCGGACCTGAGGCGAATCGTCTTTGTCGATGCCCGTCGTAAGTGGATGACAGCTCCGTGATAGGGACTGCATCCTCTCCTTCGGTGAGTGTGACATCTCCTGTTTATTTGTTGATCGGAATCCTTCTCCTATTTATTTGTTGATCCGAATCCGTGAGTATTATACTGTATTTTTTCCCTATGCCTCCGCTTGATTTATCTCTACTTTCAAATAATTTGTATGGATTTCTCTAATTATCAAACTGCATTGTTGTTCATCTAATTATAGATTCTGATTTTTCCACAAATTTTTTTCTGGAAGATGCTATTAGCCTCATGATCTTGCTAAAAGTTTTATCTTCATTAGATCCTGGCTTCCAGCTTCAGAGGTTGTGGATGGTACTGCATCAAAGATTCATCAATTCAGAAACCTCCTGTTCGCTTGTTTTAGAATCGTACTTTTTCAGCGAACGAACAATATTTTCCTCTTACAACCCAACTATACTTTCAGTCATGGCTTATCAGCCAACATGGATCTGATTATATGAATGAAACAAGAAACAATATAGTCTGTAATTATCGAAGCGGTTTGGTACCATTTTGTGATGTTGAGATATATGATTCGCCCAGTACAAGCTAGTGCTATACAGTATGTAACATTTGAAATATCGTAACTGTCTTATGGTAAAATGGTCTTAATACTATAGTAACTACTTATCATGAACCATTTGACTCTCATGTAATTCTCATATCAAGAAACTCGAATTCTCGTAATTATTTCATGGTAAACCATTGTCTCAGTTACAATATAGTATAGTTCTAGACTTCATTCATTCTCGTAACTGGCCAACTAGTTACATGGAACAACCAGAACCTAAACAAAGTAACTCATCATGTAATTGTCATATGAAGCCAACTCGAATTCTCGTAATTATTTCGGTTCTCGTAATTCACATTCAAGGTTCATTCACATTCAAGTTTCATTCTCGTAAATTACACTAAATTCTCGTAAATCATAGTTGTCAAATTCACAAGGATAGCAAGGCATAGATTCTAGTAAATCACAATCAATGGTATCTACAGTAAGATGATAATTACTATATTAATTTATGAGATTATATATATATATATATATATATATATATATATATATATATATATATATATATATATATATATATATATATATATATATATATATATATATATATATATATATATGTGTGTGTGTGTGTGTGTGAGATACGCAGCACAGCAGCAGGAGGCAGCAGAAGAACATAACATAATGCAAGCTAATTAAGGTAGATTTAGTACTATATTATACTAGTACCAGCTACCTAGCTAGTAGCTAGGCTGCTGCTGCATGCATGCAGGAAGGAGAAGATCCGTGCAAGGAAGTACTTGACAAGCAGGATGAAGCAGCCGAGGCTGCCCATGATGCCCCCCAGAGACCGTACCGCCTGTGCACGGCCACTGTGGGGCCAGCCGCCCCTGCTCGGACCCATGACGAGCGCCACCATGTCGACGACGGACACCCCCACGAGCCCGACGCCGGAAAACAGAGACATCACCTCCTTAACCCAGTCCATTGTCGGTCGGCGGTGGTTCAGATGCTGCCCGCCTGCTCGTCGTTGCACTCGGCCTCCTGATGGGTGGTTCTCTACATCCTCCTCCTCCTCCTTCCATAGCCAATTAGCCATATATAGGCAGCCAGGCAACGATGCAGGCCAGATTAGTTGGAAGTGGACAGCAGATGGAGAATACAGCACAAGCAGTGCCTACCAGACTCAGTTCGTTGGTGTCTACAGTAAGATGAGACTAACTCCAATTTGGAAGGCTAGAGCGGAGCACAAATGTCGATTCTTTGCGTGGACTTTGATGCATAAGAAAATTCTCACCGCAATCAACCTATTCAAGAGAGGATGGACCGATGACACTGATCTTGACTGTAAGCTCTGCGGTAATGAGCCGAAAACTCCGGTGCACCTTTGCAAGGACTGCCCTTATACCAAAGAGGTTTGGGCCACACTGAGACGGTGGTTTGATCTTTCGGCACTAGATTCAGTTAGCGATTCAGGTTCGCTACACGCTTACTGGTGGAGGTGCCGGCGAAAATTTGAGAAGAGACAGAGAAGGATGGCATTTTCATCTATTGGTGGTGGTCTGGTGGAATATATGGAAGGAAAGGAATAGAAGAATTTTCCAACAAGAATCTCTAAACCCAACACATGTGGCTACCCTGTGCAAGGACGATGTTCTGTCGGTTGGCTTTGGCACCAAGGAATGAAGCGCCTCAACCGGATTAGTGAGATATTTTTCTTTAGACAGTCTTCCTTCCAGTTATGGTACGGTGCTAGCAAGCCTTCTCCCCCAGCGTTGTTTGGGTGCTTCTTTAGTTTTTTTGGGTATTTTTAGTCTAAGTTGTTTTTTTGTTGCCAGTTGGGGAGGAGCCGCCGGGTGATGTAAATCTTTGTACAGTTTTTACCTTGCAAGGCTTTTGCCGTCCGTTCTAAAAAAACGATGCAGGCCAGACCTGCTATACATATATATACTGTAATTGTACAAGTACATGATTATATAATACTAGATAGCGTGTCTGTATGTTGCTACGGGACAACTAAATCTTTTGTACTAAAAACACACGGATCGCATATAAGATAACAATACTGTTAAATTAAATACCGACGTTAAAAAGCAAAGTTCGTGAAATTAACACGGTCATGGAGAGCGCGGCGTCGCAGGCTCACAAACTCTACTGTATAGACTTTTTCGTGATATGGCTAAGATAATATTTTATATCGGCAGAAAGAATTCTCCGATATCCATTTCTTTCGTGCGCCAATAAATCCATGCATGAATAAGTTCCGCTGCATCTCCATATAATCATGTACACACATGTTCAAGTATATATGTAAATATTAGTGCCTGTCGCATGGATAATACTGCGTGTCTTAAAAAATCTCTCATAAAATTTTAAAACAAAGTATGTTATACTCACCGTATAAATGTATGTGGCTTTAGGACTATTCCACACAGACATATGCGAGCCCTCCGCCGGGCTGCTCCGCCATCACCATGACCCCGCTGCTCTTACTTGAGAGTGTCTCAAAGCTACTGCAGAAGGAGTCGGTCTTGTTCGACCTTGGCCTGAAGCTCACGGAGCTGCTCCAGGTTAAGGCGTCGAAGTTCCTCGTGGGTAGGGTTCTCGTTCCGCGCTGCCGGGGGCTCGACGCATGGAGGTGTGGCATCGCCTGCCCCTCGTGGTGTGGAGATCGATTGCCTGCACCTTTGTCCTCATCGCTCGCTCTCGGCATCCGAGCTCAATGTTGAAGCACTCACGAGTGGGATCGTAAGTGTCTTCGTCATCGGAGTCGGAGTAGCCGAAGCAGTAGTCGCTCGTGGCCATGAAGCGACGCATGGCTTCAGGGTCGCAAAGCCAGGAGAAGTCCGCTCCGGCCCACGCCTCGTCCTCCTCCGAGGAGTCAGCGGGGTGTGGGTCGAGGTTGTGGCGATGAGGTCGAGGGTGAAACGTTGGTGGTGTCCTGAGGGCTCCGCGTGAGCGGAAGCGTAGGCGGAAGCATAGGCGACGGCGGCATTGCTCAACCCGAAGGGGTACGGGGATGGTGCCATCGCTGGGCTCCACTCCACCGGAGTCGACTCCTCAAGAGGTGGCGGGCAGAGCTTGATGACGGGGCGTCGCTGCATGCCACCGGCGTCTCTCCCTTACATAGGCTTAAGCTAGACAGGTCCCCAGCTAGGGACTCTGTACCAAACAGCCGGGTATGGGGGGTACTGGCAGAGCGCATGTGCTCGCCCTAAGGCTTGCGCGGTGTCCGGGTGGTCCCGCCCACGTCGTGCCTGGCGAGCATGACAGAGCGTGCGGCCCGGGCGCCGCCTGCGCCTGGGCTGCTGGGCGTGGATGTTCGTCGGCGGTCGGTGGGGCTCTTGGGGTTGAGGAGTACCATATCGTACTCACATCCTAGACCACTATGAATTCTAGGCTCCCGAACCAGATCACCGTGTCGAGACGCAAGTGGTTGCACGGGGTCCTGCCATCCGGAACTTGTTGGGGATGACTAAGCTGACAGCCGCAGTATGTCCCCTACCTGGCGCGCCAACTGTTGGTGTTTTGGACCGGTGGGCCTCAACCGGCTAGTGAAAGTATACTACGTGCCCCTAATCCCAGATGGTGATGCAAAGAGACACAGGTTTATACTGGTTCAGGCAATAGGTGCCCTACGTCCAGTCTGAGAGAGCGATCTTGTATTCCTTGCACCGAGATGCTTGTAGTAGGGGTTTACAAGCTGAGCGAGAGAGGGAGCTAGTCCTAGGTCTCTGCATGGAGCGGCGTGGGTTGCTTGAGATGTTGATCTCTTGCAGTGAGGGAGCATGTGTATTACAGAGTGTTGAGCGTTGCTGGCCCGTGTGTGTCCATCTCTAAAAGCGGCCCCGGTCACTCCCTTTTATAGTCGAAGGGAGGCAGCGGGGGCGGTACATGGATTTGCTACATGGCATTTTGTGAGCGGAGGCGGCATGTCCTGAGCCCTGTAGCTCATCACTGTGGCAGCATGGTCGTGGAGCGGCCCTGTCCTCGGGCCTGGAGCGGACGCGCCTGTCACGCCTGATCCGGTGCGACGTGGGAGGCTCCTGCTGGCTTGACGCAGGGTATGGTTGCATACTACAGACGACGTCCCGTCGCTGTATGTTGACACGTAGAGACCCGGACATGACTCTCCACGCCACGCTAATCCTCGGAGCAGGGGTTAGGCAGCACAGTGCAGCACGGGTGTCAGTCATGGGCACCTGTGCCGGCACAGGGCGGCCGGTAACCCCTGCCCCGTCCTGTCTCGGACGGCATGGCGTCGATGTGACTCACATCTCGTCAGCCACTCTGCTGTATCGAGCCGTCGTTCGCTGATGTCGCGGGAGTGGTTGAACGCGTAGTTGGACGTGACGTCCTGGCAAGAAGTCGGTCAAGGCGGAGGCAACGGGTTGTTGCCGAGCCGGCCTCGAGCGAGGCTGGAGAATCGTACCCTCGTCCAAGGCCTTACGGGCGGGGCCTTGGGAGAGTCGGAGAATCGGTACCTCGTCCGAGGCCTTATGGGCGGGGCCTCGGGCGAGTTGGAGAATCGGTACCTCGTCCGAGGCCTTACGGGCGAGGCCTCGGGCGAGGCGGAGAATCGATATCTCATTCGAGGCCTTACGGGTGGGGCCTCGAGCGAGTCGGAGAATCGGTACCTTGTCCGAGGCCTTACGTGTGCGGCCTCGGGCGTGGTGGAGAATCGGTACCTCGTCCGAGGCCTTACGTGAGGGGCCTCGGGCGAGGCAGAGAATCGATACCTCGTCGAGGCCTTACGTGCGGGGCTCGGGCGAGGCGGAGAATCAGTACCTCGTCCGAGGCCTACGGGCGGGGCCTCGAGCGTACTCGTCGAGGCCTCACGGTTTCATTTTGGGGCCGAGCCCGCTTCGGGTGAGTCGGGATACTGTCCGAGGTGGGCCGGGTGATCCAGCCGAGCTCGGATAAGGTGGGGGTTTGCCGGTGGTTGTCTCTTGGCTTCGATATTTACAAGGTCTAAGCGATTTTTTCGGTCCTTGCTTAGGGGACCCTTTTTATGGTACCCGACACACACACACACACACACACACACACACACACACATATATATATATAGAAGGCTATAGGTATTGTGTTGTAGGCCTATTTTGGGTTTGGGTTCCGCAATGGGTCTCCAGTTGGAGACAGCCTTAAAAAGGACGATACAGCCGGCGCGCTTAGCACACCGCACCACAGAATGAAATGAGCGGCGGCCTAATAGGCCCTGAAAGCTCCCAGGGTCCATTGCGCAACGATGCGCCCATGGAAACATGGACGGCCCAGGAGGCGTAAGACCAATCTCACAAGTTTCCTCTTTGGATGGATTTGGAATTGTCTTGTAATAAACTTTCCATATCTTTTCTTACAGTGTGCATGTGGTGTTCTTTCTCACCGTGCGTTTGGTTAAGGGACGAGTGATACTCCTATCTCTCTCTTTTTATTGGATTATCCCGTTTTAGTTTATGTTTGGTTTGACGAAATGATTCATTCATGTTTTGTGTTTGTTTCGAGGGATTTAGAGATATGGAGTGGATGTCGTTTTTCCTTCCATTACTAGCCGTTATGTGTGCATCCACCTATTGTCTATCGGTAATCCTAGGAATCATACGTGTGTCCGTAGCTCTGCGTCGAACGCCCCTATTGGTGGACCCGATGTCTAGAAGGCTGTCAATCCTATCTATTCCTATACGCTCCCCTCCTGTCGCCCTCACATATTAAAAACACGCATAGCAGTAACTGCACTCCGTGACAGCGCGCTCTGCCACACCTCCTGCATGCCTTCCTCTCCACCGCACCTCCCGCTGGCCTTCCTCTCCACCGTCGCCATGCCGGCACCCGCCGTGGCGTGCTCCCCCCAGACCGCACAACCCGTGCTACCTCGTTGCGTGAGGTTGCACCCACCCAGCTGCTGTTGCCGGCTCCACCGCGGGCACTGCGTGCGCCCCTATCGTCGGGGGCAGTGCCGTTGCTCATCGGGGGGCACGCAGCCACCCGACCGCTGTCATTCCTCCTTCTCCACCGTGACCTGCACAGCCTGGATCTCACTGTGCAGTGCTTCGCCCGCCCGGCTTGCTGGGTTTTGCTGAAAGCGCATGTTGCAAGTGTATGTTTCAAATATTTCAGAGGTACGTTGGAAATGTTTTAGATGCATATTGTCAAAAGTAGATCAGGATGTTGCATATGCTCAAATGGTTGTAACGTATGTTGTAAAGGTATGTTAACAATGTTTCATATGTGTTTTCGGACGTATGTTGTAAGTGTGTTTATCTGAATGTTGCATATGTTTCGCACATATGTTGCATAGTGTTTTATCTAGGATGTTGCAGTATGTTTGCAAAAGTTTTTCAAGTGTTTTCAGGTATTTTTTTCAAGTGTTTCAGAAGCATGTTGCAAGTTTGTGTTTCATTTGTTTCAGACATATGTTGCAAGTGTTTTTTCTCTGAATATTGTATATGTTGCAGTGGCTACACACATATATTAGAAGCATATGTCCAAGTATTTCATCTGTTTTATACGTATGTTGTAGCAAGCCCTCTATGTTGCAAGTGTTTCATGAGGCATAGTCGGTTCCAATTGGGCGGGCGAGCGCCGGGGGGCGCAGCAGCAGACGCAGGCACGCAGCATGGCACGGGCAAGCAACAGCAGGGGCAAGCAGGGCGTGGCGAGCAGCACGGCGAGCATGCATGCTCCGATGCACGTCCGTGAGTGGGGGCAACCAGAGGGAGCGCGTGGGAGACAGCCACCTGACACGGGACCCGTTACAGAGACAGGGGCACTGGAGCGTTGCTGTTTTCCGCTGATCCATTTTGGCCGCCGGCAGGCCCAACTGACAACCGAGGGAGGTGGGCTCCACTAGCTGTCCGGGCCACACGCCGCAAGTGTGCAGGGGCGAGTGGGCCGCACCGGCGAGCACGCACTGGGTAACCTGGGTTGAGCGGCGGGCGCAACGCGGGTGTCTGGACGCGAGCTTCTGTCCGAACGTCCGGGCGCTAGTAAACCAGATCATCTATAGACTCACCTATGTGTCACAGAATGCATCTATTTTTTCCGTCGATTTTATCTTTTTGCACAAAGTGTCCACAGGGCCACTCGCTCACGACACCAGCCAGCGAAGCTCCTTTCCCACAACGCCGCCCATGGAACTCAGCCACGACACCTGCGGAGCTGGGCGACCAAGGCGCCCGCTGGAGACGACACCGTAAGCTGTGCAAGAGGGATACCGGGTTCCTTGGTTTCGGTGGGGCGTATTTGCCTCGTATCTGAGATGAATATTTTGGTTGTGGGGGAAGATCGAGTGTCCTTCCCTCATCATCATCTCCAATCTAAATAAGCAACATCAACCAAAAAAAAAGTATCATTCCATTGTATCCCGTCCGCCCACTTATCCAAAGACATGCTTAGTTGGTTAATGTGCTAGCTTTTGAACGCTTCAAGTAGGTTGTACCGTTTCCCATCTATATTAGCCAGAAAGTAGCCGAAATTTCATTTCCAAAAAATCTTGTTTATTCATGCAAAGATGCAAATGGGATGTACAAAAGCATAAAAGAAGATACTCCGATCCATAGGAGAACCTGATACAACAACATACTAAAGGATTAGGCCAGACCCTTTAGTTTTTCTTTCACAATGCGATCTAACTTCCTCCCCATCTCTTCGCTCATGTGATTCTGCCAATCACCCACCTTTCCTTTCCTAAAGTATGCTGAATTCTCAATAACCATGTTGCCGTGTCTAAAGAACTCTCCTGTTTTGTTGACATACAGGCTACTAAGCTTCTCAAAGTTGCACAACCTCACCATTTCCTCAGGTACCCCGTCCTCTTCTTCCTTGGTACAAAATGGGACACCAATGAATGCTGCGATCTTCATGACATATTTCACATGTATATATTCAAAGTAAAGTTAACAGACATATCACGCACTAGTAACATAAACAACTTCACTAGGAATATAAGCATTTGACGAAACTTCATGAAGTCATCAAAATCGACGTATCACGCACTAGTAAGTACCGACATTTGTAAACTAGTATCTATACCCAAAATCCCTAACTAAATAACTAACTATAAACTAAATAATAAATAGCTAATCAATCCCTAAACCTAAAATCCTAACCTCAAACCTAAAAATTACCTACGTAAATCACAAACAAATTCACTAACCTAACTATCCTAAATCACTAACTATCATAAATCAATAACAATACTATATTACTAATTATCCTATATTCAATAATCTAACTATCCTAAAACCCTAACTATCCTGTATTACTAATTATCCTAAATCACTAATTATCCTAAAACAATAATAATCAAAATAACATAAAATCGTACCTTAGGAGCGGGCGGCCTTGACGCGCCGGCGTTCGTGGCGCGGCCGGCGCGGGCGGGCGCGGCGTGGGCGGGCGCGGCCGCGTGCGGGTGGCTGGCGGCGGGCGGGCGGGCGGGTGCGGGCGAGGGGCTCGCTCGCGATATTGATTCGGCTCTGCCGCGCCACGGATCAGGGCGCGGCAGTGCCGCGCTAAGATCGGTGGCGCGGCAGGCCCTGCCCCTGTCAGCGGTCAGCGATTCCGGTCGCCGCCACGTCAGCCCTCTGCCGCGCCACCATGCATGGCGCGGCACAGGCATTTGGCCGCGCCAGGGCAATAGACGCGGCCAAAAGTGTTAGTTTTTTTAAAAAAACGACTGTGTTAGATTTAAAATTAGTTTTCAAAAAGTGTTAAAATTAAAAAAAATCACGAGAGCGAGAGCCAACGCCAACTGGCCAAGACACGACGCACCTCACCGCTCTCGGTGTGCGGGTGCAGTTGGTGGTTGTTTGGTTGGCGTCAGCGTTCAAAAATTTGGCGAAATTTCGGTGGTGGCCGAAAAAAAAATCCGAAATTTTCTATGTGGTATATAACTCTAGAATTATATTTTCTATTGTTTATATTGCATATTCTTCTATTTAATAAAGGTGTAGTCGTAAATCATAATATCTGTTTAGATATATTTATTTAAAAAAACATATTTCATGTGTTAGTCTCTAAAAAAATTCGGCGAAATATTTTGTGAAATTCGACAATTTCGGTGATGGCCGAAATTTTTGCGGCACCTACCGAAATTAAAAACCTTGGCTGGCGTGTTCAGTCGATGAGAAACCGCCACGCACAAGACGCGCCCAACCCGGCTCTCGTGCGTGCGCTGTACACGCGGCTGCATTGCTCGCTTGCTCGCTCTCGGGTGTCTAACGTACGTCTCCTCGCTTCAAATTGGCGAATTCCTTGTGTACTTGCTCATGAGTTGGACAGAATTTGCTTGCATCTTTACCTCTGTACCGGAGATTTCAGTCTTCTTAATCTCCCAAGTCCCAATTTCCGAATGTTTTTTAACTACAAGCGTTTTGCGTTTTAGGTAGCTTGACCAATTTGGAAAATCGCACCAAGATTCGAATCAGTTTGGCCGACTTTCGGCCTAGTCCACCCTTTTTACCAGTAGCACCAGTGGCTGATTTTTTTTGTCCACAGGAGTTTGGGCTTGTCCCCCAAGCGCGAAAAATTTGATAGTGATCTTAAGCCTCTACCCCTCATGATTTAAGACTTTCTTTCCCTTCTTCGATCGATCTTCTGGGTACGTTTCGAGTGTTTTCAGTTGTTTTATAGGTATGTTGCAAAAGTATATCATGATGTTGCATACGTTGCAATGGTTGTACACTTATGCTGCAAACATCTGTCCCTAATGTTTCATCTGTTTTTCAGATGTACGTTGCAAGTGTGTTTATCTGAAAGTTGTGTATGTTTTACACATATGTTGCAAATGTTTTATACGTAAGTTGCGTATGTGTTGCAAAGGTTTTCAAGTGTTTCATGTGTTTTTGCAACTGTTTCAGGTGCATGTTTCAAATGTTCCATCTGTCTTTAGACGTATGCTGCAAATATTTCATCCGGATGTTTCGAAAGTATATCGGGTGTTGCACATGTTGCAATGGCGCCAGTGGCTGGCGGCCAGCGCCCGTAAGGCTTCGGCTCCTACCTTGCACCTTCCTCGTGCGGCGCGCTTGCCCTCTCCTCTCCCTCACCTCTCTTTCATTCCCTCCATCTCGCCACGCGCGGTGGTTCGAGCTCGGCGGGAAACCCTACCCAACGAGCACGCAAACGCCCGCGGAGGTGGTGGCCCCAGGTGGGCCGACGGCAGTGTGATGCTCGCGTAGTAGCCCCGGAGCAAGCTGAGGTCCGCACCATCCACTAGCTACGTGCAGGAAACAAGCAACCGTGGGTGTCCGGACACGGGCCTCCGCCCGGACGCCCGGGCGCTAGTGACGCCGAGTAAACAAAGCAAATATTGCATTGCATGCATTGCATACACAGTTTTAGTATGCGATGCGGATGATTTCCTTTCCTGCACTTACTATAAATAAATAATATAGATATTTTTATTATTACTATAGTACAGTAATAGTAAAAAATAAAAAGGGAAAGAAGTGAAGGCAGGCAGCTTTTGCTTGGTTGAAAAAGTCCACTATTAACTCCCTCAACTTTCGCGAAAGTATATTTTTTCTCCCTGAACTCCAAAACCAGGCCAAAACACCTCCTCAACTTTTAAAACCATTTATATTGCCTCCCTGGCCCGGTTATAAGCGGCTTTGAAGGTGGTTTTGTCTTTTTCTTTTTTATTTATTTCGGCTGAATCTTTGAAAAATCATAGTAAATCACAGAAAAATTATAAAATAGAAAATCTAATTTTTTTGGACTCCACATGAGTAGATCTACACAATGAACATATAATATAGTATGCTTTAGTACAAAGTTTTTGCTGTAGCTTTAGATCTATGCTTTAAATGGAATAATTCATAGCTGCAGTTTCTATGGTCCAATTATGATGAAATTTTTATGGTGAGGCTAATAATTGTATGCTTAAATTAGTAGTAAAAATTTCATACTTATTGGATCATGTACAATTAGTATAGATTTTATTTAGGTTTATGCTTGCTAAATATAAACAAGAGTTGTTAAGTTTTCTTGAGTGGAAACCGGACAAAAAAAAAACCAAACGAAATTCACATACAACTCCACATAATAACGTTATAGTAAACCACTTAGGAAGTAGTTACTATAATCTTATAAATTAACATAGTAATTATCGTAACTCAAAGTGGCTACAGAATAAGTTATTTTATAGCCAGCTACAGGGTAGTAGTTATATATATATAACTACTATATAACTACTACCCTGTAGCTGGCTACAAAATAACTTATTCTGTAGCCACTTTGAGAGGCAGCAGAAGAACATAACATACTGCAAGCTAATTAAGGTAGATTTAGTACTATATTATACTAGTACTAGCTACCTAGCTAGTAGCTAGGCTGCTGCTGCATGCATTCAGGGAGGAGAAGATCCGTGCAAGGAAGTACTTGACAAGCAGGATGAAGCAGCCGAGGCTGCCCATGATGCCCCCAGAGACCGTACCGCCTGTGCACGGCCACTGTGGGGCCAGCCGCCCCTGCTCGGACCCATGGCGAGCGCCACCATGTCGACGACGGACACCCCCACGAGCCCGACGCCGGAAAACAGAGACATCACCTCCTTAACCCAGTCCATTGTCGGTCGGCGGTGGTTCAGATGCTGCCCGCCTGCTCGTCCTTGCACTCGGCCTCCTGATGGGTGGTTCTCTACATCCTCCTCCTCCTTCCATAGCCAATTAGCCAATTAGCCATATATAGGCACCAGTGTGCTACCCTACCCACCAGTTATTAGAAAGCCTGTGCACGACCATAACAGCTATATATATATATATATATATATATATATATATATATATATATATATATATATATATATATATATATATATATAATATTCAGTAGCCAGCTACAAAATAAGTTATTCCGTAGTCACCTCTATTTATGATAATGTCAATACATATTTACGATAGGTGGGTTACTATAACACATGAAGATATTTACCATAACATTACAATAAACCACTTAGTATGGAGTTACTATAATCTCGTAAATTAACATAGTAATTATCATAACTCAAGTGGCTACAGAATAAGTTATTTTGTAGCCAGCTACATAATAGTTTATATATATATATATATATATATAGTCCATAGCTAGCTACAGAATACCATATTCTGTAGCCGGACCAAAACTTACGAACTCAAGACCCACCGCAACTCCTGAGCGAGATTGGCTTTGACTCAGGGTCCCCCATCCTAATGCATTCATTTAATCCCGAGATTTTTCTCTTTCCTTTCACCGGCCACGAGAACACCAGGTTCGCCGCCCAAGAACGCAGCCACAAAAACACGTTTTGCTTCTTCCTGCTGGAAACGTTCCACCACACGGGGCACTGCGATGGCGTCGATCTGATCCTTCCCCGACCGGCGGTGCGCATCATCCTCATGGGATTCCGGCGACCGGCGGCGGCCTGGCCCCTCGGCGACGAGACCGGCGGCGGCCCTGCTCCCCCGCGCTGCGACCGGCGGCAGCCTCGCTCCCCGTGAAGGCGACGCCGGGCTCAGACGGCCCCTCCCTGTCTTCTCGCGTCATCTCCGGCGTGGCACCTTCCCTGTTGGCCTGTGCGCGTCCTCTTTGTCGTCTCGGAACCGTGACCTGGTCACGATGTGATGCATCAGCCTAGTCGTTGGTGGCTCATCCGCCGGACCTGAGGCGAATCGTCTTTGTCGATGCCCGTCGTAAGTGGATGACAGCTCCGTGATAGGGACTGCATCCTCTCCTTCGGTGAGTGTGACATCTCCTGTTTATTTGTTGATCGGAATCCTTCTCCTATTTATTTGTTGATCCGAATCCGTGAGTATTATACTGTATTTTTTCCCTATGCCTCCGCTTGATTTATCTCTACTTTCAAATAATTTGTATGGATTTCTCTAATTATCAAACTGCATTGTTGTTCATCTAATTATAGATTCTGATTTTTCCACAAATTTTTTTCTGGAAGATGCTATTAGCCTCATGATCTTGCTAAAAGTTTTATCTTCATTAGATCCTGGCTTCCAGCTTCAGAGGTTGTGGATGGTACTGCATCAAAGATTCATCAATTCAGAAACCTCCTGTTCGCTTGTTTTAGAATCGTACTTTTTCAGCGAACGAACAATATTTTCCTCTTACAACCCAACTATACTTTCAGTCATGGCTTATCAGCCAACATGGATCTGATTATATGAATGAAACAAGAAACAATATAGTCTGTAATTATCGAAGCGGTTTGGTACCATTTTGTGATGTTGAGATATATGATTCGCCCAGTACAAGCTAGTGCTATACAGTATGTAACATTTGAAATATCGTAACTGTCTTATGGTAAAATGGTCTTAATACTATAGTAACTACTTATCATGAACCATTTGACTCTCATGTAATTCTCATATCAAGAAACTCGAATTCTCGTAATTATTTCATGGTAAACCATTGTCTCAGTTACAATATAGTATAGTTCTAGACTTCATTCATTCTCGTAACTGGCCAACTAGTTACATGGAACAACCAGAACCTAAACAAAGTAACTCATCATGTAATTGTCATATGAAGCCAACTCGAATTCTCGTAATTATTTCGGTTCTCGTAATTCACATTCAAGGTTCATTCACATTCAAGTTTCATTCTCGTAAATTACACTAAATTCTCGTAAATCATAGTTGTCAAATTCACAAGGATAGCAAGGCATAGATTCTAGTAAATCACAATCAATGGTATCTACAGTAAGATGATAATTACTATATTAATTTATGAGATTATATATATATATATATATATATATATATATATATATATATATATATATATATATATATATATATATATATATATATATATATATATATATATATATATATATATGTGTGTGTGTGTGTGTGTGAGATACGCAGCACAGCAGCAGGAGGCAGCAGAAGAACATAACATAATGCAAGCTAATTAAGGTAGATTTAGTACTATATTATACTAGTACCAGCTACCTAGCTAGTAGCTAGGCTGCTGCTGCATGCATGCAGGAAGGAGAAGATCCGTGCAAGGAAGTACTTGACAAGCAGGATGAAGCAGCCGAGGCTGCCCATGATGCCCCCCAGAGACCGTACCGCCTGTGCACGGCCACTGTGGGGCCAGCCGCCCCTGCTCGGACCCATGACGAGCGCCACCATGTCGACGACGGACACCCCCACGAGCCCGACGCCGGAAAACAGAGACATCACCTCCTTAACCCAGTCCATTGTCGGTCGGCGGTGGTTCAGATGCTGCCCGCCTGCTCGTCGTTGCACTCGGCCTCCTGATGGGTGGTTCTCTACATCCTCCTCCTCCTCCTTCCATAGCCAATTAGCCATATATAGGCAGCCAGGCAACGATGCAGGCCAGATTAGTTGGAAGTGGACAGCAGATGGAGAATACAGCACAAGCAGTGCCTACCAGACTCAGTTCGTTGGTGTCTACAGTAAGATGAGACTAACTCCAATTTGGAAGGCTAGAGCGGAGCACAAATGTCGATTCTTTGCGTGGACTTTGATGCATAAGAAAATTCTCACCGCAATCAACCTATTCAAGAGAGGATGGACCGATGACACTGATCTTGACTGTAAGCTCTGCGGTAATGAGCCGAAAACTCCGGTGCACCTTTGCAAGGACTGCCCTTATACCAAAGAGGTTTGGGCCACACTGAGACGGTGGTTTGATCTTTCGGCACTAGATTCAGTTAGCGATTCAGGTTCGCTACACGCTTACTGGTGGAGGTGCCGGCGAAAATTTGAGAAGAGACAGAGAAGGATGGCATTTTCATCTATTGTGGTGGTCTGGTGGAATATATGGAAGGAAAGGAATAGAAGAATTTTCCAACAAGAATCTCTAAACCCAACACATGTGGCTACCCTGTGCAAGGACGATGTTCTGTCGGTTGGCTTTGGCACCAAGGAATGAAGCGCCTCAACCGGATTAGTGAGATATTTTTCTTTAGACAGTCTTCCTTCCAGTTATGGTACGGTGCTAGCAAGCCTTCTCCCCCAGCGTTGTTTGGGTGCTTCTTTAGTTTTTTTCGGGTATTTTTAGTCTAAGTTGTTTTTTTTGTTGCCAGTTGGGGAGGAGCCGCCGGGTGACGTAAATATTTGTACAGTTTTTACATTGCAAGGCTTTTGCCGTCCGTTCTAAAAAAAATGATGCAGGCCAGACCTGCTATACATATATATACTGTAATTGTACAAGTACATGATTATATAATACTAGGTAGCGTGTCCTGTACGTTGCTACGGGACAACTAAATCTTTTGTACTAAAAACACACGGATCGCACATAAGATAACAATACTGTTAAATTAAATACCGAATGTTAAAAAGCAAAGTTCGTGAAATTAACACAGTCACTGGAGAGCGCGGTGTCGCAGGTTCACAAACTCTACTGTATAGACTTTTTCGTGATATGGCTAAGATAATATTTTATATCGGCAGAAAGAATTCTCCGATATCCATTTCTTTCAGTGCGTCAATAAATCCATACATGAATAAGTTCCGCTGCATCTCCATATAATTCATGTACACACATGTTCAGGGTATATATGTAAATATTAGTGCCTGTCGCATGGATAATACTACGTGTCTTAAAAAATCTCTCATAAAATTTTAAAACAAAGTATGTTATACTCACCGTATAAATGTATGTGGCTTTAGGACTATTCCACACAGACATATATTGTAGAATAAGGTATTCCACTTGAGTGTATGTTCCAAGATATTGAATTAGATGTTGTAATTCTTAATTTCGACATATTTTTTAGGTCAAGACAACCGATGGTGACACTTTTCTTAGTGGTACATAATTTTATGGTGCACCTCTTGACTATCTGAGTAAGGACAAGTTAGCACTGCAAAGGCTCAGAAAAGCTGCTGAGAAGACCAAGGTTGAGTTTTCCTTCACTATGCATACTAAAACCTATGTCCCCGTTTATCATTACCGATACTTTTGATGCAAAGCAATTCAACATTACCATGATCAGATATAAGTTTGAGTCTCTTGTGAGCAATCTCATAGAGGGACTCAAATTCTTTATGTGATTTGCCTCAAGGATATTGGCAGGACGATGGACCCATGTTGGAATGTCACACCAAAAAGTGTCCATATTTTGTACACAATTTATTTCTCATGAATACATGCGGGTACTATAATAACACTAACTACACTAAATGAAAGATGAGAGAATTTGCATTGCCTCCAGAAGGATTTATTTATTAAGTACTTTGGACTCTACAGGTAGTTTTGAAATATCTGTTTGCATGTCTTACCTCGTATCCTAATTCAAAATTTTATAGTTTAATTAGAATATTTAGGTGATTGTATATATATAATATTCAATACAAGAATAATCTATGCATGATCTTCTCGAAAGATTTCTGTAGTGTAAAGACATCTTCGTTTTTCATGCATGCCCGTGCTAATGCTACGGTAAAAACAAAAGGACAATATATTAATTAAAAAATAAAAACAAAACTTATGCTCAAAGTCAAAGAGATAAATTATGGATGCTTGAATTTTGTCATCCATTATCTACCGGCGTGCCTATAAAATAGACTGAATAAATAATTAAACATAGATAGAAAACTAAATTAATGAAAGGATCATTGCAAGATATCAATCATCTCATAGCTTCGGACAATATCGCAAAGCTACTAAAAACTATAACCATGCCCTCACCTCAAACATTGTCCAGATAAATGAATTACAATGAAAAAAATGGATATCAGAGATTTCTTCCTACCAATATAAAACATTATTTTAGCCACATTACGGAAATGTCTATAAAGTAGAGTTTGTGAGCCTGCGACGCCGCGCATTCCGTGGCTGTATTAAATTCATAAATTTTGCTTTTTGAATTAAATGTCACTTTAACGTTGGTATTTAATTTTTACAGTATTGTTATCTTATCGTGTGATCCGTGTGTTTTTAGTATAAATTGTTAGTTATCCCGTAGCAACGCACGGATACGCTACCTAGTATAAATAAAAAGAATGAAAAAGACGACAAGAAAGATTGGCATTAGGCCAACTCCTTTCGATTCTTTACAAACACATCTGAAAGTTAACATGTGGGTTGTGGGCATCAAATCAAAACAACAAAAAGAACATGGATTCGACCATAAGTAGCATTTGCCCTCTTTTTTTGAAAAAAAAGAATGGTACTACAGAGTTACATGATTGTCAATCTTATCAGCACCATTAATTTTTGGCAATTGTAGAACTCAACCAAGACACCCATTGAAATGCTACATCCCTAGCCCGCAACCCAATTAAGATTAAGTTTTCGCAAGTCTAGCTCCCCAGCCATTATTAAACTGCATGAAAGGCTCCGAAATGAAGACCACTATTTGAAAAAAGAGTAAATGATTATTGTTTCCTTACATACATGATTGTTTCCTTCCATGCATGATTATTGTTTCCTTCCATGCATGATTATTGTTTCCTTCCATGCATGATTGTTTCATTCCATGCATGATTATTGTTTTCTTCTATGCATGTGGCCTCAGGTGATCGATTTGTTTCCTTTAAAGCAGACGGGGATCGCAGAGATGGTAGTTTCTTTTTCTATCGCGCGGGGTATCGCACGGGGTGGGTAGACGGACGAACCAAAATAAATATCGCACCAAAAGATGTCCACGCTTTGTTCTTTTTAGTTATATGTAGGAGAAGTAGAATCCTGCAGAGAGATCGATCGCTTGCATATTGGAAAGGCAATCTAACTGTTAATTAATTTCCATACACAGTTTTCATATCATTCGGTCGGCCCGCAAACTAAATGATTTCCTTTTGTGGACTACTAAAATGGGAAAGAACTCTAAAGTTTGTACTACACCATGCTTGTGTTATAGTGCCATACATAGTACAGAGAAATTTTGATATTTAACCTTTAGACCCGTCCCGTCCTGCCCTGGCCAGTCCGTCCAACCCGGCAAGCAGGCGCTAGGGTTGGGGGCCCCTGCGTCGTCCAGCAGCGGGTTGCCCCCTTCGCCCTCCACAGGCTGGCGGGTGAAGGGGCCGCGACGGCGTTGCTCCACCGGCTCCACGGCTCCTGCAGGTAAGAGCTCTCAAATGAGAGATGAGTATTTTCGTCTTTTCCCGTGTCCCAAACAGTGAAAAAAGGCGCCTAGGAATTACTAAAAGAGAGAAAACCTCGAAAATAATAAATATCAAAATAATTCGCGTGTCCAGGGTTTTATTTCAAAAGGCCTGCGAATTCAATGTCAAATGTTGAGGGCTGCGAATTGAGGGCTAAATATCAAAATTTCTCATTGAATATGAAGGGGAAACAGCTTTTACAATGCACAATTCACTATGGAAACAACTTAGACAAGGCATAATTACCTAGTTACTTCAAATTTGATACAATAAACTTTGGACTTAATATGGACCGTAGCGTTAGCACGGACAATATATTAGTACGAGAAGGTTATGAAGTTTTTCGTGCAACATATTATTGCCGGTTCAAGTTATGAACCCACAATGATGACCTAATATCACTGCCAGTTCATGACTAAAACTAACAGTGATATGAACCGGTTGTGTTATATCGCTACCGGTTGGTTCTATCAACGTTGATTTTAGCTGCAAAACCGTAGCGATAGGCCGGCAGGCACTGTTATCGCCGGTTTGTTACGAACCGGCAGCAGCAGTGAAAGTAAAATCTGTAGTGTGTATTATTTAATATTTTAGGCTGCCAGAAGATTTGACACTACATGCATACATACATTAATATAAGGACTCTCTCCCCTCTCTGTGTGTTGTGCGCGAAATCAGAACACTAGACCGGATCCTTTGAACTTGTCCTCCACGAGGCGATCCATTTTTTCTGCCATCTCCTTGCTCATGTGATTGGCCCAGTCCCCGACCTTCCCTTTCCTAAACACGGAAGAGCGCTGGAAGAAAAGCTTGCCCCCTGCCGCCTCAACACCATCTGAATCTGACTGCTTTATTAGCTTGAAAGTTGCGAAGTGAGTCGAAGCTGCAGAAGCTGACAACCTGCTGGGCAACTCCACGGTCGTCCTCCTCCTGAGTGAAGGGGACACCGAGGAAGCTCGCAAGCTTCCTGGCAACCTCGAGCGTGTCAGACGCCATCTGTTCGTACCTGAGAAACATCACCTCTCGTGGCCTCGCCGAGCTCTCTTTCCAGTACTGAAGGTAGTGCTCCCAGAAAGGGCCGAAAGGAGAGCAGCCCTCGCAGAACATGGCGAAGGCAGCGTCGAGGCCGACCGGGGCCCCTGTGCCGATCATGTTCTCAAAGTGCCACCTCGAGACGAAAGCATCCTTGGGCTCCCGGCAGAGGTACACCACCCTGCAGCCGAGGGTGGAGACGGCGGGCGGGAGCAGCGAGAGAGGCAGGTGGGTCGAGAGCAGCCTCGGCGACGGCAGCGTCTCCAGATGGTCGAGGTCTCCACCACCCGTGGAGCTGAAGCCAATGAAGGGCACGGCCATCTGTGGGTGGGTTGTGAGCAGAGGGTGGGCGCTGAGGCTGCAGCGGGAGCGGTTGAAGATGGTGAAGGCGAGGGCCTTGAGCCAGTTGGTTCCGCTCTTCGGGTGCGTCGCCAGGATGATGTCGTCGCCGCGGGGCTTGAAATTGTCTCTCACGGCCATGAATTTTCCTAGCGTGTGTGATCTGAGCCAGCACTGGTTGTAGAGGGTGAGAGGCGTCGTCCATCCTTCCCTTGTGGGAAGTCTAGCTACAAGATCAGCTTCTTCACTGTTGCTACTTTCACTCGGGTAATTAGTGAAGCTCTCCTTGATCTCAGAGTGAACCTGCGCCATGCGGATAGGATCTAGAGTGTCTCGGTAACGGTACTCGCTTCTTCTTTTGCCAATGAAATTTTGGGGTCTTCACTCATGCTATTATATATATAGATCGATGGGGATTAGCTGGTGGATGAGCGCGCGTGTGTGTGTGTGTGTGGGTGGGGGGGGGGGGGGGGGGGGGGGGGGGGGGGTGGGGGGGGGGGGGGGGGTTGGGGGGGTCAGGGGTGTGGTTGGGGGTTGGGATCGGAGGAGGATGCAGAAGGGGAGTGAAAGGGGCTAGGATAATCTCTACTAAAAAGCGTGGCGCAAGTGAAGAAATATTAGGGTAACGATAACATCCCACGCTTTTTAGCACTTGCGGCGAAGACATCATCCAACCAAAATAAATCTAAGGCTCATATTAAGATTTTCATAAAAGATTGAGCCAATAAATAGGTGGCTAGTATATGCACCTATCGTGAAGTTGAGAGAGCCGAAGAGCATGCCACGTGCACGCCTGCTGAGATGAGCCGTGACATGGTGTGCACATGTTTGACATGGCACGATGCGGTGTGGATGTGCTGGTTTTGTCACTACGTCTGTTAAAGACTCATCAAAGGAGTCGTTGCCGAAACAATGTCTCCATAAGTGATCCACAGTTACACCATTCATTCCTCGCAGCAACGTCTTGTGTGTACCTAAAATTCTCCACAAGTGATCCATAGTTGCAATCGTGTATTTAAGGACGTCCGCCTCCGTAAATCGATTTTAGGAGACCAACGCTCAGAATGAGCGCCTCTGAAAATCATCGATTAACATAGACCGTCGTCTTAAAATGCTCACCTCCGAAAATCGATTTACGGAGGAGGCGGATATCCTAAGACGACTGCATCCATTAATCAATGATTTTGGAGGCTATCGCCGACGCCCGCATTTGTAAATGATTTTCTGGAGTCGAGCATTTTTCTAGAGCCCACCTGAGCATTTACCGTTGGATTATCTATTAATTCAAACGTTTAACTGGAGAGTACGTATTTTACTATATTTATACTGGTTGGATTGTTCATTAATTCTAGCACCCAAACGGTGAGTACGTACTTTTCCATGTTAGCAATGTTTAGACCTTATTATATGTACAAATTTGTTAAGTTGTTATATTTATTTTATTAGATTACAAATTGTTGGACCAATTTGTACCTACCTATCAAGTTATTGCATGATGGGAGCAATTTACTCTTTAGAATTTGAGATGCTGAGTCATGGAGTTAGCACGAGCCTCATTGAAAAAATAATAATTTGAGCTGAAGATAATGGCTTCACACCTATACCAAGTTTAATATGAGGATAGGCTTCACGCCTACCAAATTTAATTTGAGGACAAGCTTCACACCTACCAAGTATAATTTGAGGACAAGCTTCACACCTGCCAAATTTAATTTTTACCAAGTGCCTATTTAGTTCCCAAAATTTTGCAAAATTTTTCAAGATTTCCCGTCACATCGAATCTTTGGACGCATGCATGAAGCATTAAATATAAATAAAAAATAAAACTAATTACACAGTTTAGACGAAATTCACGAGATGAATCTTTTAAGCCTAATTAGACTATGATTGGACACTAATTGCCAAATAACAACGAAAGTGCTACAGTACCATTTCCCAAAAAAAATCGCCAACTAAACAAGGCCCAAATATAACCAGTAGACACTTTGCCACTTCCATATCTCATTTGAAACCTGATAGAGTGATAAAGCGCATATACAAATTATATTTCCAAAATGAAATGGACTTGTTTATTGCAAACATGGAAAAAAAATTGTGTCAAATCACACAAGACAAAATGAGATACATGTTAAAACACAAGGCCAGATCCATTGAGTTTCTCTTCCATAATGAAATCTATCTTTCTCCCCATCTCTTCGCTAATGTGATTCACCCAATCTGTCGAACGATGTCTCCCGCCTGATTGGCATGCAAGCCGCTAAGCTTCTCAAAGCTGCATAACCTCACAACCTTCTAAGGGACCCCATCTTCTTCTTTCTTGATACTGAATGGGATGCCAAGGAACGTTGCGATCCTTTTGACACACTTCACTGGTTTTGGTTTCATATCCTCATACTTGATAAAAAAGAACTTTGTCAGGATTTGCGATCCTCTCCCTCCATTACTCGAGGCAGTGCTCCTAAAAAGGACCATAGGGTGAGAAACCTTCAAAGAACATGTCAAGAGCATCTTCCACATTAATGCTATATTCTCTACTAATCTTGTTCTCAAAATGCCGTCGAGACACAAACGTGTCCTTTGGCCCTCGGCAAATGTACACAATCCGACAACCACAAGTTGTTATGGAGTCTGGGAGCAATGAAAAGGGCATATGGGTGGCTAGAACTCTTGGGGAAGAGAGTGTATCCACATAAGTCAGCTCCACACCAAGAGGCGGAAGATGTTTACCATGCTTTGGTGGCTTGTCCGCATGCTTTGGCTCCGCGACAGGCTATGAGGGAGCACTGGGTGTTGCCATCAGAGCAGGATTTAGCCAAGGCTGATCCAGACTGGTTGATCACTACTACAGAATCGATTTTTAGGGGCGGCTCGTAACCATTTGTAGGGGCGGTTTGGTCAGCCGCCCCTACCGAACCGTCTCTACAAATCATGCATTTGTAGGGGCGGTTCCCAGGCCGCCCCTACAAATCGATTTGTAGGGGCGGCTCGTATTACCAGCCGCCCCTACAAAATGATTTATAGGGGCAGCTCGTATTACTAGCCGCCCCTATAAATCGATTTGTAGGGGCGGCTGTAGTACCAGCCGCCCCTACAAACAGGTATTTGTAGGGGCGGTTCAATCTAGAACCACCCCTACAGTACGTTTTTCCGCAAAAAAAAATCAAATTTACAATTCAAAATCTAGATCCACATGCATATGAAACATCCATAAAACTAACTAATTGTTCACTAAAATCAAGAAACATGGACCAAATAAGGGTATGATCTTGTTCCCCTCTCTAATTTACCTTAGTACATTTAAAACTTAGGTCTAATTTGCTTCATAAGTAGCTCAGGCACCATAGAAGAGAGAGAAAAACAAAACTCTAATTACTCACTAACCAACCATTAAAACTTCAAAAAAAGTGTGAAATAGCATTTTCTTATCTTCTAGAATCTCTCCACCAAAGAATTTGAGATCAAAACCTTCTCTCCTTAGTAGAGCAATTTTTGGGAGGTGCCTAAGGTCTCCCCACCTTTCTTTCACGGGTTGGAGTAAGTGACCCGAGGAGGAAGAAGGTGCTGCAGCTGTTTTATATGTGGGTCATTTGTAGGGGCGGCTGTTGATTGAGCCACCCCTACAAATCGAAGCTATGTATATGGGGGCATCACCAGCCGCCCCTACAAATAGCAACTCCAGGGGCGGCTGGTGATTGAGCCGCCCCTACAAATCAGACCTCATTTGTAGGGGCGGCTCGTATTACCAGCCGCCCCTGCTGTTCCATTTGTAGGGGTGGCTGGTGTCTGGGCACCCGAGCACGTCACTGTTGGGGCGGCTCCATCACCAGCCGCCCCTAAAAAAAAACCAAACCGTTGCTAAAATCGTTTTTTTAAGTAGTGGATGATGCTGCTACGCAATAATTCTTTGGAGGTATTGACAAATGTCTTCATGCTCTTTTGGCATACTTGGAGTATACGAAATAAGGTGATCCACGAGGATATCTGTCCTTTTATAGCCAGCTCGGTCACCTTCCTAACCAGGTATATGACTTCCCTGACTAATATCCGACAGCAGGGTGAATGCATGGATTCAAAAGGGAAGCGTTGTGCGGAGTTTGCAGCCGGTAATTTTCAGAGACAACCAGCAGTTCAGAGGACGAAGTATTGGGTGCCACCACCGCAGGGTACCTTCAAGATTAATGCTGATGCTGCTTTTAATCAGTTAGATGGAGATGCTGCAGTGGGAGTCGTGATCCGAGATTGGAAGGGCTCTTTGAAACTAACTGCCTGGCGCATTTTATCTTACTGCAGGGATGCAGAGGAGGATGAAGCTGTAGCATGCCTGGAGGGTGTTCACATGGCGATGAGATGGCGCAGTACGTATGCTCTCAATGATGCTCGGACGGAACCAGTAGTTCTTGTAGAGTATCATGGGCTGTAACCACCCCTCTCCTGATGGAAGTTTGGATATAAGGTCAGCAGCACAGTTTTCAAACGAAATGGCTTCAGAGGAGCCTTTTGTGGCACTTTCATCCTCGACTTGTGACATATAGCTCAACTACTTTGGAGTTGTGCAGTCTCGCGCTAGCTAGAATGGATTGGATGGGCAAGAGAGATATGCGCCCTGTTCGTTTGGGCTTATTTGGCTTATAAGCCGTCAAATCAGTCAACAGTACTTTCAATTATGGTTTATCAGCCAAATAAGCCCAAACGAACAGGACGATGACTACAATCCTGCCTCGCAGGGCACAGTAAATAGCACAAGGTCCCTAGCATTCTACCGGAAAATGGAATAGATGGACAGCGGAGGTAGGTGTACATGTTTTTTTTTTTGGTTGGTGGAACAGATCTTGTCCTCCCATGCATATATGTAATCCAGTGATAGCGAGCGTGTTTTTTCTATATCAAAATAAATAAAATATAAACCTCGTGATTGGCGAGTGTACTGTACGTGTTTTTCTAAGCAAAAAGGATATACTGAAGAGAAAATGAGACGCCCAACTAACCCGAGTTGATCGTGTGGCTGGTTACATGCGGCGCCGGCTCCGATCCGCTCCATCGATCGCATCGGGTGTGGCGTGTGTGATGACTGATAGATGGCCGATGGCCCCCTTGCCGGAATGCCGGATGCATGCATGCGCCGTCGATCTGCATGTGATGGTGATGTGGCAAGTTAGCCCGGCTTTTGCGTGCCTGCTGTTAATTACGATGATGACTGATATACGTAGTATGAGCGACGATCCAGCGCCGCCCTTGCCTACTTTTGTTGCGTTGCTGGCCCAGCCTGTGCGCGCGCGCTCTCTCTCTCATCCATGTTCGCTCCGTCACGTAATACAGTGTATTTTAAAAAATTTAAGATAAATTAAAAAAGAACATAAAATGCACATGTACCTTTGTTTTATTTTCTAATCAGACGCTATCATCAACATGATTAATGATAATTGGTTGATAAATAGAAAGTATTTAATGTAAAACTGGTTTTTGTCCTTAGAATGCATTATGTTTTAGAACAATTTTTTAATGTTATAATACTATATGTTACAGGATGGAGGGAGTACAATACAAATACAATGCGTGTGTGTCTATATATATATATATATATATATATATATATATATGTATGTATGTATGTATGTATGTATGTATGTATGGAGAGTATATTCAGTGGCTAGCTATAAAATAAGTTATTTTGTAGCCACCTCTATTTACTATAATTTTATATACTAATTTACGATAATGTCAATACATATTTACGATAGTTGGGTTACTATAACACATGAGGATATTTACCATAACGTTATAGTAAACCACTTAGTAAGGAGTTACTATAATCTCATAAATTAATATAGTAATTGTTGTAACTCAAAGTGGCTATAAAATAAGTTATTTTGTAGCCAGCTACAGGTAGTAGTTCTGATCCGTTTTTCACGGACATGCACCCCACTCTTAACCCGTTAGCTAGAACCCGTTTTTCACGGAGGTTCATTCTGACGCTCTCTCTGCTAGCTTTAGATATTTAGAGCACTCGAACGGCTCTACGGCTTTAGAACTCTAAAGCTACGTAGAGCACACGTTCTAATACTTAGCGCACGTAGGAGCTCCCGTCGTTCTTAGCCCTTTAGTTCAGAGTCCGACCGGACCTCTTGCACCCCCATCTTATTCCCACGCGTTTGTAACCCCACAACAACTTAGAGCACCTGGGCTCAGGAATAAAGTCTCCGACCGACTCAAACTGGACGTAGGGCACGTTGCCTGAATCAGTATAAACCCTGTGTCATTGAGTGTTAGGCCACATCTGATCATAACGTACGATAAAACTATAAATATTTACTTGTTGGTCACTTTTCGCACCGACAGTTGGCGTTGTCCGTGGGGAGGACGCCGTATGTTCACGCTTTTGGTCATCGGATGGCCCACCTTTCCGCCATCTTCGTCATGACGGGCTCAAGCGATACGATTCGCTTTGGCTCACTGGAGTTTCCCACACTCCCACCTTTTGGGATGTGGGTTCTTCCCGTCTTTGAGCCGTCCTGGACCTTCCTCTTCGAAAGCCTGGACTTTGTCGCTGTCCGGCTCGGCGTGCTTCTCCTCCGCGAGGAGGCACCTATCCCGGCGCCCGTCGGAGGAGGGGCGCCCCCGTCGGCCCTGGGCCACCCAATGACTTCAACGACGAGGCACCTGTGCTTCGCTCCGAGCCCACGCTGGGCTCAAACTCTACTGTGAGTAACGTATATATTGTTCTTTACTCGCTATTTTATATCTTCCGCTGATTTTCTGGAGGGACCCCGTCGTCCCCACCACAACCGACATGCGACCAGTTCCCCTATGGCCTCGTGTCCCCCGCGGACGTGTACGCACGGGGGCTTTGAAATATGCTGATGCCGCCCCCTCTCACATCTGAATTTGTGGGGATGGCGGGCTACACGCCCGCCTCTTTCCATGACCTCATGGATGACGAGGTTGAGAGCGACGGCTCCAGCATCGGCGACGTGGTGGCACCTAGCCACCCTATGTCCCAGGAGTGTGCTATGGAGGACGCTCCGGGACAGCCATCAGTAGTTGCCGAGTCTCTACAGACTCACACCCCTCCGGACCCTCGTGCGGAGGCCCTCGTGCGTGCGTAGGAGCACGGCGAGGAGTTACGATAAAGATGGCAGAGCCAGCTGCCATCTGCGCCGGCACACACGACGCAGCACGCTGCGCCATGCACGCGCAACCCGGCAAGCGGCGCCCGGGGTCGCACCCGCTAGGTCCAGTGCAACATCATGGACGGGGGGAATGATCCCCCATAGTTCACTCGGGCCGGCCAGAACATCGCCGCTGCGGCAATGCTTCTACGTGGCCTTCCCAAACCTATTGACCCCCAAGAACAGGCGGTACACCAAAACCTCCGAGCACTGGTAGAAACCACCATCGTTCAATAGGCGGAGAGATCCACGTCGCGACACCGACTCACGGCCTCTTTCCCTACCAGGGGAATAGGGCCACACCAGTCGAATCGCTCCATTCACTAACCACTACAGTCACCGGCGCATGGAACTGGAGGCCGTAGCTGCACCATAGCCTGACCTGGCGCCCGCTCCACACCGGCCACCTGTGTGCGAACGCCTCGGGCTGAACTGAGACGCTCATAGCATCATCAGCGACTGGTGTCAAGTTCAGCATGATGATGACATCCTCCAAGCGGTGGTGAGAGCAGGCAGCACGAGCCCTGGCCGGACCATCGAGGGGGGCGAGGAAACGCACCCCAGGCATGGCCGCCGACCGAACGACCGGAGTCCTAGCCCGGATGGCCCAGGACCATGGGCCTTTGGCCATCGCATCTAGAACATGTTGTTCCCACAGCGCTTCCGACCGCCCTCCAACATCGCCAAATACACTGAGGAAACAAATCCTGGTATATGGCTCAAAGACTTCTGGCTCGCCTACCGAGCCAGAGGGGTGGATGATGACCACTTCATCATTCAATACCTCCCATCTGCATGGGGGAGCATGTTTGAGCATGACTCAAATTCCTCCCGTCTGATAGCATCCATGACTGGGCGGACCTCAAGAAGATCTTCATCGGGAATTTCTAGGGGACTTATGTCCGCCTTGGGAACTCCTGGGACCTCAAGAGCTGCCAGTAGGAGCCCAATGAGTCCCTGTGGGATTACATCCGTAGGTTCTCAAAATGATGCAACTCCCTTCCTGATCTCGTTGACGTGGACGTCATCAGCGCGTTCCTCTCTGGGACGACCTATGAGTCCCTGATCCACAAGCTAGGCTATCTGAAGCCTCGTACCACCCCCGACCTGCTTGATGTCGCCACGAACCACACCTCCGGCGAGGAGGTGGTCAGAGCGGTCTTTAGCAAAGGCTGGGACAAGGGCAAGGCCAAGCGCGAGGATCAAGACGAGGGCCTCTCCACGCAGAGGTGCAAAAAGAACAAGAAGGATCGACGCCGACTGGCCAACTTTGCTTTGGTCATCGTGAATAATCATGTGGGCAAGCAGCCCTAGCAGGGCTAGCTTGGCCAATTTGACAAGCTCATGGAGAGTCCATGCACCAACTATGCCTACCCCATCAAGCACCTCTATAAAGACTGCAAACTCCTCAAGCGCTTTCTGCGATAGGCCGACAGACCAAACGAATGAAAGGGCAAGGAGGCTACAGCCAAAGAAAGGAGGCACGACGGGCAAGGATGGGGACAGTTTCCCTAACCCTGAGGAATGCCTCATGATCTTTGGGGGACCCGATGCCGTCTACTCCAAGCGCCAGCACAACATACGCTACAAGGAGGCATGTGTCGCCGAAACAGCCGTCCCCTCCTTCCTCAGCTGGTCAGAATCTCCGACCACTTTTGATCAGAGGGACTATCCTTTCCACGTCGCCAGACCAGGTTGCTACCCGCTCATCGTCGACCCCACTATCCGCAAGAAGCACCTCACCAAGGTGCTGATGGACGGAGGCAACGGCCTCAATATCCTCTACGTCGACACCCTCGATGCCATGCGCATCCCCCAGTCGGAGCTCCATCCAGTGAGCTCTCCCTTCCACGGTGTGATCCTAAGAACGTAGACATATCCGCTCGGGCAAAACGACCTGCCTGTCACGTTTGGCAACCGAGCCAACTTCTGCTCGGAGGTCCTCACCTTCGAGGCGGTGGACTTCCTAGGGTCCTACCACGCCATCTTGGGGCGGCCATGCTACGCCAACTTCATGGCGATCCCCAACTACACCTACCTCAAGTTGAAAATGCTAGGACCAAATGGTGTCATCACTGTGGGTAGCACATTTTCGCACGCCTACACGTGCGACCGCGAGCATTACGAGCTCGCCACTGCCATCATCAACTCAGCCGAGCTCCCTCAGCTCGGAGAAACATCGACCCCAGCAATCTTGGACTGCAACAAGCCAACCTCCTCGACTGCCTTCCACCCACTCGAGGAAACTAAGGCAATAGGGATCGACCCCACTGACCCAACCAAGATGGTGCGGGTCAAGACCTAGATCCCAGCCAATTAGGAATGCGAGCTCACCGACTTCCTACACGATAATCGCAATGTCTTCGTGTGGAAACCTTCTAACATGCCTGGCATACCACAAGAGGTCACCGAGCACGCATTACGCCTTGTCCCAGGCTCAAAGCCCGCCAAGCAACGCCTGCGTCACTTCGATGACGAGAGGCATAGGGCCATAGGCAAGGAGGTCGCCAAACTCCTAGTAGCCGGTTTCATCAAAGAGGTATACCACTCTGACTGGCTTGCCAATCCTGTTCTTATTAAAAAGAAGACCGAAAAATGGAGAATGTGCGTTGATTATACTGGCCTCAACAAGGCGTGTCCAAAGGACCATTTTCCTTTGCCGTGCATAGACCAGATAGTCGATTCCACCTCAGAATGCAAAATCCTCTCCTTTCTAGATGCCTACTCAGGCTACCATCAGATCGTAATGAAAGAGTCTGACCAACTCACAACTTTGTTCATCACCCCATATGGTTCATATTGCTATGTAACCATGCCTTTCGGTCTGAAGAACGCTGGTGCCACCTACCAATGGTGCATGCAGCAATGCTTCACCGACCAAATCGACCCACTCGACCAGCCTGACCAAGTAGAGTGGACAAAACCAATAATCGCCGTCTATGTTGATGACATAGTGGTCAAAATGGCTCAAGCTGGCGACCTGATCATGAACTTGGCCGCAACGTTCATGAACCTCTGAAGGTTCAACATCAAACTGAATCCCGAAAAATGTGTTTTTGGGGTTTCGAAGGGGAAACTGCTTGGATAAATCGTGTCCGAACGCGGTGTCAAGGCCAACCCCAAAAAAATCACGGCCATCTCCAACATGGGCCCTATACGCAATGTTAAGGGCGCACAAAGGCTCACCGGCAGTTTGGCCGCCCTAAGCCGATTCATCTCCCGGCTAGGCGAGCAAGGGATGCCTCTCTACAAGCTTCTCAAAAAGACGGATGCCTTCGTCTAGACTAAGGAAGCACAGAAGGCTTTGGAGAGCCTCAAAGCATCGCTCACGTCGGCCCCAATCCTCGTCTCTCCCGAATAGGGAGAACCCCTCCTCCTCTATGTCGTGGCAAGCAACCACGTTGTGAGCGCCGCCCTGGTTGTCGAAAGGGAGGAGCCGAGACACCACCTTAAGGTCCAATGACCCATATACTTCATCGGTGAGGTACTCACCAATGCCAAGGTACGGTACCCCTAGGTGTAGAAACTTCTATACGTCGTGCTGATGGTGACCCAGAAGCTCCTACACTACTTCACCGAGCACGAAGTTATGGTCGTCACTTCATTCCCGCTGGGAGACATCATCCGCAACCACGACGCCGTAGGATGGATCTCCAAGTGGGCACTCGAACTAATGGGTCATGACATCAGGTACATCCTCTACACCGCTATTAAGTCTCAGGCTCTCATGGATTTTGTCATCGAATGGATAGAGGTCCAGCTCCTGACCCTAGACGTCACCCATGACTACTGGATGATGTACTTCGATGGGTCGATGATGGTGCCCGGCTTAGGGGCTGGAGTGGTTCTAATCTCCCCGGATGGGAGCAGGCTCCACTACGCGATCCATCTCGATTTTTCAGCCTCAAACAACATCATAGAATACGAGGCCCTCATCAACGGACTGCGCATCGCTATCGAGCTCGGCGCTACACGGCTGTACGTCCGTGGTGACTTAGAGTTGGTCGTCGACCAAGTCATGAAGGAGTCCTCTTGTAAAAGCCCCCTCATGGCAGCATACTGCCAGGAGGTGCATGAGCTCGAGGACAAATTCTAGGGGATAGAACTACATCATGTCCCCCAAAAGGACAATGATACTGCCAATTTTCTCACAAAATTAGCGGCCAGACGGGCTCCATCTCTAGATGGAGTCTTCATCAATGATCTCCAAGAGCTGTTCGCCCGTATCCTAGAAGGTCCGATCTAGACACACCCCGATGCCAACCTGGCGCTCGAGGGCTCTGACCTCGGTGCTTCCATGACGACGTCGTCCACCAACATCGCCATGGTAGCACTCGATCAAGCCGACTGGTGAGCACCGCTACTCACCTACCTCCTCGAAGAGGTTCTCCCACCCGAAAGGACTAAAGCACGATGGATCGCTTGACGCGCCAAGACGTTCGTCACATTCTGTAATGAACTTTACAAATGAAGTCCATCAGGAATACCACCAACATCGCCATGGAAGCACTCGATCAAGCCGACTGGTGAGCACCGCTACTCACCTACCTCCTCGAAGAGGTTCTCCCACCCGAAAGGACTAAAGCACGATGGATCGCTTGACGCGCCAAGACGTTCGTCACATTCTGTAATGAACTTTACAAATGAAGTCCATCAGGAATACTCATGAAGTGCATCCCTAACGACCAAGCGAAATAACTCTTCCTTGAGGTCCATGCCGGAATCTGTGGACATCACGCAACCCCGAGGTCGCTGGACGGAAAAGCCTTTCGCCAAGGTTTTTACTGGCCCACCGTGCTACGAGATGCAGAGGAGGTTGTTCGTAGGTGTGAGGGATGCTAGTTCTACGCTCGACAAACTCATTTGCCAGCACAGGAGCTACAAACCATCCCCATCACCTGGTCATTCGTGGTCTAGGGCCTCGACATGGTCGGACCCCTCAAAAAGGGCTCGGGCTGCTTCACTCACCTACTCGTAGCGGTTGACAAATTCACCAAGTGGATAGAGGCAAAGCCCATCACCAACATCAGCTCAGAAGAGGCAGTCAAGTTCTTCCTTGACATCATCTACCGGTTCAGTGTTCCTAACTGTATCATCACTGACCACAAAACTAACTTCACCGGGAAGAAGTTCCTAGACTTCTATGATGAATATGACATCAGGATCGACTGGGCCTCGGTCGGACATCCACGTACTAATGGATAGGTTGAGCGTGCCAATGGCATGGTCCTTCAAGGACTCAAGCCACGCATCTTCGATCAACTCAATAAGTATGCCGGGCGATGGGTCGTAGAGGTCCCAGCGATCCTCTAGAGCCTAAGAATGACCCGAATTGATCCACAGGGTTCACACCCTTCTTCTTGGCCTATGGAGCTAAAGCAGTATTGCCCTCCGACCTCGACCACGATGCCCCAAGAGTGAAGGCCTTCGACCACGACCAAGCCATGGATTCTTAGTAGGACACGGTCGACCTACTCGAGGAGGCTCGTGAGACGACCGTCATCCACTCCGCTCGCTACCAGCAAACTCTCCGCAGGTACCATGAAATAAAAATCAGAGAAATGATCCTCGAGGTCAGAGACCTCGTGCTCTAGAGAACCCAATCAACTAAGGAGAAACACAAACTCTCTCTACCATGGGAAGGACCCTACACGATGACTAAGGTGATCTGACCGGGCATCTACTGATTGATGGACGACAATGGCAACGTTCTCACCAACACTTGGAACATCGAATAGTTACGTCGTTTCTTCCCCTAAAATTTTGGTCTTACCGCTTTCTTTCATTCAATGTTTTGCTCCTATAAGCACCCCAGCACGAACACTTTCAGCTCGGGTCGCTCAAGGGCTCCACGAGAGTGCGATACCATCCCTCTTTTTTACTATCATATAGTAATACTTTTCACCTGAATGAAAGGGTAGTCCGTTCCTTTAATTACCCTACGTAACTTATGCTTTAAACTTTCGACCGATCACACCCCGCCACGACCTACGGTTATGAGCAGCTGAGCCTCATGGGCCATGCTTGGGTTCTTAAAGTTGCAGCCTATGGTTCAAACGGGTAGGTGCAAAAAAGAAAGAATAAAAAACAAAGCTATGCTAGGGTAAAAATAAAGAACGGATAGGACAAGATTCCATCACAAAACAAATTGTTGTATTCATGAATACACTAAAAACTGTTTACACGGGCCCCCCACGAACTTATTTATTACATCTACTAACTACTTCTACTCTAAACTCTACTATGTCCAACCGGCGGCATCGGCTAATGTCTCGGTCGACAAGGATAGGGTCCGCTCACTCTGTGACTGGACAACATTTGGCTCGGTCGGAGGTAGGACGATGCTCGCTTTCGACCCGGTCTCCACTCCATCCATAGGCTGGACGACGTCTTCTTGATGCACGCCTTCAGCCATGCTCACACGGCACGCCTCCATCACCTATTAGGGATTCCTTCAACCATCTGTGTGTATGGCACCAAGCTCTCCCCGAGCGAGTGGATGGCATCCACGCTCAATCCATCGGCGTACCCTCTGCAGATGGCAGCAAAGTCTAGGTCTAGATGATGCGTCGCCACTGAGGTCAGCACCCCCGACGTCCCGTAGAACATCCCATTGGAGATGAGTGCTCGAACCCCATTCGGGACCTCCGCCAACTGGACGACAGGCGTGCTAGTGCTCGGCGCCAACCCAAACACCTCCGAGACAACGACCTGGGTGACGTTGCGGATCTAGTCAAGCTCCCCCTCAAGAGCACGTTGCTCTTCAAGGGACTTGGCCAGCGCCTCTGTACTCCGACCAATCGCCACCTTGGCTGTCTCTAGCTCCCGCTCTAGTGATCCAATCCTTCTGCCCAGTTCTGGAAGAAACGACGACAAGCTCAGAGGCATGGGAAAGGAAAAACCAAGACATCAACCGAAGATGGAATGGATACATACCAAGGCGGGTGCCTTTGAGGATGGAGAGCCCTTCCTCCTACTAGGTGACATTCTCGAGCAGTCGGGCATTCGACTCCTCCAGCCCAAGCGCCCGCCCCCAGAGCGTGAGCACTTCCTGGTCAACCTCCGACCGGGCCTTCCACTCCATCTCTAGAGTCGCCAAAGACTCCTGGAGCACCGCCTCGGTCTCCGCTAGCTGGACCTCCGCCACCTCGACCTCTGTAAGTCGGATCTTCACCGCGATGAGTCCCCGCTCGGCAGCGGACGCTCATTCCGTCGTGAGCAGCTCCACTGCCCACGCTCCCGTTGCCTTGGCCACCCGGTCTTAGGCCTCGCGGTGGGCGGACTCTAGTTGGCGCTCGAGCTCATCGACCCGCTGTGACATCATGGCTTCCTGCTCCATCCGACCGTGCTCCTCCCGAAGGAAACAACACTTGCGGATCGACGTCGCCTCCAACTCCTGTAAAGCGAGAAGTAGGCTTGTTGAAACAAGCAATAGAAGACCGAGGAGTCAAGGACAAATACTAAAAAGGCAGAAGGCTTACCTCAACGACGTGTAATAGGTCAAATGAGATCGCCCAAGGGACGAGCTCCACCCGCTCCAAGGCCTCCTTGAGCTTTGCCTTGGTTTGGGCGAGGTCAGACTCCATCGATAGTTCGCTCTCCTCCAAGAAGTGCCAAAGCACCACCTCCTCCCTACCATAAAGGTCAAACCGAGCCTTCCTCGGGTCACTAGGGTAGGGCCACACCAGCTCGCGGGTTGCCCCCAACCCACTAGAAGGTCCAGCCGCCGCAGCATCATGCGACGACCGGACCATCGCCGGCTCCTACGACGGCGGGAGGGCCGGCGGCTCCACCCTAGTGCCTACCTAATCGAAGCAGGGGACCTCCGCTATCTCGACCCTGCAGCTCACCGGTGGATGTTCTCCCTCTGGCCTGGTTGCGTCTCCTCTTGACACCTCCAGCTCTGACTAAGAGGGCGAGCCGTGCGTTCCTCCGCCGGGCGAGGCCAGGAGCTTGGTCTCCCTCCTCTCCTCCGCCATGGCTACTAGGGGAGGGATCACGAGGGTGACCTCTAACCCAGCCTCTACCATCACTGTGGGGATCATCGCCATCACTATCGCTGTCGTTGCCACCGTACTCACGACCAGCCAGGAGGGCACAAACCCCAGAAGGGAAGGTCGCACCGCCATCAGCCTGGTTTCCCCACCGCTTATCATGACTCGCTGCAGGCTAGGCCTCCACTCCTCCCACATGGGAGGTGGGGTGATGCCCAGTCCCATCAGTCCCGGGCCGCTATCAAAAAGCATAAGTCAGTCATGCTCAAAAACTCAATTGTGAGATCAAAAAGTAATATAGGTACATACCTTGATGAAAGGGGTAGGGCCTTGAAACCCTGACCCACTGGCAATGGGCCCGCCAGACGAGGACCACCTACCAGTCACGACCCACGCCCCTCATATCGATCGAGGGAGGAGTCGACCCAGCCGGTTCTCGGTTGGCCCATGTGTCGCCGCGATCGCCGGCTCGTGGCGCACCCATCAAGGCAATTGACGAGGCACCTCCCCATTGTGAGTCGCGCGCACGCACCGACCTCAAAGTCATGGTGGTACGAGCACGCTCCTCCAACTAGATGACATGCCCCACCACACTCGGAGCAGCGGGGGGTGAAACCAACGATCCCTCTGAGCTCACGGCGCGCTTCCGCGACATAGGGACACCTCCGCACCTCTCCGCATCCTGCTTGCCGCTGGCGGACGAGGCCATAGGCTCACGACGCTCCACTGAGGTCGCCACCATGCCCCGGTCTCCTACATCTTTGGAGGTGCTCACATCGTCACCCATCTCTGTTGGCTCCTTCGACTCAAGCTCTGCCTCCACGTCACTTCAGTTTTCGCCGGCCCGCACCCACCGGGCAATCTCCTTCTCCTTCTCGTGCCTCCTCCGAGCCTTCTCAGCTCTCTTCTTCTTCTTGGCGACCACTGCCTCCTTCAGGGCAGTCTGCCGAGCCATGCCTTCCAGCTCCCTCGGGAGATGCGGACAGGATTTGTACCCAGAGAGTCCCTATGAAATGAACAACTCAAAGTCAAAACAAAGGAGAGCAAGAGAAAAAGGGTCATGGAATAAGGAGAGGGGAGCGTACCAGAGTGGATAGCTTCACGGCATGGAGAGGTCCAGGCTTCCCTTTGACGGACTCCATGGCCCTCAGTTGCAGCACCCAATCGAGCCGACTCCAGACCTCGTCCTTCGCCAACTCCTCCGGCGACGCGCGGTCAGGATCTGTTGGGCCCAAGTAGTTCCACATCAGCCGCCTCCTCTCCGCCAGTGGGGCGACCCACTGATGGAAGAAGGTGTGGAACACCCGTAGCTCATCAAGGCCCTGCTGCACCAGCTTTTGGAGCTTTGAGTCGATGACCTCCAGCTTATTCTACCGACTGGAGGGACCCTAGGACCAGCTCACCCGCCTCTTTGGCCTTCTTTCGGTGAATGGTGAGAACGACGCCTCCATAGGGTTTCTGATGTAGAACCACTCCCCATGCCACACTCGATTGGAGTCGTAGGGGGAGTACACGGGGTAGGAGCCTAGGGCCTCGGCTTGTTCTGCAACATGAAGCCCCCAACCGATGCGGTCCTAGGTGGCTTCCCCTTCGACAAGGCTCGCCCGGTGAAGATCCGCTGGAAGAAGTCCACGTGCGGCTCCATCCCGAGGAAGGCCTCATAGACGGTCATGAAACCAGCAACATGAATCACCCCTGTTGGATTGAGGTGCTGTAGCTCCAGGCCCCACTCATTGAGGAGCCTGCTCAAGAACCAGTGCGCGGGGTATCCTAACCCGTGCTCGTGGAAGGCGAGGAAGGAGACAACCTCGTTAGCCTGAGGTCGCGGAATAGCCTCCCCCACGCGTGGGAGCCCTCTAGTGCGCCACCTCCTTCAGCAGGAGCAGCCCCTTCTCGGCGAAGGAAGCCAACACCGCCTCACCCACATTGGATGGCCTCTAGCTCGATATCTCGCTCTGGATTCACGAATGGCTCTGTGAGTTTTCCTTTCCCTCGCTTTACCCTCTTTCTCCTAGGAATCATCGTGGCGCACGAACGTGCTTGGCAAGAAGGAAGAAGGAGGAGAGGTAGCAGTTGGAGAATAGGCGAAGGAATGGGACGAAAACTCTCTCTCTTCCCCTATTTAAGGAGGAAGAGGAGCAAATGGAGAAAGGCAAAGGATTGGGACGAAAAACCCTCTCCCTTCCCCTATTCAATACGGATGGGCATGTGATGGGACGCGTCCTGACTGATGGGACACGCCCTACCCAACGAAATGACGCCTGGTTAAACAGGACATGGCCTGGGCATGGCCCACCACTACCACACGCCAGGCGCCGAAAACAAGACGCAACCGCACGCAAACGGCCCTCCGCCTTCCCAAGCAAGACTTGGAAGGGCCCATGAATGGGATCTCCATCGAGGAGAGACCAACAGACCTCCTGAGTCAATTGGATGGCTCAGGCGATTATCGAGAGATAGATACAAAAGACTGGGATGCTCGTGCAGGTTACACCAGCCCCGACACAAACGTCGGACTCGAACCCCGTGCGGACATATCCGGTAAGAGCTCCCAGAACCCATCACTCGTGCCATCAAGGTAACATTACCGACCCTAGCTTTTTCTTTATATGATCATTTATCCATCTTCATTCATACACGCATTCGCACATTCATTCATACAAATCATTCTTTCAACCCATACATCCGAAGCATCACATATGCATTCACACATTCATTCATACAAAATCATTCATTCATCCCATACATCCGAAGCATCGCATATGCAATTAATGCATTACAACGCTTCGTGTTGCATCATGAAGCGGCAGTTGCCTCATTCAAAATGAGCAACGACCGACCAAGGTTCGAAGGCCGGTCCGCGAAGGGCTCGAGGCCGCCTCGCGTCAAATAGAGCCAGGGAAGAAAACACAGGTGAGCGAGCGACCCAGGTATTTGCCGAGACGTGGGTTAAGGAGCAGTGGAATGCCACATGAGGGCTATGCTGACCCCGTTACGAATGACGGACCCGGATTCCACTTGAACGTACCCGTTAGTGAGCTCATCGAGCGCGTCACTCGAGCCATCGAGGCAAGCGACGTTAGCTCAGCCCCTCCAGTTACGGAAACCACGGACGGGGTAACGCACGAAACTAGACCAACCCCTACCGAACCCAATGGGGCTCAGGGGCATAGGTCGCCCGACGTCGACTTAGGAAAACAACCGACCACGCAGGTCGCGGGTAGGATAAACACGGGCGAACACCCCCGAACGGTGGAAACACAGGAGTCTATGGCCCTAGGAAATAATACCGAGATACTCAGCCTCCAACCACCGGGTGCACTCGCGCGCACCCGCTGGCAATTCGAAAAAACCGCCAGACGATTCTGCCCGAATTGCCCGGGGGCTACACCCATCGGGTGCACTCGCGCGCACCCGATGGCAAGTCAAAAAATCCCCCAGGCGATCCGTTGCTCTTGTACAAATGAAGTATAAACAGCCCCTTCACGACTTCACAGAAGTCCCAAAAGGGCTTGGGGGCTCCTGTCGAGTTTATAAACCCGGGGTCCCTAATGGGCCCGCTTCTCAGCAAAAGCTCGGCCGGATAGACAACATTACAAATGACGAGCAACTCTTGGGCCGGCCCAAATACCTAATGATAGGCCAGAAGAGCAGTCCAGTCTTCGACCGGAAGGCCTGGCCAAGAGGGGACGACGCTCGCTTCCGACTCTGGCCCGCTTCTCCAACCGAAAGGCCTGGCCAAGAGGGGACGATGCTCGCTTCTAACTCCGACCCACTTCTCCGACTGGAAATACACCGAACCTCTGCCTACAGCTCTTCTCTGACCGGCGCGGTCGGAGCTGACTGGGAACAAACCGACCGAGGGCACCCGCTCGGTGAGGAGCCAAGAGTTAGGTGGAGCAGATAAGAGAAGACGCTCAAGTCAACCGTAATACCGAGGACCATACCCTGCACGCCTGCAGGACGGTACTGTCAGGCCGTGCCAGAAGGGTGCTTAGCAAACCTTCCAGGCATGTCAGAACCCGAACAGTGTTGCGGGCGCCGTCCTTTGCCCTACAGTGTTGTGGGCGCCGTCCTTCGCCATACCAGGCAAACACAGTAATGCCTACCACATGCGTCTGACATAAACAGTATTGTAGATGCCGACGACCGTCTTGTACCCGACGGCGTGGGTAACAAGGCTAGAAAACACACACTCTATCTTTCTCTCTTAAACTTGTAAGGACGTTCCATTCATCTATAAAAGGGAATGTGCTCTCTTCCAATGATGATGGTTCATTCCGACGCTCTCTCTGCTAGCTTTAGATATTCAGAGCACTCGAACGGCTCTACGGCTCTAGAACTCTAAAGCTACACAGAGCACAGGTTCTAGTACTTAGGGCACGTAGGAGCTCCCGTAGCTCTTGGCCCTTCGGTCCAGAGTCCGACCGGATCTCTTGCACCCACATCTTATTTCCACTCGTTTGTAACCCCACAATAAACTTTGAGCATCTGGGCTTAAGAATAAAGTCTCCGACCAACTCAAACTGGACGTAGAGCACGTTGTCTGAACCAATATAAATCCTGTGTCATTGAGTGCTAGGCCACATCCGATTACAACGTTAAGAAAAAACTACAAATATTTACTTGTTGGTCATTTTTCGTACCGAGACTAACATTTATTCAACAGGATTACATTGGGTTCCTCAATTTTTAATAACCAAACCTGAATAAAATAGTGATCCGAGTGCATCTACTACAACCAAACTAAATTAGCACAAGAAGCTAGTAGTATATACTGAGTATTTAAATTAAATTAAATTAAATTAAATTAGCCCATTTTGCTTGGTAGTCCTAGCGACGTCGAACCACCGAGATGGTCACCAGAAATCACATGGCACCGGTGTAGCACCAACACCTGGAATGGTAGCATGTGTTAGGAACGAGGGATGAAAACGGATCAGATACGAACGGATATCACCGATATTATATTTGTTTTTATATTTCTGTCCGGATTCGGATTCGAATACGGATAGTGTCAACTATATCGGATATGATACGATTGGATATCGACATCATAAATATGCGATTTGAGTATTCGGATACGGATACGGTATCGGATGTTGGATATCCGGACTCGGATACGGACAGATCCCAACCCCTCTAAACGGATTCGGTTTCGAATACGGTCGGAAAATATTCGTACCGTTTTCATCCCTAGGAACGAATGAGCATCATACATTAATTAATTCATACTTGCCGTCACACGCATGCAAGCCTGTTCGGTTGGCTAGTTTGTTTCGTTGCTGGTTCGTGAAGAAGTACTGTTGGCTGGTTTGTGTGAGAAAAAAATACTATTCCAGCTAGAAATTTACGATCGTTTACGACGAGCCACAGCCAAACGAGCAGGCTGTGCGCTGAATAATACGAACGCACCATACATCCCCATACTCTCCACATCTCTAACCTTGTTGATCTGGATGAAATGAGAGGACAGAGATTGGATCTAGCACCTGTTTGCCAGTCCAGCACCAAGATCAGAGCAGATACATGACATATGCCAATTTATTAGATCATAATATTCATGGGGATCGGATCAGCGCATGGATCAACCTTCTCCCGATCTGCATGCAGCTGCCAGCAAGGAGACGGGATAAACAAATCTAGCACACAAAAAGATTAATTAGGCAGATTACTATACCTAAATTCCAGTCAGGATGCTCCTAGACGCCACACAAAATCTCGGTATGTAGCCCAACAGACAGTTCTGAACTCCGTCCAATCAACACAGTGCGTGTGAATGATCGTCGACGAGATCAGAGAAGCTAGGGCTCCCCGTGCAATTAGATTAGAATAAACATATCAATCACAACAGGAAGGATATTAGGACTGCCTCAACATACCTGGATCAAAATATCGCAGGCCGCAGGCGCAGGACCTAATCAGGGCCTAGTTTAGATTGCGAAAAAAAGTGAACCTGATGAATAGTACCACTTTCGTCTTATTTGGTAAATATTGTCTAATCGTGGACCAACTAGGCTCAAAAGATTCATCCCGTGATTTCCAACTAAACTGTGTAATTAGTTTTTTTTTACCTACATTTAATACTCCATGCAAGTGGCTAAAAATTAATGTGATGGAGAAAGAGCGAAAAAACTTGGAATTTGGAATGCATCTAAACGAGGCCCGTAGCGAGTTTTGAAGCCGCCGCCGCCGCCGCCGCCGGATGTCATATTGCTTGCGGACGCAGGTAGTCCAATTTTCTAATATATATAGGATGGATTAGCGGGTCAACTTCTTTAAACCCGGCCCGCTAAGCAGCCTGCCACGGTGCCAGGAGGGAGTAGCACCTGATGTTTGTTGATAATTACTATATTAATTTACGAGATTATAGTAACTCCTTGCTAAGTAGTTTACTATAACATTATGATAAATATCCCATGTGTTATAGTAAACCAACTATCGTAAATTAGTATATAAAATTATTGTAAATGGAGGTGGCTACTTAATAACTTATTTTGTAGCTGGCTACTGAATATACTCTCCCTATATATATATAACTACTATCATGTATCTGGCTACAAAATAACTTATTCTGTAGCCACTTTGAGTTACGATAATTACTATGTTAATTTACAAGATTATAGTAACTCCTTGCTAAGTGGTTTACTATAACGTTATAATAAATTACTTAGCAAAGAGTCACTGTAATCTCGTAAATTAACATAGTAATTATCGTAACTCAAGATAAGTTATTTTATAGCCAGCTACAGGATAATATATATATATATATAAATAAACAAACTGCGCACAAGGCAACACCATCAGGGGTCAGCGGTAACCGGCCGGCTGAGGCCAACACGGTCCACAGCGAGCTGACCGACATCGAACAGGACGGGCAGGCCACCGCCGCCAAGGAGTCTCAAGGGAGCTTTGTTGCCAGATGGCTCAAACGCTTCACAGACAAGATCTTGCGCTACTGCAGATGGACGAAACAACAAAGGAGAAGCCCAAGCAAGCTCTGCCGATCCGGAGCAGTCGCACAGGCGCTCTCCTGGGTTCCGACAGCAAAACGGGGCGAGCTGCTAGTTATGAAGCGCCTCGGCTTCCTAGCTAGACGGCCAGCCTCGACCATCCTCTACGGCCATGAAGGATTATGACAACGGTCCTGTTCGTTTCGCTGAAAAAATAAATCGAAATACTGTTTCGGCTAATTTGTTGTGAGAGAAAAACACTATTCTGAAGCCGAAAAAGACAGATTATAAGAGAAGCGAACAGGGCCAACATCTTCGTAGAGGAGCTGAATCCATCGCACGCCGAAGCCATGAGAGAACTCTTCCCCGAACCTGGCAATGGAAGGCGGTCGAAACGGCGCGGCAAGAGTTGTGCCTAGGCTCCCGACGCCAGTGGCACCTATTAGTGTCGGGGACCTAATACCGGGGTACCCAATGAGGTGGAACTAATTACCATCGAACGTCAACGCTTCCGGTCAGACAAGAACGCTACTACGCTTCTTGCCCGAACGACGAAAGATCAGTTCCGCCTCGCCGATCTCCGAGGACTGGCTCCGCCTCGCTCGACGGCTGAGAGCTGGCTCCGCCTCACCCGACCCTCAAGGGCTAGACTACGTCTTGCCCGACGGCTGAGGGCTGGCTCGCCTCGCCCGACGCCCGAGAGCTGGCTCTGCCTCACCCGACGGAGGAGGGCTGGCTCCTCCTCGCCCGACGCCCGAGGGCTTGCTCCGCCTCGCCCGACGGCTGAGGGCTGGCTCTGCCTCGTCCGACGCCCGAGGGCTGGCTCCGCCTTGCCCGACGGCTGAAGGCAGGCTCCGCCTCGCCCGACGACTGCACCCAGCTCCTCCACATTGACAAGCACAGGGTACGACAGGACATTCGAGTCAACCGCAGTACCGAGGACCATGCCCTGCACGCCTGCAGGAAGGTACCGTCAGGATACGATGGGACAGGCACTTTAAACCCTTTCCAACATAACAGTGCCCGAATAGTGTTGTAGCCACCGACTTTTGCCCCATAGTGTAGTAGTCGCCGCCTTCAGCCCTCGGGCGCGGATACTAACACAGGCATACGACAACCGCTATAATCCAAGTAAGAACTCACATAATCTACAGTAACAGGCGTATAGTCATTTCTCCGTCTACCCCCCGCAGAGTCATGGCTCGGCGCCCTAACACCCCGCACCGTCTGCCGGGGGAAGACGGGACGTAACCACTCGCTGAAGCAAGGCCAGGGCATGGCCCTGTCAGGGTCAGTGGACGCGCTATCCCTGCCATGATCTGCCATGACAGTGGAACAGGCTCAAGGGAAAAGGAAAGCTTGGCACCTTCGAAGGGCGACCTCTACTATAGGTTTTTCCACTTTCTCCCATCTGTAAACCCCCTGCTCCCCTTTGTCTATAAAAGGGAGGGCAGGACACCCCACGAAGGGGGATCAGTTCGACACACACAACACATCATGCACACAGCCAAGCAGCGACCGAGCTCACGGCGTCCTTTCGACCATTTCATCAGAGACTTGGGACCTTTCCCTCTCTCGACCGTTTGTACCCCCTGCTATGAATATTTTTCGGTACTGATAACATGAGAAGCAGCAGACTGGACGTAGGGATATTCAGCTCGAACTAGTATAAACCTTATGTCCTTTAGTGCACCATCCGGGCCTAACGTGCAACAATTATAAATTTACTAGCCGATGTTTGTTCAAAACACCGACAGTTGGCGCGCCAGGTAGGGGCCTTTGCGCATTCCAAATCAGGCATCGGATGGCTAACCACGCAATCAGCTGGGTCCCAGGCGCACACGTGCATTTCGGTGACCTAGACTTCATCGTCACGGTGGGGGGAGAGTTGGCGTTGGCCCTTCTCGCCATCCAGTCTCTCCCCTCCATCGGCTCTGGCTATGGAAGGCTTGAGCGCCAGCCCGGCGTCTCCCTCAGACCCCAGCCGTCCAGGGAGGACCTGCGCCACCTCACCCTCTCTCCAGAACACTCCGCACGGAGCGCCCTGATGGCGTTTTCGTTCGGTCTCCGCAACGCCGCGGCGACCGTTAGCCACCTTGTGGCACAACGCACGATCCCGTCCCCCGCGAACAACGAATTCGTGGGGATGATCGAAAGCGTCATAGAATCCCTCCACGGCCTCCTCGCGGAAGGTCCGGGGTTGGACTCTGGCTCTAACTCCAGCAGAGGGAGCCATCACCCCTCCCGGGAATGTTTCATGGCAGAAACCCCCGAGGGACACGTCGAAAGCGTCTCCGCGGAGGAGACTACCCCGGCAGGCAACCTCAGCGGTGGAACCAAAGGGGGGACAACGGCCCCACCTCACGTAGGGGTGGAGCAGCTGAGAGCCCGAAAGCGGGAAATAGACGAAGCCAGACAATAGCTTGTTCAGGAGTACGTGGAGGTCGATCAGGAGATCAAACGTCACGGAGATGGTGGGCACGCACACGCCGTGGCCCGTGACGTGAACCAAAGGATCATCGCTGACGGTGAAACCCTTCCTCACTTCGCTCGGGCAAGCCAGAACATCGCCGCTGCAACGGCCTTGCTCTATGGCCTTCCAGAGGTCACAACGCCAGAGGATCGTCGGGCCCACCGTGAAATACGTACGCTGCTCAAGCGTGTGACGGCGCAGCAGGCGAAAAGTCATTGTCCCGGCGACGCGAGCTCAACACCAGCCAGCGTACACCCTCAGTGCATCCCACCAGAGACGCATCAGTCCACCAAGCACCACAAGGCGGCAGGCAGCGTGCTGCGTCCTAGATACATCAGCGTCTCGGCCGCAACCGCGATGCATGCAGCACCATCGACGCCCGCAGGCGCACGTACAGCGACCCAAGGGAAGGAGCCCACCGCGGCTATCATCCTCGTCACGACGGACGCTACGACAGCAGCGAGGACCAGAGTCTGAGCCCTGGCCTACCAGGCCCTTAGGCCTTCAGCCGGCACATCCTCAACGCTGCATTCCCGCCAAGGTATCGACCACCTATCAATATCCCTAAGTACTCTGGGGAGACAAACCCCGGGCTTTGGCTTGAAGACTATCAGCTTGCCTGTCAAGCCGGTGGCACAGATAATGATGACTTCATTATCCGCAACCTTCCACTATTCTTGGCCGATTCGGCGTGAGCATGGTTGGAGCACCTGCCGTCCAACGTGATCCAGAGTTAGGCGGATTTGAAGGAGATCTTTGCGGGAAACTTCCAGGGCACATATAAGCACCCTAGGAACCCATGGGACCTCAAGAACTGCCGCCAGAAGGCCGATGAGACCCTCCTCGGGTACATCCAGCGCTTCTCCTAATAGTGCAACGAGTTCCCTAACATCGCTGACGTCGACGTGATAGGAGCCTTCTTGTCCGGGATGACCTATGAATCCTTGGTCCATAAGCTAGGACACAAGGGCCCGCGAACCACCAAGGAACTCCTGAACATCGCCACCAGCCACGCCTCGGGAGAAGAGGTGGTCGGAGCGATCTTCGATCGCCTCGAGGGCAAGGCAAGGTGGCACGAGGGTGCCAGCGAAGGCACCTCTAATCGTTCTGCTAAAAGGAAGAACAAGAAGCAATGGCGTGTGGACTCGCTCATGGCCGCTGCTGACCATAAGGGTGGTTGGAAGCCCGTGGAGGGCACTCTGAACCACTTCAAAAAATTACTCGAGGGGCCATGCCCGAACCACGCCTTTCCCGTAAAACATCTGCTCAAGGACTGTGGTCTCATACGGAAGTTTTTGTCTGGAAGCTCCAACAAAGGAGAGCAGGGGAAGGAACCTGCCCCCACTATGGACGATGCTGAGGAGAAGGACGATGACTTTCCAACACTGGATGGCTACCTTATGATCTTCGGAGGAGCGGCGGCCTATGACTCCAAACGCCAATAGAAGGTCGCGCGCCGCGAGGTCTACACGGCCCAACCGGCCACACCTCCCTTCCTCCGATGGTCGGAGTCCGCCATAACCTTCGATCGGACCGACCATCTGGATACCATCCCACACCCGGGGAGGTATCCGCTTTTCGTCGACCCGATCATCAGCCCAAAGCGACTCACCAAAGTACTGATGGATGGAGACAGCGGCCTCAACATCATGTACACCAAGACGCTCGACGAGATGGGCGTCGATCGGACAAACCTCCGCCTAACCCGAGCGCCTTTTCACGGCATTGTGCCCGGATCAATCTGCCCACCACCTTCGGGGATCAGTTCAATTATAGGACTGAGACCCTCACCTTTGAGGTGGTTGGGTTCCCCAGAACCTTCCACGCCATCTTGGGACGACCATGCTATGCAAAGTTCATGGCCGTCCCCAACCACCCATACCTCAAGCTGAAGATGCCGGGCCCCCATGGGGTCATCACTGTTGGCACCTCCTTCTAGCGGGCCTACGAGTGCAAGGTCGAGTGCTGTGGCCACGCCACAGCAATCGTTGCCTCCAGGGAACTCGCCGCCCTCAAGGAGGAGGTCACCGAAGAAGCACCCGACGCGAAGAAATCATCCGAGTCGTTCGAATCGGCAGAGGGCTCCAAGGGGGTCCTCATAGATCCTAGCAGCTCTTAGGGTAAAATAGTACGCATTGGTACCATGCTTTTCTCCGAATAGGAAAGCGCGCTCGTCAACTTCGTCCACGACAACAAAGACATCTTTGCGTGGAATCCCTCGGATATGCCAGACATTCCGAGGGAGGTCGCCGAGCATACCTTAAAGATCCATCCAGGCTCCAAGCTGGTGAAGCAATGCCTGCATCGCTTTGACGAGGAGAAGCACAGGGCCGTCGATGAAGAGATAGCAAAACTATCAACGGCCGGGTTCATCAGGGAAGTACATCACCTAGAGTGGTTAGCTAATCCCGTTCTTGTGTGAAAGAAGAGCGGAAAATTGAGGATGTGCATAGACTATACGGGATTCAACAAAGCGTGTCCAAAGGATCCGTTTCCTTTACCACACATAGACCAAATAGTCGACTCTACCTCGGGGTGTGAAACCCTCTGCTTCCTTGATGCCTACTCCAGCTACCATCAAATCGCGATGAAAGAGTCCGACCAGCTCGCGATGTCTTTCATCACTCCCTTTAGATCGTTCTGCTATGTCTCAATGCCATTCGGTCTGAAGAACGCTAGGGCAACGTACCAACGTTGTATGCTCAAATGCTTCAGGGACCTCATCGGGCGAACCATTGAGGCCTACGTCGATGACATCGTAGTTAAGTCCAAATGGGTTGACCACCTCGTTACCATCCTTGAGCAAACCTTTGCAAAACTCTGAGCGAATGGCATCAAACTCAACCCCGAAAAGTGGGTTTTGGGGGGCCCAAGGGGTATGCTGCTCGGCTTCATCGTCTCCGAGCGTGGCATCGAAGCCAACCCAGAGAAAATCTTAGCCATCGCAAGGTTGGGCCCAATTCAGAACATAAAGGGGGTTCAGCGAATCATAGGGTGCCTCGCCGCCCTTAGCCGATTCATCTCGCGCCTCGGCGAACGAGGACTCCCCCTTTATCGAGTCCTAAAGAAAGCCAACCGCTTCGAGTGGACATCCGAGGCCTAGGAGGCGCTTGACATGGTCAAACTACTTCTGACAAGGCCCCAGATTCTAGTTCCTCCAAGCGACGGAGAATCCCTCCTGCTATACATAGCGGCCACCACACAAGTGGTCAGCGCCGCCCTGGTAGTAGAGCGGGAGGAAGAGGGGCATGCCCTCAAAGTGCAGCGCCCTATGTACTTCATCAGCGAGGTACTATCCGACTCCAAAAACCGCTACTCCCAAATTCAGAAGCTCCTTTACACCGTCCTCATCACCAAGAGGAAGCTACGCCACTGCTTCGAGTCACATCCCATGATGGTTGTGACATCGTTCCCCCTCGGCAAGGTCATCTAGAGCCAGGACGCCATGAGAAGAACTACAAAGTGGGCACTTGAGCTGATGGATCAAGGCATCATATATGCCTCCCGAATGGCGATCAAATCCTAGATATTGGCTGACTTCATCGCCGAATGGACCAAGGTCTAGACACCACCGGCGGTCGTCGATCAAGAGTACTGGACGATGTACTTTGATGGATCGCTGATGAAAAAGGGCACCGGCGCGGGGCTGGTCTTCGTATCACCCCTTGGGGTCTGCATGAGGTACATGGTTCGGCTCCATTTCCCCTCATCAAATAATGTGGTCGAATACGAAGCACTCGTCAATGGCCTACGCATCGCCATCGAGTTGGGCATCCGACGCCTCGACATTCGGGGTGTGTCGATGCGGGACCCATAGGATACCCCGCAAGGGAAAGAGAAGATCTAGTCTAACTAGGATTCTTCCCATGTAATCTTAGTAGTAGTACTATTCAGTAATTCTACTAGGAACTCTCATTATAAACCGACTAGGACTCTGGCCTCCTGACTATATAAAGGAGGGCAGGGCTCCTGGGGAAAAGGACAATAGAACAACAATTGTACGACACTTCATAATCAATCCAACGTAGAGGCTAACGCCGGCTGGACGTAGGGCTGTTACTCGATCAACGATCGAGGGTCCGAACCAGGATAAGTCGTTTGTCTCTTGCGTTCACCATCGAGTTCTGCACACGCTGAAGCCCGAATAATACTGCCTCAGGTACCCCCGTGGCAGGCTATCGGTGGTCAAACATCGACAGCTGGTGCGCCAGGTAGGGGCTTTTGGTGACTTTGCATCCGAGAGCTCGATGGACCTCGATAACATGATCTTCCCGACAGGATCAACTTTTATCTTCGGCTCATGGCTCTATGAGGCGGACAACTACGGAAAGCTTCAAGGCCATCTCCTCAAAAATCCGGATCATCATGGAGAATTTCCTATTTCAACAACTACGACGGATCAGCTCACCAGAAGATTCGCGCAGCTCATAATATCCGATTCAAATCAGATTTCACGGCTACGCGCATCCGACTCGAATTCAAGTTCCATGTCCAAGGTGAAGTTTTATCCGAGTCCTTTCAAGAAATCGAGCTCTTTTTCGGTAGGATTGTAGAGCACAACCCAAAACAACTATGACTTGGGCCAGATCAACAACCCACAGACAAGAAGATCAAAATCAAAGGAAGTCCGCTTTCGAAAGACTTGGGCCAGGTGGAAGCCATAACGGAGAGAGTAGGAAGGAACATAATCAAGGCCACCAATTTGAACAACCATGGAAGACCAGGAGTAGGGTGCCTACCCAGACAGCCTCACAGAATAATTCCCATCAAAACAACAGTTGGCCAGAAGGAGGTGCCGAATCCGAATTCAAAGAAGCCGGAACACACGACAGATTCCCCTGTTTCGCGAACAGGCTTGCATCGGTACGATTACCTCACAAGTTCAAACCGTCTAACCACTCTAAGTATGATGGCAAAACTGAACCAAGGCAATGGCTCAGAATATATTCACAATCAATTGAACTAGCTGGAGGAGACGACGATATCAAAACCCTGTTCTTTCCCATGGCACTAGAAGCCATGCCCCTCCAATGGTTCGACAAATTAAATCCAGGATCTATCAGAAATTGGGAGGACTTGCAAAGAGCTTTTTATGAAAATTTCATAGGAATCATTACATACCCAATCACTCATGCAGAACTGAAAGGACTCAAGCAAAAGGGAGGCGAAAGTCTCAGAAATTACTATCGACGATTCGGCGAACTACAGGCTCAAGTGCATGACATCACCGAACGAGAAGTAATTGAAGCTTTCTCTCACGGAATCATGGCTAGGTGGCAATTTCAAGACTTCTGCAAAGAAAATCCGAGAAACAATGAAGAATTCAGATGAACAGTAGAAAAGATGATTACTGTAGAAGAAAAAACACGAGAGAGGTTCCCGGATAGAAGCAACCAGGACAACCCGGACAAGCCAAATCATCGAAATAGCAGACATCAAGAAAGAAAACGTAGACCAGACAATACCGTGGCAATGGCCGACAAATCAAAGAAGTTTTTCAAACCCAGAAGATATGATGACATTGAAAACATACGTTGCCCATTGCACCCTAATGGGAGGCACACCATCGGAAATTGCTACACTTTCAATGATCGATACACAAGAAAAGATAGTAAGGAGAACACCAAAGAGGACAATCATAAAAAAGATGAAGACAACCACGAGGACAAAGGATTCCAAAAACCCAGGGGAACAGTAGCAGTGATCTTCTCAGGGTCTCCAGATTGCAGAAGCAAACATCAAGAAAAACTAGCACTACGGACTATCATGACAGCAGAACCGGCTACACCAAGATATCTCAATTGGTCACAATATCCAATCCAATTTTCAAGAGAAGACCAATGGACTAGCGTGGGAAACGCAGGTCATTATCCACTGATTCTAGATCCAACTATTGCTGGTATGACTGTCACCAAAGTACTAATCGACGGGGGAGCCGGACTCAACATCATCTTTTCAGAAACACTAAGGAAGATGGGACTACAATTCGCCGGGATGATTACACCAACAAGTACACCTTTTTACAGGATAGTACCAGGCAAGGCAGCCGTGCCACTTGGACAAATTACTTTACCCGTTACTTTTGGAACTCCTTCAAACTATCGAACAGAGTTTATCAAATTTGAGGTCGCAAACTTTGATTTGTCATATCATGCAATCCTCGGACGCCCAGCACTGGCAAAATTCATGGCAATACCACATTATCCATACTTACTGCTTAAGATGCCAGGACCCAACGGTATCCTTTCTCTTCGAAGTGATTTGAAGCGTGCTTTTAACTGCGACGTTCAGGCAATCTAAATTGCAGCCAAAGCACAAGCCAACAATGGAAGAAAGAAATAGCCACAATTGCTGCAGAGATGAGCCAAGAAGAATTACAAATACCGGCTAAAAAGCCCAGCATCATCGCACCACCAAAAGAAGCCGACGTCAAGCAAATCGACTTGGGCACTGGTGATACCTCCAAGACAGCAACCATCAGTGCTCACCTCTCGGCAAAATAGGAACTCGTGCTCACCAACTTTCTTCGGGACAACAAAGATATCTTCGCTTGAAAGCCGGCCGACATGCCAGGTGTCCCAAGAGAGTTGGCTGAGTACAGAATTGATGTTAATGAAAGCTCTAAGCCTACAAAGCAACAACTACGACGATTCTCACCTGACAAAAAGGCAATGATTAAAAAGGAAATCACAAAACTGATGGCAGCCGGATTCATCAGAGAAATCCTTCATCCAGACTGGCTAGCAAACCCGGTCCTTGTGTAGAAGAAGAACACAGACGAGTGGCGTATGTGCGTCGACTACATGGATCTCAACAAACATTGCCCAAAAGATCCGTTCGGGCTACCACGCATTAACCAGATAGTTGACTCAACAGCAGGGTCTGCACTATTATCCTTTCTCGATTGCTATTCAGGGTATCACCAGATCGCATTAAAAGAACAAGACCAGAGCAAGACGTCTTTCATTACTCCGTTCGGTGCTTACTGTTACAAGACCATGTCGTTTGGACTAAAGAACGCTGGCGCCACATACCAAAGAGCTATCCAAACTTGCCTTGGGGATCAAATCGGTGAAAATATGGAGGCATACGTGGATGATGTAGTGGTGAAAACAAAGAACCCAGACACTCTGATTGAAGACTTAAAGCAAACCTTCGAAAACTTGAAGAGATGGAGATGGAAGTTGAACCCAAATAAATGTATATTCGGAGTTCCCTCAGGACAACTACTTGGATTTTTGGTCAGTCAGCGCGGGATTGAAGCCAGCACCAAGCAAATTCGAGCTATAACAGAAATGGGCCCACCTAGAAATATCAAAGATGTGCAAAAGCTAACAGGCTGCATGGCGGCACTCAATCATTTCATTTCAAGGCTCGGTGAAAAAGGACTACCTTTCTTTAAACTACTAAAGAAGATAGATAAGTTCGAATGGACAGAAGAAGCCAATGAAGCTTTCAAGAAACTTAAGGCATAGCTCACATCCTCACCAATTCTCACACCCCCAAGGAAAGATGAAGATATGATGCTATACATTGCGGCGACTACTGCTGTGGTCAGCACGGCAATAGTCGTAGAAAGAGAAGAAGAAGGACGCGTGTATAAAGTACAACGACCCGTATATTACATCAGTGAAGTATTATCTGAATCAAAAATACGGTACCCGCATGTGCAAAAACTACTCTACGCCCTATTGATCACTTCATGCAAGCTTCACCACTATTTTGAAAGCCACCAGATCACAGTGGTGACAGACTTCCCGCTCGGAGACATCTTACACAACAGAGATGCGACGGGACGCATATCAAAGTGGGCAGTTGAACTCGGAGCTCTTAACATCGATTTCACCCCGCAGAAAGCAATCAAATCTCAAGCCCTTGCCGATTTTGTGGCCGAGTGGACAGAGATTCAACAGCCTTTATCAGATACAATCCTTGACCACTGGAAGATGTACTTTGATGGGTCACTCAAACTAGGCAGAGCCGGTGCAGGCGTTCTCCTCATTTCTCCAGAAGGAAAACAACTCAAGTACGTCCTTCAGATATTATGGCAAGCTACAAATAACGAAGCAGAATATGAAGCCCTCATCCACAGGCTACGAGTGGTAATTACCCTCGGAATAAAGAGATTACTCGTATACGGCGATTCAGCAGTAGTCATCAACCAAGTCAACAAAGATTGTGATTGCACCAAAGAAAACATGGGTGCTTACTGTGCTGAAATACGGAAACTTGAAAAACATTTCCAAGGATTAGAAATTCTACACGTCCTGTGTGATTCCAACATTGCAGCAGATGTCCTCGCCAAGCTCGGATCAGACAGAGCGAAGGTTCCACCCGGCATATTCATAGAAGAGCTATTAGTTCCCTCTATCAAACAACCCGGTAAGACAACCCCTGAAATTCAGGCTAAAGGCGTTCAGATCTTGGTAATCAACACTTCATGGAGCCAAGTTTTCATCGACTATATCAAAGAAAATAAATTGACAGTGGATAAAGCAAAAGCCACCCAAGTTATTCACAGAAGCAAAAACTACGTTCTAGTAGGAGATAGACTTTACAGAAGAGCAGCATCATCAGGAGTACTCCTAAAATGTGTCTCATTTGAAGAAGGCAAAGAGATCCTAGACGAAATACACTCAGGTTGCTGTGGAAATCATGCCGCTTCAAGAACACTGGTTGGCAAAGCATTTCGCACCGGATTCTACTGGCCAACCGCTTTGAAAGACGTAGAAGAACTTGTCAGAAAATGCAAAGGTTGCCAAATGTTTGCAAGACAAGCCTATGTGCCAGCTCACAATCTTATCTGCATCCCACCCGCTTGGCCTTTTTTCTGCTGGGGGCTAGATCAAGTAGGACCTCTGAAGAAAGCAAAAGGCGGCTTCGAGTACATCTTTGTAGCAATCGACAAGTTCACCAAGTGGATTGAATACAAACCACTCGCGAAATACAGCGCAGCCAAAGCAGTCGAGTTCATCCAAGACATTATGCACCGCTTCGGCATGCCCAATCGAATCATCACAGATCTAGGCTCCCCCTTCACAGCTACAGAATTCAAAAGCTGGGCACAAGACTGTGGTTTCAGTATAGACTATGCGTCTGTTGCACATCCAGAAGCCAACGGACAAGTAGAAAGGGCTAATGGACTCATACTAGCCGAATTAAAACCAAGGTTATACAAAGAACTAGTGGACTATGGGTCCAAATGGATTGAAGAATTACCTAAAGTAGTATGGGGGCTACGAACTCAAATAAGCAGAGCAACAGGCTACTCACCCTTCTTCCTAGTTTATGGGTCAGAGGCCGTACTGCCTGCCGACTTGATCTGGACATCACCAAAGATAGAACAATACGATGAAGGAGAAGCAGAACACACAAGAAGATTAGAACTCAACAGCTCAGAAGAAGTCAAAGTAAACGCTACCCTCCAATCAGCCAGATACCTACAAGGTTTAAGACGACACTACAACAAGAGTACCCATCCTCGATCATTACAAGTCGGAGACTTAGTGCTAAGAAGGATACAAAAAACTGACAGACGACATAAGCTACTCAGTCCATGGGAAGGTTCGTTCATTGTCACAAAAGTCACCGGACCAGGCACATACAAGTTAATAACCGAAGATGGAAGAGAAGTCAGCAATACATGGCACATCAGCCAGCTAAGAAGATTCTACGCGTAAAAACAACTCAAGAAAAAACAGATATGCAAGCCACAAGGGACCAACATTCACAATCGACAAAGGACAATATTCCTCGACAAAATATGTATTAATTCATGATCAATAAAGATGATATTCATCCACAGCATGTCTTGTCATGACTTTCAACGAGTTGTTTTCACGAAACAAAAAGCAAAATGGCTGAAAACATGCCTGCAGCATCCCGGCCGAGAGCAAAATAGCTGAAAAGACGCTTGAGCCCGCCGATGAGGGTAGCTAAAAGCTAACACCCAAAACAAAAAGCAAAATGGCTGAAAACATGCCTGAGCATTCCGGCCGAGAGCAAAATAGCTGAAAAGACGCTTGAGCCCGCCGATGAGGGTAGCTAAAAGCTAACACCCGAAACAAAAAGCAAAATGGCTGAAAACATGCCTGAGCATCCCGGCCGAGAGCAAAATAGCTGAAAAGACGCTTGAGCCCGCCGATGAGGGTAGCTAAAAGCTAACACCCGAAACAAAAAGCAAAATGGCTGAAAACATGCCTGAGCATCCCGGCCGAGAGCAAAATAGCTGAAAAGACGCTTGAGCCCGCCGATGAGGGTAGCTAAAAGCTAACACCCGAAACAAAAAGCAAAATGGCTGAAAACATGCCTGAGCATTCCGGCCGAGAGCAAAATAGCTGAAAAGACGCTTGAGCCCGCCGATGAGGGTAGCTAAAAGCTAACACCCAAAACAAAAAGCAAAATGGCTGAAAACATGCCTAAGCATCCCGACCGAGAGCAAAATAGCTGAAAAGACGCTTGAGCCCGCCGATGAGGGTAGCTAAAAGCTAACACCCGAAACAAAAAGCAAAATGGCTGAAAACATGCCTGAGCATCCCGGCCGAGAGCAAAATAGCTGAAAAGACACTTGAGCCCACCGATGAGGGTAGCTAAAAGCTAACACCCGAAACAAAAAGCAACATGGCTGAAAACATGCCTGAGCATCCCGGCCGAGAGCAAAATAGCTAAAAAGACGCTTGAGCCCGCCGATGAGGGTAGCTAAAAGCTAACACCCGAAACAAAAAGCAAAATGGCTGAAAACATGCCTGAGCATTCCGGCCGAGAGCAAAATAGCTGAAAAGACGCTTGAGCCCGCCGATGAGGGTAGCTAAAAGCTAACACCCGAAACAAAAAGCAAAATGGCTGAAAACATGCCTGAGCATCCCGGCCGAAAGCAAAATAGCTAAAAAAAATGCTTGAGCCCACCGATGAGGGTAGCTAAAAGCTAACACCCGAAACAAAAAGCAAAATGGCTGAAAACATGCCTGAGCATCCCGGCCGAGAGCAAAATAGCTAAAAAGACGCTTGAGCCCGCCGATGAGGGTAGCTAAAAGCTAACAACTAAAACTAGTCGACCGAAAATAAGCTTAAAAAGACCCTCCAGCTCTTCGTTCCAAAAAGCAAGAGGCTCGGGGGCTACATCCAGATAGGAATACTTTTTGCTCAGAAAAGCACAAGCGCCACTCAAGAAAGCACTCGGATGCCGAAGTTTGTCAAGGCAACATTCTATGCCGAGTCATTTTACATAGCGCAGACGAAAGGTCGTCAACACAAAGATCTACACCTAACAAGTCATAGCGCGGACAAAGCACTCGACGGATCACAAAAGAGGAAGAAAAGCAGATAGGAATACTTTTTCCTCAGGAAAGCACAAGCGCCACTCAAGAAAGCACTCGGATGCCGAAGTTTGTCAAGGCAACATTCTATGCCGAGTCATTTTACATAGCGCAGATGAAAGGTCGTCAACACAAAGATCTACACCTAACAAGTCATAGCGCGGACAAAGCACTCGACAGATCACAAAAGAGGAAGAAAAGAAAAGTACTCAACAAATCGAGGGATTTCGTCAGGATAACGCACGGAGTTGTTTACAGAGCAGAAACGAAAACAGGACAAAGTACTCAGCAAGTCAAGTAACTCCGACCACACCTGGGCAAAGAATACATCAACGAAAGAATCTTCATTTGAAGAGGAGTGTAATATTACAAGAGGCTGGTCAATTGGATCAGGCATTGTCATCAGGAAGGGAAATATCAATATTAAGACTGTCTACAACCCTACTGGCTAAACCTTCGACCTCAGGCTCCATCCTCTCAACGGCATCAAGGTATTCTTAGCTATCAGCTTCCTCTGCTATCTTGGACAGAGGCGCCTCTGGAGCAAGGACCCGGACCTAGGCCAACACATTCTTGGTACATACTTGAGCGCACTTCTTCGCGAACTCTTGGAAACAAGTCAGAATCCGAGGAATGAACTGAGCCCAAGATTGCCCATCATCTGCTGGAGTCCGGAGAACATCAGCTACTGAACGAAAGGATTTCCACAAAACGTTCCAATTTTCAGTAGCCGTCGCCAGCTTCCTAGACAAGTCTTCAATAGTTTTTTGGGCCTGCACAAGATCTTTATCAGCTCCGCACCTGATCAACTTAGCAAGTGCAAGTTCTTCAGCATGAGAAATTACCTCCTCAGCCTTGTTATGACTTGTATGAACAAGAGTCTTCATTTCATCAATGCCCTCCGAGAGTTTTTTTCCTTCAACTCGGAGAGCTGGACAAGACACCAAACAACAAGTCAGCAGGAGGGAAAGGTTTGAATACTGAAAGAAACAAAGAGAACCCGGAATACCTTTACATTCTTTCTTCATGGCTTCCAAGCTCTTCATGGCCTCCGAGTTCTTTGAAGCCTCCCGGATAGCAGCATCTTTCTGTTTCTCCAACTCCTGGGCAACAGTGTCTCTCTGTTTCTCTACCTCTACCACCCGGGCACGGAGAGCCTTTTCCTCTTTTTGATGCGACTTACGCTCAGTCTCCAACTCGGCCCGGAGGAGGTCAAGGTCAGTCTTCAGAGAACTTACCTCAGAGGACAACTTCTTCTCGGTTTCAGATGAAAAGAAGAAGCCGGTATGGTCATGAGAGAAAGTCTAAACAATTAAAGAAAGAGAAAAATAAGGTGTAAGGACGAAAGCAAAACAAATGGCCTAAGAAAGAATCTCAGAAAAACTTATGTGAAGCTTCTCCCCGAAAGAAGTCGCAGAGGACGCCAAGCTCCCCCAGGCTGCGGTCAGCTCCGATAGCCGATGGGTGGCATCGAACTGTTGCACCACGTCATCGGAAAAAGAGGGACCGCCGGAAGCGAGAGAAGGGGAAGGGGAGGCCAGCTGGGGCGAAGAAGGAACGACCAAAGCAACCTCCCGGCAAGCCAAAGCCAATCCCTCATAAGGACCCGACGCGACGGCCACAGTCACCTCTAGGGCAGCCAAGTCTACAACTTCGCCAGGTAGCTCCGAAGCCCCCGCAGCAACTTTACCAACAGTATGTTGCGAACCCTGAGGCTCGGAACTCAATGGCACGGCGGAAGGTTGAGAAGAAGTCGATGAAGAAACGAGAGAAGATGAAAGACTGAAAATTGATAAAAGAAAGCACCGATGAGAACCAGAAGAAGGAAAACAAAAGCAAAAGGATGAAGCCAGAATCTACTCACCCAGCCACTTTCTTCTTCGCGAAGCCAAGAGAAGGCCTCGCAGGGGGGACCACGATGGCGAAAACGTCCCCGCCACCCGACGACGGGAGCGGGATAGCATATACCGAAGACACGGAAGAAGCCGGGGCTAGAGCCGTGGAAGAACTCTGCACTGGAGGAGCGGTAGAGCTCGGTACCGAGGCTACCAAAGAACTCAACACCGGAGCTCCAGAAGAAGTCGGCGCGGGAGCCTCAGAAGAACTCGTACCCGACGTTCGGTTACTTCAAAAAGTTCAAGACTAAAAGTCAAGACAAAGAAAAAAAATTCAATGCAACAGGAATATGAAAACAACTCACCGCCGCATGATGAGGGGTACTTCATCATCCTCCTCTCCCTCAGCCAAGGAAACCAGAGCACCTGCTGAAAAAGGAATAAAAAGTACTCGGTTCAAGAGAAAAATAGGAAAACAAAGGAACAAAGAGTATTAAATGTGCTCACCTAAGAGCACGCTAGCAACAACTGGAGTACCTGAGAGAGTACTTGGTTTGCGAGGCTTCTTGGAGACAGGCAGGCCAGATGAAGACCCATCTGTTTGCCCCCTCTTCGGGACACTACGAGGACCGCGAGGGACTAGACGAGGAACATATTCTTCATATACATCAACAAATCCGGAAGAAACTCCAGGAAGCGCTGTGGAGGATGGGGACTTACTAGTTGCAGAAGTTCCAGCAAGTTTATCCCCAGTCTCCGCCACGGCAGGGAGAACATCAAGAGGGATCGGGTCAACAAAGTTCCGCCCAAGCTCCTACGTAAAAGGATAAAATAGCAAGACAAGGAAAAGCTAAGCAAAAATGGATGCAGCAGGAGTACATAAAGTATCCAAACAAAGAGATAAACAACTCACAGCTGGGGGCGGGTTGTTGGCAAAGAACTCGGAGACAGCAGAAGGAATAACGCTCACTCATTTCAGCATCTTCTGGAGACGCTCAAGTACCTCCTCATCGGTCAGCTCAAGAGCTAGGACCATGCGTGAAGGATCCTCGGCCCCAGAATACTCGAAGCCAAGGTGCTCCCGCTCTTTCAAAGGCTGAACTCGGCGACGAAGAAAACTCGAAACAATACCAAAACTGGTTAAACCCTACTGTTTCAGCATGCTAATCCTATCAAGGAGTGGCTGGATCACTTGAATCTCAGCAGGTGAGTCAAGTTTCTTGTCCCATCGGTCATTCACCACAGGACCAGATCCAGAGTGGACGACAAGGGAAGGGATCAAATTGGCAGCGTAAAACCAGTCGGCACGCCAATCTTTTATAGAATCAACTAGGTCATAGTCAAAGAACTTGCTCTTAAGACCCTGGCGAAACTGAATCCCACAACCGCCAAGAACGCTGGTTTCTTCGTGGCGGGGTTGAGGTTTCAGACGAAAGAAGTAGCGAAAAAGAGATAGAGAAGGAGAGATTCCAAGGAAAGCTTCACAGAGATGAACAAAAACGGAAAGATGGAGAATGGCATTAGGGGTTAGATGATTCAGACTAACCCCGAAATAACCAAGAAACTGATGAAGGAAGGCAGAAGCAGGAAGGCAAAGTCCGGCGTGGACAAAGGAAACGAAGAGGACAATCTCACCAGGACCCGGAGCAGGAACCCGATGCTCGCCCGGAACTCTCCATTCAGCGATGACTTTGCTTTGGATCAAGCCGTCGCTGACGAGCTCGCGCAGCTGATCTTCGCTTGTTGTTGGAGCCGACCAAACCTTCTGAGCAGCCCTCATGGCCACGAACTCTTGGTTCTCGATCAAAGAAAGGGATGACTCCTCGTCCACGAAGGTCGCCTGGGACTTGCTCGCGGTTTTCTTCTTACCCATGAACTAGCGGAAGCAAAAAGGTACTGGGGAAGATGAAGCTAGATGGCGGCGCTAAGGATGGCGGCGGCAATGGCGATGGCAGATGATTAAGAGCTTGGGTTTGAAGGCAAAAGAAAGGCAGTAAAGAAAAAGAGGACGAAGGGTCTATAAATAAATTTTACAGCGTTAGAAACGGCCCACCAGGCCCGTTAAAACACCGTGTGAGAACGCAACGGTCCATTTACCGACGCAGCTAAAATGACGGAGGGCACAAATCCACACAACGGTACAATCCAATGGGCAGATTTCAGACTTATCCGTCCAGCACCACGACAGGGTTATCAGATCACTACAAGAACAACCCGTCAACCAAGAAGAAACAAAGGGCTACCTCGCAAGGAACAAAAGAACCCGGTTATTTAAGAAAGAACTTGGTAATCTCATGAACGACAGGGATCACAGCAGAGAAGTAAAGGACAACTCAGAAGACAAGATTCGTTCTATTACAAGCGACTTCAAAAATAGAAGATTACAAATCTTACAAGACCCAACGAACTCGGTACCACGAAAAGCAAAGTAGCAAAGAGGAACACAGACACGGCTAGGCTCTGGAACGACTACGTGTCCCAAATTGCTACTCGGAAGGACAAACCGCATCAGCTACACTGTTTTCTTCAAAGGATGGACACAGTGCATCCAAGGCGGAAATCAGCAGCACGGCAGGACAACATAGAGCAGAGAAGGCCGGCGGGCATCTGTCTACCCAAGACCGATGTGATGCTGGATATGGTGTTGATCTACACCGGACAGTCTCAGGACAGGCGATGAGGATCAACCAAGAACTGCCAGATGAAGGAACGAAGCCCACATCACAAGACTTCCTCCAACTACCGCCATGTACATCCTAGTACAATGCTGTCGCAGGATTAGCCTACCTCTAATCCCTATCACAAGACTTCCTCCAGCTACGACAAGATGCATAGGAACTACAAAATATGCCCGGGGGTTGCTCTACTTTACAAACTACCATGTTCATGACCACGAAGGCTTCAACAGAATGTTCAATGGATGAAAACAAGCACTCCGAGAGAGTATTTATAGATCAAAGGAGCGGCGCACATGGACTAGGAGTACCAACGAAATAAGCCTAAACAAGGACACAGTGAAAAGATAGGACTCAATAATGGAAAACTCAGGCGAGAGGGAACAGTACTCGAAGACGAGCATATTCGGAAGAATATACCAACACAGTACAACCCGTGAATAAAAGGCATTTACACTCAACCACCATCATACAACTACATCTGACAACAGCAAACTATCAAAGAATATGCCAAGACCTCGCATCCGAGTTCTTCCTGAACAAAACAACACGGATATACGCTCGGGGGCTGCAAAAGGAAGGATATACAGTTCTTTCAAACAACTCAGATTCAAGACCCTCCAACTTTTTGTTCCAAATAGCAAGAGGCTCGGGGGCTACACTCAGTGAGTGCACTTTTTCTTCGAAAAAGCGCACGTCACCAAAAGACTTCCTCAACGCAGACCACTTCGAGACATTACGACAAAAAGAACCCGGAACAAGCCATATTCGAGTTCTTTTTTATGAAACTTCAACGAACAATCAGAGCAACTTCAAGACAAGATCCTCCAGCTCCTTATTCCAAATAGCAAGAGGCTCGGGGGCTACAACCAGATGGATGTACTTTTTCTTTAAAAAAGCACTCACCACTCGAAGATCCCAAGAAGCGCTATAAGGTTTCACTCCAGAAAGCACTCGGATGACGTTTGTTCCTACTCAACAAGACCTGAAGGAGCAAAACGAGACTTTCAGAGCTCAACCATGAAGTGCTCGGGGGCTTGTCAATGCGGGACCCATAGGATACCCCGCAAGGGAAAGAGAAGATCTAGTCTAACTAGGATTCTTCCCATGTAATCTTAGTAGTAGTACTATTTAGTAATCCTACTAGGAACTCTCATTATAAATCGACTAGGACTCTGGCCTCCTGACTATATAAAGGAGGGCAGGGCTCCTGGGGAAAAGGACAACAGAACAACAATTGTACGACACTTCATAATCAATCCAACGTAGAGGCTAACGCCGGCTAGACATAGGGCTGTTACTCGATCAACGATCGAGAGTCCGAACCAGGATAAGTCATTTGTCTCTTGCGTTCACCATCGAGTTCTGCACATGCTGAAGCCCGAACAATACTGCCTCAGGTACCCCCGTGGCAGGCTATCGGTGGTCAAACATCGACAGGGTGACTCTCAGCTGGTCGTTAACCAAGTCATGAAGGAGCCAAGCTACCACAATGCCAAGATGGCTATGTACTGCCAACAAATCTGACGGTTGGAGGACAAGTTCAACGGCCTCGAACTCAATCACATCCCAAGGTGCCTCAACGAGGCGGCTGATGCACTTGCAAAAGCGGTGTCTGGCCAAGAGCCGGTGCCAATGGGCGTCTTTGCCAGCAACCAACGCAAACCCTTGGTGTGCTATGAAGGGTCAGAGCAGGTCGATGAGGACCCATCCGATCCGGCCCCGGGGGCTGACCAACCAATGGCCCCATCCGGCCCTGAGGTCATGGAGCTCGAAGAGGATCTAGCAATAGAGCCTAACCCTTTGGACGCCTGGAGAACACTCTACCTCGACTACCTCCTCCACGGCACGCTGCCAACGAACAAGACAGAAGCTCGACAGCTCGCACGTCACGCCAAGTCCTTCATTCTTGTAGAGGGCGAACTCTACAGACGAAGCCACACCGGGATCCTACAGCTCTGCATCCCCGTCGAACAGGGAAGCTTCTGCTGGGTGATATCCATGGTGGGGTCTGTGGCCACCATGCCATGCCTAGAACCTTGATAGGGAACACATTCTGATAGAGCTTCTACTGGCCCACTACAGTAGCCGATGCCGAGCGAATCATACGCACCTGCGAAGGGTGCCAGTACTATGCTCAGCAAACTCACCAACTAGCCCAGGCACTCCAGATGATCCCCATCACATGGCCCTTCGTGGTCTGGGGGCTCAATCTAGTGGGGCCCTCAAAAAGGCACCCGAGGGCTACACCCACTTGCTTGTCACCGTAGACAAGTTTATGAAATGGATCGAAGCTCAACCGATCTCCATGATCAAGTCCGAGCAAGCTGTGCTGTTCTTCCTCAACATCATCCATCACTTTGGAGTACCAAACTCCATCATCACAGACAATGGCACATAGTTCACCGATAAGAAATTCGTTCGATTCTGCGATAAACAACACATCCGGGTCGATTGGGCCACCGTCGCGCACCCCCGAACGAATGGGTTGGCCGAGCGCGTAAATGACATGCTCCTACGGGGCCTCAAGCCTAGGATCTTCAACCGGTTGAACAAATTCGGTGCACGCTAGGTCACCGAGCTCCCTGCGGTGCTCTGGAGCCTGAGGACAACTCCTAGCCGGGCAACCGGCTAGACGCCTTTCTTCATGGTCTACAGTTTCAAGGCTGTCCTCCCAACAGACCTCGACTATAGAGCACCAAGAATTAGAGTGTAAGACGAACAGGGAGCCGAGGCATCCCATGAAGACGCCATGGACCAACTAGACGAAGCCCACGACATTGCCCTCCTCCATTCGGCTAAGTACCAGTAGGCATTACGATGGTACCATGGCTGACGGGTGCGGGACCGAGTCTTCAACGTTAGGGACCTTGTTCTCTGCCTCATGCAGAGCAACAAGGACCGCCACAAGCTCTCCCCACCCTAGAAGGGGCCGTACGTCATCGTGGAAGTACTTCAGCCAGGTGCCTACAAGTTGAAAACCATCGACGGCGAGGTCTTTACCAACGCCTAGAACATTGAGCAGCTATGTCATTTTTACCCTTAAATAAACACATATTTTTTCTTATCAGTTTTTGTCTTCAGAAATCCCTGATCTTTAGTGACATCTGACCCCTGCAAATTGCAAGGGGTCGGACCTCACTCGGGTGCTGATATAAGTATGTTTATCTAACAAACACTCTCTATGTTATCTTTGCAAACATTCTTTGAGTCTTCCCTCTTTTCTCATGGCAAGTCCTAAAGGCTAGGATTTTAGGAAACAAAATCTGAGTGTAACTGGTAGGACTACGGGAAGCCCACGCCCCAGTGGCTATGGCCTCCTTGCTCACTGGCATAATCAGGATTGGCTCACCCGCACTCCTAGTTTTTTGCAACTTTAGCTATGAGAAGGGTCGGAAGGCACCAAAATCTCTTTTACAAAAAGAGGGAGAAAAACCAAAAGGCTGTTTGCCCTAGCGAAAGTTGAAAACTTATTCATTTTTGCGCACAAAATTCATTGCTTACAAAGTGATCTCACCATGAAAAGGACTAATATACTCATAAATACAAAAGACTGCTCACTCGGGGGTTCCCCCACAAACTTATTTAATTACAGTCTCTGACCAGCTCTACTACGAGTACTGCTACGGTCGCCGCGCCATGCTCTCCATCGATGACGTCTTACCGCTCTACGGGATCCTTGAAGGCACTGTCATCTGCAACATCGAGCACCATGTCGGCGACTGTGGTGCCCTCCCCGGGGCATCCAGAGACTACGTTGTCGTCATCAGCTGCAAGCCTGACAACGGCACCTCCGCCGGGGCATCCAGGGACTGCGCCATCATGATCTGCCACAACCCCAACAATGGTAGATTAGCCAGGGCATCCAGGGACTACGCCATCATCATCAGCCACAACCCTGATAATGGCGTCTGGGCGGGGGGCATCTCCCGCTGAAGAAAGGCCGCAACGAATGACGGCAAAGCCGACGACGCTCAGCACCCTCCGGTGCCCCTCCTCCATCGGCAACAGTGGCCCCGTCTCAGCAAAGGCGGCCTACATCATCTCATCTATGTTGGATGACCTCTAGCTCGACATCACGCTACGGATTCATGAGCAGATCTATGAGTTTTTTTCTCTCCCTGGCATTACCCTCTCTCACTTAGGAACCGCTGCGACGCACGAACGCATTCAGTGGAAAGGAAGGAGAAGGGGTAGTGGCTCAGAGGCAGGCGAAGGAGTTGGATGAGAACTCCCCTCCCCCTCCCTATTTAAGGAAGAGGCACAGCAGCTGATGAAAGGTGAAAGGTTGGGACAAAAAACACTCTTCCTTCCCCTATTTAATGCAGATGGAAAATCAATGCTGGTAGGAATCCAAGGGGACGTGCCTAGACCGACGGGACATGCCCTGGTCGATGAGATGCTGCCTGGTCAAACAGGACATTGCCTGGGCATGGCCCACCACCACCACGCGCTAGGCACGAGGATCAGGGCGCACCCGCATGCAGGCGACTCTCCGCTTCCTTGGGTAGGACCATAGAATGACCCAACGATGGAACCCCTACCTAGGGGGGCCCAACAGGCCTCCTGGGTCGATCGGACAGCCTAGGTAAAACAATGAACGAACGACCGCTGAAAGATAAGCACCTCTGTTACTTACTTCGCGTGTTAATTTCATTACCGAGCGTCCAAACCCGGCAACGGCAGGGGCACAGACATTGCTCGGGGGCTACCGAGGGTCTATTTGTTTAGACATCCTCATCGCCTGACCCCTCCTTACATTTAAAAAAACCAGAGACACGGGGTGCGGGTGTAGAACTTTGAGTAGAACTAGACGAACCGCTAGACCATACGCCTCGGCGGCTATGGTGTTTTTTTGTTCACCAGCATAATCAAATTCATAGTTCCCCGTACCTCGAGCTCCTGCATCCGCCTTCTCGAGAGGGGTTCGGAGGGGTTCGCCTGCAGAATCTCCTTCAAGGAGAAGCTATCAGGTTGCTTAAAGTCAATTGAACGGCTCGAATCGCCATCGAGAGACGAAGACGAAAAATCGTGATGCTTGTGCAGGTCACGTCGGCCCAAATCGCAAATGTTGGACTCAAAACACGCACGGACATGTCAAGTAAGAGCTTCTCATCGCTCATACCATCGAGGTAACGTTACCGACCCCCACTTTCATTTCAATTAAATCGCACATTAATCCCATCATCCAAATGTTGCATATGCGATCTTCGCATCTCAACACTTCGTGTCACGCCACGAAGCGGTGCCTGCCTCATTCGATATGAGCGGCAACTGGCTGAGGTTCGAAGGCCAGCCCACAAAGGGCTTGAGGCCACCTCGTGTCAAACAGAGCCAGGGGAGAAAAACCGTGATGAGCCCTAGCGGCCTTGCCCAACCCCGCTCAAAAGCGGACAGGGACATCTTGACCTTTCTCGTTCGATTCTAACCCTGAGCCAAACCCACAGAATCTTCATCGAGGAGAGGCCAACGGGCCACCTGAGCCTACCGAACAGCTCGGGCATCTGTCGGGAGGCGGGTTAAGAAGTAGTGGAATGCACATAAGGGCTCTACCGACCCTGTTACCGAATGATGGATCTGGATTCCACATGAACATACCCGTTAGCGAGCTCATTCAGCGCGACATTCAAGCCATCGAGGCAAGTGTCATCAACTCAGCCCTCCGGTTGCAAAAACCGAGGACAGGGTAACGCACGAGATACGGCCGACCTCTATCAAACCCTAAGGGGCTCAGGGGCTCGAGCTGCTCGATCCAAAATCGAGAGACCGAGGTTCGGAGGCTGACCCACGAAGGGTCCGAGGCTGCCTCGCGTCAAACGAGAGCGAGGGGAGAAAACGCAGATGAGCCTCGACGGCCTTTGCCCAACCCGTATTAAGGCGGATAGGGTCATCTCAAACTTCTAAGATCAATCTAGCCTCTAGCCGAGCCCATAGAATCCCCATTGAGGGGGAATCTATTGGAAGGCAGGTCAAGGAGTAATGGAACACCACCCGAGGGCTTTGCTGACCCTGTAGCAAAGTGATGGGACTAGACTCCGTCCGAACATCCCCGTTAGCGAGCTCATCAGGCATGTCACTTGAGCTGTCAAGGCAAGCGACGCTGCCTCCACCCCTCCAGTTGTGAAAAACTATGGACGGGGCCACAGTCACAAAACGACCCGACCCTTGACCGAATCCCCACCATGCACGGGGGCTCAGGGAAGGCCGGGCGAGCAATGGGACCAAACGCACGGTCATGAAATGATCGTTAAAATCCTAAGTAAGGGGTACATACGAATATAAGAGTATGAATACCTCCTTTTGTCAAAACAGTCGATGCGTAAGACCTCTTCCTCGAGTTAAAATTGGTGGCAAGGATTGTGGGAACAGATGAACGAGCGTGCCCGGTAAGATTGCAAAAAGCCCACGCCCCGACGGCCATGGTAACTTTGCTCACTAGCACGATCAAAATTTCCCCCTTAAACACCTTGGACCCTATGGTCTTAACAAACGGAAGGATCAGATCGCATAAACCTTTTTTCGAATGCAAAAGGGAAGAAATCAAGTGCAAACGAACAAAGTTAAATTATGAAATGGAATTATGAAACTGTTTTCAGGCACAAAAGCACAGACACTTGTCCACATATTATAGATAAATGTTTATCAGTCTCGACTGACTAACGACCCCTCCGGGGGAGAACCATGTCGTCAATTTTTCTCGCTAGGCTTTCCGCGAGAGGAGTCATCGCCGCTTCTATTTCATCTAGCTCGGAGAGCTCATAGCCAAGCGCAAAACCTAGGCTCATCGCCCCTAGGTTGATGTTAACATCATAATGCGAGTGGGCGATGGCAAAGGCTTGGATAATCCCCAAGCGAAAAGCTTCCTTCTCTAGCTGGCACACCCACGCTGTGATGTCTACGGCACGGGCCGCGAGCGAGCTGGTTCCCTCCGCCTGCAGGTCATCGCAGACGACGCTAAGGCCAACCTTTAGGAGTTCTAGCTCATCGCTCTCTGCCTGAAGAACACTCCTCGCCTTGGCGAGATCCTTGGCAAGTCCGGCAGTGGTGCCCTCGGCCTCTAGCTTCTGAGCCTTTGTGGTGTCAAGCTTGGCCTAGAGGAAGCTAATCCTCTGCTACGCCTCGTCACGCTCTCGGACAACCTGGTTGTGCTCCCCATGGACCATACCATGCTCTGTGCGAAGCCTCTCTGAGGTTTTGAGCAGCTCGCCTCGCTCCCTATGAAGCCGGGTGACCGCCTCGGTGTCCAGCTTTGCCCTCTGCTCTAGGGCCATGTACCTCTCCTCGGCTAGCAACTTGAGCTCCCGCTCCATCCCCATCTCGTCCAGGAGGTTGACGATCCGCTGGCGGGTCTTGGCATCTCACTGGAGCAGCTCATCCTGCTGCTTCTGCACCCTGGCGGCCTCCTCCGCATCCTGCCGCACCCTCGCCACTAGATCCTAGAACATCCCCACGGCATCCTCCGCATGCTGGCAGGCCTCGACCTCTCGCTGTCGAAGATCGTCCGCCTCTGCCACAAGGGGAGTCAGCCAGGCCACCCTCTGGTGGAGCTGGGTGGTCACGTCCCTGTGCAGCTATGCCTCATTAATGAGGTGGTCCCACTCTTCCTTGTGTTCATGTAGGAACCGAGATTTCTTCTAGCTATGAGCATCAAGAGACTAGAAAAAAGACAGGTGATCAAAACATAAAAATAGATGAAGAAAGAAGAAATCAAGAGGCAAGACCAAGTAAATACCTGGCCGACGGGAACGATGACGTCTCAAAGGGCGCCCTAGGCATGGTTCCGAGCATCCAACATGGCTGTGATCCCATTGCCAAGGCTCTCCCGATCCATGACCTCGGCGCCATCGTTGAGGGTGAAGATCGCCGACGACAGATCCTGTGGACTCCCCCACCGGAGTAGGGGCTCATCCCGTGCGGGCAGGTGGCTGCCCCTCGATGTTAGGGATAGGGACAACTCCCTGCTGGTCTCCTCGGCAACCACTGCAGTGTCTGAGGGTCCCTCGGCAACGACCCCCAACTCCCTGCTGGTCTCCTCGGCAACCACTGCAGTGTCTGAGGGTCCCTCGGCAGCGACCCCCTCCGTCCTGCCCAGGACGGGCGTCGCCTCGGGGGCCATCGGTGGCGCAGAACACACTGCTACCTTGGGCACCGCCACCATAGCTTTTGGCTGTGACCCATCCATCATAGCAACCATCACCTCCGCCTCTGTCAGTGGGACCTTGTCCGGCTGCGCCACGATCGCCGTGGTCGACGCAATGGGTGCGGCCAATGGCTCCACCTGCTCCGACGCTGAAGGTGAAATCACTTCTGTCACCGGTTACGCGGCAACCTCTGAGGGTGATCCCTTGGCTGTGCCGATTGCCTAACCCACCGAGGGTGCGGCTACCATCGCGGGCGGTGCCAGACCGGCTGACGAGGCTGTGGCGTCGGCTCCGTTCTCACCCAGAACGGGAGCGATGTCGGACGGCGGCCCTCGCCTCGCCTGAAGGGCGAGGGTCTTCTTGGGCGCTAGCGCTATAGGAGTGCCCCGTCTGACCAGCCCCCTAGCGCTGTAGAAAAAACAAAGAGCGTGAGTCACTGTGAAAAACAGAGAAAAACATAGATAACAGAGGAGTCGGCAAATTACGTTGGCGCTATTAGGCGACATTTGGGGGACAAACCCCCAGCTGCCTGCTCCACCTCATCAGGGCAAGGCCGCTTCAAGCCTGCCCCTGCTCCCGGGCAGAGGGGCTCGCCTCCCTTATCTCCGAGGGCACGGCGACGGAGCCGTCCCTCTCTGTCAATACCTCAGGCATGGCGACAGATCCACCTGCCCCCATCAGCTCATGGGGCATGGCAGCAGAGCCGCCCCCCTCCATCAGCACCTCAGGGCGGCGGCAGATTCGCCTCCCCCCATCCACCGATCCTCCACTAGCACCCCGCGTGAAGCGGCGGATCCTCCAGCTCCCATCGGCCCCGAGGACGGGCCGATGGTTCGACCTGCCTCCGCCGGCCTCACGGACTCACTTCCCCCCATGTGGAACGAGAAGGGTCCCTGCATGGACAACTGGGTGCCTATCAGCGAATCCTCACCCTCCAAGACATCCCAATCCACATCGGCAACTACCTCGTCATTGTCGTCGTCGTCACTGCCTATCTCCTCTCCTCGATCTCGTGCTTGCTGCTTCCGTAGCATCTTCTTCTTCTTGAGCTCCCTCGTCCTCTTATCCCACTCAGCTACGGTGCAATTCGCTGCCGCCAGGATCCTATCCTTCGGCAGCAAATCCGGGCTATCCTCAAGGCCAAGTCTCTTTGGTTGGTCCTGCTATCCCGAGGTCAGCATCAAGGGGTCAGAAATTCAAGTGAAGAAAAGGCACGGGAAAGGGGAACTTACAAAATCAAAGGCTCCATCGCCTCCTTGATCCACTGTGCCACTTCAGTGGGGGGGGGGAGCGCTTCGTTGGCGAGCGTTGTCCCTTCAGGCGACGCCCCGGGCGCCATCAGGTATAGGGGGAGCGCACGGCTCATCAGTGGTGCCACCCTCCGCGTGTGGTAGGCGCCGATGATCCCTGATCCCTTCACACCCCTCTCCTTCAGAATTTGGAGGGCGGTGGGATGGTCCTTGATCCTCTTCTTATCTTTGTCTAGGACACCCCACTTCCATGACCTTGGGACCTCTTCGATGAGGCACCCGGAGTACACCGGCAAGGGGATGGCCACGTCGTCCTTGACGTAAAACCACTACGAATGCCACCCCTTGTTGGAGGTCGATAGATGCATCAACGGGTAGTCGTTCGCCCGGTTGTTGTGCAGATGAATGCTGGCACATCCCATCGGCATGCTCAGCTTCTGCTTCACAACCCGCTTCTTCGACAGGTTGACGACAAAAATACCGTCACAGATCAAAGTGGGGACTAATCCCCAGGAACCCCTCACACAAGGCGACGAACGCCACGATATGCTAGACCCCAATGGGATTAAGGTGCTGCAGCTCCACCTGGTAGTACTCCAACAGCCCCCGAAGGAACTTATGAGCAGGTACGACAAATCATCGCTCGTGGAAGAGAGCAAAGGACACAACATACCCTTCGAGCGGCGACGTCTTATCCTCATCACTAGGCAGCCACCACTCTTCGACGGCGGACAACGGGTGAAGGAGGCCATGGTGGACGAGGCCCTCCAGGCGCTGAGGGGTAATGTTGGATCTGCACCATGGTTCCATTGAAGCGATGGGAAAGGGGGTGGATGTGAGCTCGACGGCGGCTACGATGCGGATACGAGCTTGACAGCGGCAGCGGTATGGGTGTGGGAGGCTCAGGCGATTGGCGGCAGAGGTTGTAGATACAAAGGCGAGGAGGCGAAGTACGGAACCCTAGGGGTGAACCCCGTGGTTTTATAGGGGCGACGGATGCGAGAAGAGCAACCGCCCACCTCAATTTCCGGTCCTACCACGACACACTGCCACGTCATGTCGCGGGATACGCGCCCGTGATCCCTATCCTTTCCCACCAAAATCGCGCTGAACGGTTCGCCTACCCAAGCGGACCGAACTCTTTTCCCACAGACGGGATACGGGTCAAAAAAGCTTCTTCTCCGGCCTGCCTGGGCCCAGGAGTCCAAGGGCCCGCCCAACGGTCTCAACGGCCGTCCCAACGAGGGATGGGCCCACGAGCGGGCCAGAACTCAAGAACACAAGCCTCAGGGGAACCGCGATCCGTGAATCAAAGTCCCAACCGAGCTAATCCTGGACATGATCCCTGCGAATGGGATACCAGGGTTTCCTTTTAACTGACCAGATTGACAAAAAATCAAATCGCACAAGCCATACCCGCGAAGGGTCCGAAATTACCCCCGGGACGATTCTATCCGAATCACCCGGGGGCTCGGGGGCTACACCCGACGGGTGTGCTCGCGCGCACCCTCTGGTAAATCGAAATACCCCTAGGTGACTCTACCCGAATCACCCGGGGGCTACACCCATCGGGTGCACTCGCGCGCACCCTCTGGCAAGACAAATCACCCCTTGGACGATTCTGTCCGAATCACCCGGGGGCTCGAGGGCTACTGTCGGGGACCTAATACCGGGGTACCCAATGAGATGGAACTAATAACCATCGAATGTCGACGCTTTCGGTCAGACAAGAACGCTACTACGCTTCTTACCCAAACGACGGAAGATCAGTTCCGCCTCGCTCGATCTCCGAGGACTGGCTCCGCCACGCCCGACGGCTGAGAGCTAGCTCCGCCTTGCCCGACGGCTGAGAGCTAGCTCCGCCTCACCCGACCCCCGAGGGCTAGACTACGCCTTGCCCGACGGTTGAGAGCTGGCTTCGCCTCGCCCGACGCTCGAGAGCTAGCTCCGCCTCACCCAACGGAGGAGGGCTGGCTCCGCCTCATCCGACGCCCGAGGGCTGGCTCCGCCTCACCTGACGGCTGAAGGCAGGCTCCGCCTCGCCCAACGACTGCACCCTGCTCCTCCACGTTGACAAGCACAGGGTACGACAGGACATTTGAGTCAACCGCAGTACCGAGGACCATGCCCTGCACGCCTGCAGGAAGGTGCCGTCAGGATACGATGGGATGGGCGCTTTAAGCCCTTTCCGACATAACAGTGCCCGAATAGTGTTGTAGGCGCCGACTTTTGCCCCACAGTGTAGTAGGTGCCACCTTCAGCCCTTGGGCGCGGATACTAACACAGGCATACGACAACCGCTATAATCCAAGGAAGAACTCACATCATCTACAGTAACATGCGTATAGTCATTTCCCCGTCTACCCCCCGCAGAGTCATGGCTCGATGCCTTGACACCCCGCACCGTCTGCCGGGGGAAGACGGGACATAACCACTCGCTGAAGCAAGGCTAGGGCATGGCCCTGTTAGGGTTAGCGGACGCGCTATCCCTGCCATGATCTGCCATGACAGTGGAACAGGCTCAAGGAAAAAGGAAAGCTTGGCACCTCCGAAGAGCGACCTCTACCATAGGTTTTTTTTCCTCTTTCGCTCATTTATAAACCCCCTGCCCCCCCTTGGTCTATAAAAGGGAGGGCAGAACACCCCACGAAGGGGGATCAGTTCGACACACATAACACATCACGCACATAGCCAACCGAGCTCTTGGCATCCTTTCGACAATTCCATCAGAGACTTGGGATATTTCCCTCTCTCGACCGTTTGTACCCTTGCTACGAACCTTTTTCGGTACTGATAACACGAGCAGCAGCAGACTGTACGTAGGGACATTCAGCTCGAACCAGTATAAACCTTGTGTCCTTTAGTGCACCATCTGGGCTTAACGCGCAACAATTATAAATAATTTACTAGCCGGTGTTTGTTCGAAACACCGACAACTAGGTTGTTTAGTGCGTGAATAGTAGGAATGGGAACATTGTAAACCGTCATCTCCGGCGCACCGTGGTAACTTTCAAACTTTCTTCATCTTACTCTAAAGATGCGTAAACCTTTTACGTATTCGAGAAATATATATATATATATATGTAAACCGGTAAAGCTTGATGGATCGCGGTCCAGTACCTGTAGTGCGCTGCGTCCGTGTAAACTCCCTGCATGCGTGTTGTTGTGGTGTGGATGCAGGCTGCGTGCGTTTAGGCCCCGTTTAGTTGCAAAAATTTTTGGCTTTTGGCTACTGTAGTATTTTCGTTTTTATTTGGCAAAAATTGTTCAATTATGGACTAATTAGGCTTAAAAGATTCGTCTCATGATTTCTCGGCTAACTGTGCAATTAGTTTTTTTTTTCGTCTACATTTAGTACTCCATACATGTACCGCAAGATTTGATGTGACGGGTACTATACAAAAAATTTTGATTTTTGGCTTCAACTAAACGGGGCACTCACTGACCACAGACTACGACGACTAGCTACTAGCTCGTGACCACCAGAAGCAGCTAGCAGCAGAACCTAGGCGTTATTTAGGCCCTGTTTGGTTTCGACCTCCTAAAACTTTAGTTCCTAAAAGTTTTAGGCAGCCTTCTAAAACTTCCTAAAATAGTGTTTGGTTGCATCTCCTAAAACTGACTAAAAGCAGTAAATGTTGTTGAACAAAGACACTTTTACCCTTCTTTAGGAAAGAGAGAGAGGGGAGTGGGCAATAAATGAGGGGTAGTGGGGGTCCAGGAAGGACTTTAGGAGGTTTTAGGAGGGGGCGGAGCTCCTAAAGAAAAACCAGCCTCCTAAAACTTTTAGGAGGTTTTAGGAGGGAGTGTTTGGTTCTTTAGACAGATTCTATCCAGATTTTAGCTCCTAAAGCTTTTAGGAGGGGGAACCAAACAGGGCCTTAGATTCCAAGTTTTTTCACTCTCTTTCCATCACATCAAATCTTTGGACACATGCATGCAGTATTAAATGTAGATAAAAAAATAACTAATTACACAGTTTGATTGTAAATTACGAGACGAATCTTTTAAGCCTACTTAGGTCATGATTGGACAATAATTATCACATACAAATAAAAATGCTACAGTACCCAATACTGATTCCTAACCGCGAACTAAACAAGGCCCTATCACCAGCACACAGTGCATGTACCCGTGCTGCGTACGTACTGTGCTAGATCATAGACACAGACCATCCTAGTTTTTTTTTTGTTTGTTTTACACACGGATCGGAGATGGAAGCTAAGGGGGTGTTTGGTTTCTGGACTAAATTTTAGTCCATGTCACATCGGACGTTCGGATGTTATTTAGGAGAACTAAATATGAGTTAATTATAAAACTAATTACATAGATGGAGGCTAATTTACGAGACGAATTTATTAAGCCTAATTAATCCGCCATTAGCACATATTTACTATAGCACAACATTGTCAAATCATGGACTAATTAGGCTTAAAAAATTCGTCTCGTAAATTAGCCACAATCTGTGCAATTAGTTATTTTTTTCGTCTATATTTAATACTTCATACATGTGTCCAAACATCCAATGGGACAGAGACTAAAATTTTCCTGTAGTAACCAAACACCCCTTAAGGCTAGTCACGGGCCGGGGCCATGGCAACGGTATGGGCGTATGGCATATCGCGCGCGCATGCATGCCTGGCAGTTTGGCCAAGAGCACTCGACAAAACTAAACACCAAGACGGCCTCTGGCAGCTGCACTCTCGCGGTCTCTTCTCTGTAGGGATGAAAACGGTATAGATATTTTTCGACCGTATTTGAAATCGAATCCGTTTAGAGGGGTTGAGATCTGTCCGAGTCCGAATATCCAACATCTGATACCGCATCCGTATCCGAATACTCAAATCGTATATTTATGATGTCGATATCCAATCATATTATATCCGACATAGTTGACATTATCCATATTCGAATCCGAATCCGGACACAAATATGAAAACAAATGTAATATCGGTGATATCCGTCTGTATCTCCGATCCGTTTTCATCCCTGCTCCTCTACAACCATGCACGTAAAAGATCGAGGAAGAGATGGCGGTGGAGGTGGTGGTGTCTATCACAGATCAGTCTTTTTCAGCATCTAGCTTAGGTACTGAAGATTGCGGAGGGCGAGAAGACAAGGGCGTGCAGGACTACCGCACGGAGTCGTGTCGCCGTGACCCGTGAGACACGACGACAAGACGCACCGCTCGCTGCATAGATACTGAGGTAGGTGCGGTTGGTTGGGTGGTCGTCGGCGCCGGTGGTCGCGGAGAAGCCGCCACGAGACGCTCAGCCCGGGTCGTGTGCTTTACACGCGGCGCCGGCGCGCGGCTAGCTAATAATTCTGTTGATGACCCCAGCACTCGCGCGCAGCGCCGCCCTTGGCTAGTTTTGTTTTGTGACGGCATGCGATGCGAGACTGGACTGAGATGGTGAGACCTGTAGTCCACCATAGCCACAAAGCTAAGCCTCCCCCTCGTAGGCTCTTGCTATTACCATTTAGGGCCTATCGGCACCATTTAGGAACTATCGGCCATCGGACAGCCGACACATTCTTGTCGGCCCCCGCGAGGCAGATAGTTCTACAGGCTACTAAATTTACAACTCTTTTTAATCAAATGCTACCTTTGCAATTAATTATTAAAAAAAAATCCCGGATGCAGCAGCTGCACTGCAGAGCCGATACGGTGACAAATCCAAACTCCAAAGCATGCATGCTGGTGTAAATGATGCATGCGTCTACTCCAAGCCGAATTAAAGTAGCCGCCCAACTGACTGAGGCCCGTTTAGTTCCGAAATTTTTTGGCTTTGGGCTACTGTAGCACTTTCATTTTTATTTAGCAAAAATTGTTTAATTATGGATTATTTAGGCTTAAAAGATTCGTCTCACGATTTTTCGGCTAACTGTGTAATTAGTTTTTTTTTCGTCTACATTTAGTACTCCATGCATGTGCCGCAAGATTTGATGTGACGGAAAATCTTGAAAATTTTTGATTTTTAGCTTGGAGCTAAACGGGGCCTGACTCACGCACGCTGCTAGCGCTAGCAGCAGAACTACCTATACACCCGTGCTACTGCTAGACCAATCATCTAGGCCGGCCTAAGTTTGTACACAAGGAGGAGATGCAGCCTGCTAAGGGCGTGTTTAGTTGGCGAAATGAAATTTTTTGGATGTCATATCGGATGTTTCGGGGATGTCGGAAGGAGTTTTCGGATACTAATAAAAAAAACTAATTACATAGCTCGCTTGGAAACCGCGAGACGAATTTATTAAGCCTAATTAATCCATCATTAGCACATGTTAGTACTGTAGCACTTATGGCTAATTATGGACTAATTAGTCTTAAAACATTCGTCTCGCGATTTCTAACCAAACTGTGCAATTAATTTTTTTTCGTCTATATTTAATACTCTATACATGTGGCGCAAGATTCGATGTGATAGTTTAGGGAGAAAATTTTTAGGAACTAAACCGCAAGGGCAGTCAGTAGTCACGAGGCACATGGCAAGCGCGTGCATGGCACCGCGCGCATATGCACGAATGCATGCCTGGCAGTTTGGCCAAGAGCACTCGTTGAGAAACTAACACCAAGACGCCTCCTTGGAGTACGTAAGAGGGAGGAGAAGGAGATGGTATGGTGACTATCAGTGTCACAGCTCATACTTCTCCAGCATCTAGGATATATCCTAGCCTTTGTAGGTAGACAAGGTGGGTAGCCAGCGATACCATTTTAACTTCTTCCTCGCATTCCGCATTCACGCCAATATATACTTATGTCATCCTTGTTTGTTTGTTTAAAACTTTGTTAAAAAAACGAATGTTTACGTGTATATAAGATGGGGGATCGAGACTGGACTGAGACACGGTGAGACCTGTAGTCCACCATAGCCACAAAGCTAAGCCTCCCCCTCCTAGGCTCTTGCTATTAGTCTATTACCAGTGCCAGTGTTGCTCTCCACACTCGCTCCGCTACCTCACCGTACGTGCTAGAGACATGTCTCGTGCGGCTACGCTCGCTGCCGCTGCCGCGGTGGCCGTCGTCCTCATCTGCGCCTCCTCAACGGCTACCGCGGCGGACGGCAACGGCAACGCGAGGCAGCCGCCGCTGGCCCGGGGCCTGTCCTTTGACTTCTACAGGAAAAGCTGCCCCAAGGCGGAGTCCATCGTGCGGAGCTTCGTGCAGGACGCCGTGCGCAAGGACGTCGGCCTCGCCGCCGGCCTCCTCCGCCTCCACTTCCACGACTGCTTCGTCCAGGGCTGCGACGCCTCCGTGCTTCTGGACGGGTCGGCCACTGGCCCTGGCGAGCAGCAGGCGCCGCCCAACCTCACGCTGCGCCCCACCGCGTTCAAGGCCATCAACGACATCCACGACCGTCTCCAGAAGGAGTGCGGTGGCGCCGTCGTCTCCTGCTCCGACGTCCTCGCGCTCGCCGCCCGGGACTCCGTCGTCGTGGTACGTAGGCTGTACGCATGCACAATTTTCTTTTGTTAACCGGTTGCTGCTCACATCACATGCCTGCATGCATCCAACCATGCAGTCCGGAGGGCCCAGCTACAAGGTTCCCCTGGGTCGGCGGGACAGCGCGAGCTTCGCGACGCGGCAGGACGTCCTGAGCGACCTCCCGCCGCCGACGGCCACCGTGCCGGCGCTCCTCGCCGTGCTGTCCAAGATCAACCTGGACGCGACGGACCTGGTGGCGCTGTCGGGCGGGCACACCATCGGGCTGGGCCACTGCACGTCCTTTGAGGACCGCCTGTTCCCGCGCCCGGACCCGACGCTGAACGCCACCTTCGCCAGCCAACTCCGGCGGACCTGCCCGGCGAAGGGCACCGACCGGCGGACGCCGCTGGACGTGCGCACGCCCAACGCGTTCGACAACAAGTACTACGTGAACCTGGTGAACCGGGAGGGGCTCTTCACCTCCGACCAGGACCTCTTCAGCAACGCCGGCACCAGGGCCCTCGTGGAGAAGTTCGCGCGCAGCCAGAGGGACTTCTTCGACCAGTTCGCCTTCTCCGTGGTGAAGATGGGACAGATCAAGGTGCTCACGGGGGCGCAGGGGCAGATCCGCAGGAACTGCTCCGCCCGCAACGCCGGCGCCGGCGTGATGCTGCCGTGGTCCATCGTCGAGGAGGCTGCAGAGAACCTCGTGTTCTAGACCTATAAGCGTGCGTGCGTGGCGTCTGGGTGCCGAGGTCGGTCGTCGGTGTGCAAGTGGTGCCTAATGTTGACAGGATGCAGCAGCTAAGCACTAGCAGTCTCGTGTCGACTAGTAAGCAATCAACTTTGCAGCAGCGCCCCAAAGCATCTACTAGCTTGGAGAAATAAAGTGGCCATGGCAGAAATCATACTGTGCAAGTGTGCAGCTGCGTACGTATTACCATCTTTATTTTGCTACACTATAAGACTGCACACCAATCTTCAAACAGGATGCACGGGCAAAATAGAATAGAAAATCCTAAAAGAGCCTTAATTAAAAAGAGAAACACACTTGGCATTAAAGAAGAAACAAACATTGATTTGGTGAATTTATCATCATCGGCAACATACAACAGACATCAGACCAAAGACAAAATCCATGCTTCTATTGAAAGCATAACAACAGACATCAGGCTCAGCAGGCGTCCTGTTTGTGTTTGGACAGACGTGTACAATCAGACAGCAGGCCAAAGCAAGAGACTCTAGAAAAAAGTCCAATGTTACCAAATTCTGAGAGAACACTGCACCAGCAACAAAACCCAATGTAGCAGTCGGCTAATTTGTAAAGGAAGATGCACGCAATTCCAAATCACTTGCATTATTCCAAGTCACTAAAAACCGCACAAGAAACTGCATTTCAAATCCGGCCTGCCCCTTTGCATGGATCGCGATTCCAAGTCCTCAAGTGTAGCAAGTAGCAACTGTGTTTTGCCATGTTCCAAATGTCACCCAAAATTATAGGTGAGCTGTTGTGACTGAGCACCGAGAGAGAGTTTTTTTTTTTTTTTTTTTTTTTTTTTTTTTTTTTTTTTTGCAAACTACCGAGGGAGAGATTTGATCATCTGACAAGCGGCGTCGTCGTGCACTGATCCGCCTAATCAATGGATGCCGATCTAACTAACAGAGAGACTTACATAGTAAAAAAAAAACTCGACCTGCGGGGCTATGACACCCCTAGACATTGTGCTTAAGATTTAAGATCTTCTCACGAGAAAACTCTCGTACCCCTACCCTACCCATACACAGCGGCACCATAGCCCACATGAGACTATACGAACCTTAGACCAGAGCTTCCCACAACCAGGAGCTACCAACCGAGCTATCAGCTCGTTCGTGAGACTTACACAGTAAACAGCATTGTAAAAGTAACACAAACCGTACCAACTGAGCAGAGGCCAGATTGGCAGGCAAGCAAAATCCGTGTGTAAAGCTGTCACTGTCAGCAAGGATGTCTAGCACTAATGATAATATACTCTAATTCCCTTCCATTGTATGTCGAAGATCTCAGACAGAATGGCACGATTACAAGGAAAATTGGGATTTATAAAGGATCGGTAACTCCAGTACGCCTATTTATGTTTCACCACAAATTACAGTAGGGAGGCACGACAAATGGGAGAGAAAACTGAGGCCCCTGGTGCACTTGCCTATGTCAAGAACACCAAAACAAAAAGAATGATGAACAGAACAACCAGGAACGCGATCAACATGATCTGACCCTTGATGCCAGCCTTCTTCATCACCATGGCCACTCTTTTCTGCACCACAAAATGGGACAAGACATTTTAGGGTTTTGTTTTGCGACTGAATTATTGGGGTAAAGGAAGAAAATGGCAACACAGGTCTTAACATGCACAAATTCTTGGGGTAAAGGAAGAAATGGGTATGCAAACTGGAACACAAATAGAAATTCCCATTGAAGATGGCGAAAGAGCAGACCTGCACGAAATCAAGTCTGTTGGAAGTAGTCTCCATCTCCAAGCTTAGGTCGTTTAGGATCCTTTCCTGTAAAACAGCCACATGTATTCCGGTTAAAGCTACTGCGCAAATCTACTAACTTTGCTCCTTGTCAATAGCAATTACCTGTCCAGACAGCTCTTCGTGTATGGTTAGCCCTACGCCACCAATCCTTTGGACACTTTCACTAAGCTCATCAAGTTCCTCATCCTGCTGCCTGGGTAAATATATCAAATCAATGCAAAACATGTGAACTTCACATGGCTACCTTGGAAGTATATATAACTATAGATATAATCTGCCTAGGAAATTTGAGTTTAATCAGTGTATGTTATTTCTATCTATATTCACTACTGAAGGAATAAACAAATATTACGAATGACATGATTGCTGTTGACAGCCTACTACCGTAGTACGTGTCCATCTTCCAGAAACAAGACAACAGCAACAGAGCTAATAAATGTTGTAAAACTATGTAGATCAAAAAACAGTTAACCTTGCTGCCAGAAGGAAAAGTCAGTACAGACATAAACCAACAGAAAACATATGAAGCTATGATCCTCACACCGACATGGTTACCATGGTAAATAACTAAATATGCAACTAAGAATTATTAGGTCTCAGAATTCCAAGTTTAACCATCATCTGCATTTATTTTACAACTTTTGACAGCTCCACGACAACAACAACAACAAAGCCTATTTTGATATTCTAGAGAAAGCAACAGCAAAAAAAACGGCGGGGTGGTGGGGGGGGGGGGGGGGGGGGGGGTGGTGGTGTTACGGTTACTTACAATTACATAAAATTAATGATGATGTGCTGGTGGAAACACAAGAATCAGTGAGCAACAATAAGTAAACCAATGTAATATTCCAGGAGGAGAAGCGAAGACACTAACTAGAACAACTGAGGAGGAATACAAGGTTTATGTGCCACTAAGACGAACTTTGACTAGGAAAACAACAAATTTATGAACTGTACACTACCTACGACAATAGACACAGCTCTGAGTTGCATATGTTGAATGCTGAACGGGCAACATATTTCTAACAAAAAAGTTTGTAAAGTTCATTAAAAGTAACAAATTAAACTCACCTCATGAGTAGAAGCTGTCTATCTGATTCTGAAGAAATAAAGTCATCATTATCTAGGGCAGAATAGTGGTTGGTCCTGCTTGTCTCCAGGTATTTTGAAGTTGCTGCATTGCTCTTGCCCTTTTCAATAGCTCTCTTGACTGTACCAACCTGGATATGTTCATGCATAAAGTGTAAGTGAGGATCCATATAATAAATTAAAGTCCACTGGCAACTGCAGAATTTGGAACATGGTAATATATTATTCCTTATTGTCTTTACCAAACAACAGGAAATCATGCAACCTGAAGTTGTGTAACTCATTCATGTTCAAAATATACCTCGTTGGTGATCCTAACTAATACATCAAAGAAAAGACATCAAAGAGTCCAATCATCACATCACTGAAGAGTTGCTACAATATGATCGAATGCATACCTGCTTACGAGCAGAACCAGTCCAGTTTCTTCGTCTGGAAAGCTCAACTTCGTCAAGTCCATAGTATGCTGGATCCCTTGATGCAACTGAGATTGTCTTTTCCAGCTCATCTACCTTTCAAGTTGAACACAAGCAAGCACCATTTAGGCCAAGATAATTCATACATCAAGAAAGTGGAGATAGTATCCCATAAATGGTAAACTGATACATTAGTGCATAACCTGATCTCATATAGGAATAAATATAAAGGCGTACCCAGTGCAGAGAGCTCCCGCTCTGTGCGGGGTCTGGGGAAGGGTGTCAGTGGCAAGCCTTACCCTCGCCTGTGCAATGCGAGGAGACCGCGACTCGAACCCGGGACCTTCCGGTCACAGGCGGTAAGACTCTACCGCTTGCACCAGGCCCGCCCTTCCATATAGGAATAAATATGGTAGCGGAAAATGAACAAAGAAGGAAAAGAATTGCATATCTCCATTTCTGCTTAAATTTCTTCTAAACGTACCAACAATGGAGTAATGACAACGTCAAAGACTTGGTTCCTACCTGCCACTCGATGCTTTCACAGCTGGTCAGAAGCTCCTTTGTCAGATGAACATATTCTCCTGTGTTTGAAGCAGTTTGCTCCCAGCGGTGCAAGGTACTTTGCAGTTTATCAATCTGAAACAGAAATAAATTTATCCTTAGGACTGAAAGAACAGCATCCAAACATGAACTTGGATGGGGTTGGGGCTTCAGTAGAGTTGAGCAACAGAAAGGAAAATAGTCTTTATTCTCAGGGATAACTGGCAACCAGATGTAACTGCAAGATGGTGTGATATGTTTCTGAAACTATGAGACCCTGAGAGTGAGGAACAAAAGGCAAGCAAACAATTCGACCATGAGTTACTAGATCATGTAAATGACTGAGCCTCTACTGTGAGAGTTTAGTGCTGCAGGTGTATAAAGTAACGGCCTTGTCCCCATTCACCTATATCTATACACGAGCTCATACTGCAAAATTTAGATTTTCGAGAGCATGAACATCCCTAGCTGGTAACTGCATATTGGCCACTTCAGCATCTCTCTGTCCCGATTTGGTACAATTCGCGAACACGGTGAGATTAGACAACAGCGCTCGGATTTCCAACGTCTACTGATGCAGAACGAAGGCTCGACGATGATAGGAAAGGTTGGCAATCACTACACAAACAAGAGCGTAATAAAGAGCGAGAGGGAAGTACGAATTACCGAGTCCTGGATCTCCTCCCGGACGATGTAGAACGGATCTTGCGCCGAGCTCATGGCCTCTCCGACGAACGGATTCTATCGGATTGCTGGGCCTCCGCGCCTGGATGCCTGGATTTCCTCCGTCTCCCTCCAAACCCTAGCAAACCCGGGGATTTGGTGCGGAGTCGCGGCGGAGACGACAGAGAGAGATCCCACTTCCACTGGTTCCTCGTCTCGTCTCGTCTCGATGACACTGCCACCAGGGCCCACCTGCTTGCCACGGCCGCGCTCGTGGACTTGGTGCACGGAGCACCCGGGTCCAAGTGGCGCTCCGGGCCCACCGCGCAGTGACTCTGAGTCGTCTCTCTCTCTCCCCCTTCTCCCGGGGAAAGTGGAGGGGAGCGAGAGGCGAAGCAGATAAGAGGAAGCCAGCCGGCAAGGGGAGCCACACCGGCGTCGAGAAACCCTAGGGCGAGCGGCTCGACGGCCCCTACCACCCTCATGGCGACCTTCGCTACCGGCAGCGCCACAGCGCGCGCGGCGCTGGCGTCGCCGACTCCGTGCCGGCCGGCCGCGCTCGCCTCGCGCCCGGCGCCGGCGCAGTGGATGCCGCTGCGCTGCTCGACGCCGGCTCTGGGCCTCAGGGGAGGGGCCGCGCGTTCTCGGCGGGGCGCCACGCTACGGGTGAGACCTTCCTGGCATTCCTTCTCGTTGCGTTCCAGACGAAGTAGTTTTCAATGGAAATTGGAATGGAATGGTATGTACGTATACAGTGGAATCGTTGCTTTGGAATGTCGAAACAGTCTAGGTCCACTGGCTGGTGTCCAAATGCCTGAACTCTGTCCTGGACTCCTCGTAGTACTTTTCAGAGTTTGCAACTACTATGAGCCATCCAATTTTATTTCTGCCACTGTATCAAAATTTGAGTTCCTAGTCTTAGACATCTGGGAACTTGGTGTAGCTTGTATGTATCCAGCTTTTTTGAAAAATGGCCCTGTATCTTTTTAGGCTGTTAACCTTATGTAGGTGAAAATGTATGCCATATATTAATAGCTATGACGATGGTTTTCCTTTTAATACTCATTGGAGTACTTTCCAGTTTTCTGAAATTGTAGTTTTGTTCTCATCCATTGGGTAGCTCTAGAAGTGAGCAAGTGCCAACTGATACTATATGCAATCTTTTTATGTGTGCTTATAGTCCTATAACTGTTTTCTTACATGTATCCTTTTCCATTAGGGCTGCATAGCTCTTCTTTACCCCCTCAAAAAGAGAACTTGTGGATTTCTGCCATTTCTTCTGATATTTTATCCGTATTTAATTTTTGGATAGGTGGAAGCTAAGAAGCAAACTTTTTCTTCATTTGATGAGTTGCTGGAGAAGTCTGAGAAGCCTTTATTAGTTGACTTCTATGCAACTTGGTAAGTTACTTACTGGAAGTAGTGAAAGTGGTGGTGCCAAATGTCATGTTGAGCTATTTCAGTGCTCTCTACTAGATATAAGTTCTCTTCATTATTGCTGTCTTTTTAGGACTTTGGTGTGTTTCATGTTCTTGCCATTATGCCAAGGTGTCACCAACCATTTGGGAGGTGAACATTGCACTGGACTAGCATTGTGTTCATCATCTGTGTAAATCACATGCATAATATCTACCACCTCTTGCCCTTTTTATTTTTGAGAAGATACCAGACTTTTGGTGAAAATTGAAGAGTTTTTGCACCCTTTTTTGCTCATGTGGGGAAGAGCTGGAGAGGTTGGGTCTGTTTTTTTCACTTTTTGTCTTTAGTGTTCACCATGTGGACTAACATGTTCAATTGTATTTCCTTCACAATTGGTATTTGCAATACCTCAAACGTGCCTTACTGATTTCAAACCCCCTGCTTTCTATGTTCTGGTACTGTTCACGATGATGTGCATTCCTACTGATTTCTAACAAAAAAAAAAACCATCACTACATGATTAATTTGGTCATGTTCTGTTCATGATATTGTTCATTGTTACCTTCTGAGTTCTATCAAAATCCAGAAAATTTGTTTGATAATGTACATGTACTCATCAAACATTGTCCCAACTCCTAGCGGACAGCTGTGTCTATTGGTTTGTTAGCTCCATTACACCATGCATATTAGCCTATTAGGAAGATACTTCATCATTCAAAGTTATGAGCAGTCTGTACACCACACCAGCATTGCTCTCTGTCTCTATGTACGTCTGTAACATACAATTACATTTACTTTTGTTCTTTTGGTCAGGTGTGGTCCATGCCAATACATGGTTCCCATACTTCAAGAAGTCAGTGAAAAGTTAGGTGACAAAATTCAAGTTGTGAAAATTGATACTGAGAAGTACACTAGCATTGCAAGTCGTTACAGAATTGAAGCATTGCCAACTTTTATCATATTCAAGGATGGGAAACCTTGCTATCGCTTTGTAAGTGTTGAACGAAACAATCTTTTCAATTTTCATCAATAATTTAAATTGTGCTAATATACTATGCCTTTTGTTTTCTTTTCCCTCTCTTTTGCTACCTGACATTCAGGAAGGAGCATTGCCTGCAAACCAGATGATCGAACAGATTGAGAATGCTTTGGCAGTCACAAAGTAGCACGTATGGTGAGCAGGGCAGGATCCCCCAAGCCCCACCCCCTCAAAAAAAAAAAGTACTTGGTGCTACCTCACAACATGTTCCTCTTCATGTTGAATTCTTTATTATTGTTCATGAGGTTCTACTTTGACTGCGACATGAATAGGCATTTTTCCTTCATAGTTTCAATCTGAAACTGTGATATTGTGAATCGTTGAATCCTCTGCTTCTTGATGCAATACTGAACTGTAATTCCTTATTCATCGTAACCTAGTTGCTCATATAAACCACTAGTGCTACCCAGCATAAATATTAACCTGGTCCTTCAGCATTAGTTAAGATATGTTGAAAGAAAACCATGCTGAGGTTCTTATATCTGCTGCTGCTGCTGCTGCAACAACAACAACAACAAAGCCTTTAAGTCTCAAACAAGTTGGAGTAGGCTAGAGTTGAAACACAGCAGAAGCAATCAAGGTTCAGGCACGTGAATAGCTGTTTTCCAAGCACTCCTATCTAAGGCTAAGTCTTTGGATATTCTATCATTTCAAGTCTTCTTTTATTGCCTCTACCCAAGTCAACTTCGGTCTTCTTCTGCCTCTCTTCACGTTACTATCCTGGCTTAGAATTCCACTACGCACCGGGGCCTCTGGAGGTCTCTGTTGGACATGTCCAAACTATCTCAACCGGTGTTGGACAAGCTTTTCTTCAATTTGTGCTACCTTTAATTTATCACGCATATCATCGTTCCGAACTCGATCCCATCTTGTATGACCGTAAATTCAACGCAACATACGTATTTCCGCGACACTTATCTGTTGAACATGTCGTCTTTTCGTAGGTCAACATTCTGCACCATCCAACATAGCAGGTCTAATCGTCGTCCTATAAAACTTGCCTTTTAGCTTTTGTGGTACCCTTTTGTCACATATGACACTAGATGCTTGGTGCCACTTCATCCACCCTGATTTGATTATATGGCTAATATCTTCATCAATATCCCCGTCTCTCTGTAGCATTGATCCTAAATATTGAAAGGTATCCTTCCTAGGCACTACTTGACTTTCCAAACTAATATCTTCCTTCTCCTGAGTAGTAGTACCGAAGTCACATCTCATATACTTAGTTTTAGTTCTACTGAGTCTAAAACCTTTGGACTCCAAAGTCTCCCGCCATAACTCCAGTTTCTGATTCACTCATGTCCGGCTTTCATCAACTAGCACTACATCGTCCGCGAAAAGCATACACCAAGAGATGTCCCCCTTGTATGTCCATTGTGACATCATCCATCACTAAGGCAAACAGATAATGGCTCAAAGCTGACCCTTGATGTAGTCATATCCTAATCGGGAAATTATCCATGTCTCCATCACTTGTTCGAACACTAGTCACAATATTGTTGTACATATCCTTAATGAGTCCGACGTACTTCGTTGGGACTTTATCTGCAATCCAATTATTTTCTTTGTTGACTTTCATGATATAGTTATTCTTACCAGCTACTGAAGCTACCTTTTCTTTGGCAGACCATGCAAGTGAATGGATGCTCAATGAATTGTTTGTCAACAAAGGTAAATTGTTGGCAAGCGATGGGACATTTAGGATATGAAGGCGTACATCCAAGATTCAAACTTTTCATATCGTTTAGTATGCTTTGTTTTGTAAAAATTATTCAACCACTAGTGCGGTATTTGTGAATGGGAAGAAAAGCTGTCGTTTTCATGCTGTATCCTTTGCCCTGATCTGAGCCGTACTATTTGAAGGCACAGGGGATGATAGATTATTCTTCTTTCCCAGCTGTATCTCAATTACAGGTGCGAGTGATTGTGGATTCCAGCATCTATCTTCTAATATCTGTTTGTGTAGCGAATAAGCAAGTGTTCAATATACCTTTAAGATTGTCTTCTCTCCATTCCTGAAACCTGCAAAATTGTCCGAGCGCTGGGGCGAGGCCTGGCCGCGGGATAGGGTTGGCGCTCGGACATGGCAATTATGAGGGGCACCCCCTGTCCAGGGTGGGCTTTTAGTCCCTTTTAGCAAGCTTTGGGTGACTAGTTGGCTAAATGCCATTTAGTTTCATTTAGTCAGTATTTGACAAAAAAGTAACTAAATGTGACTAAATTTAGAAGCTGATAGGTAAACCTGTAGGACACGTGGACGCCTAAGAGGGGGGGGTGAATTAGGCAACTTAAAATTCTAACTCTAAACTATGGCCTCTTTTTCTACCTCTAGCAAAATCTATGCAAAAGATAATCTATCTAGATGTGCAACTACGGTTTTGCTAGTGTGTTGATATCTCTACCGCAAATGATAATAAAAAGATCAATGTAAATGCGGAAGCTTAAAGAGCAAGGTAGAGATATGTAAACTCCCATCGACGACTCCGGTATTTTTATCGAGGTATCGAGAAGCGCGCAAGCTTCCCCCTAGTCCTCGTTGAAGCCCCTCGCAAGAAATCCCTCGCAAGGGCCAAGCTCCCGGTCGGGTAACTCCGTGGATAACCTCGGGCCTTCCCCACGCGCAAGTGGGTCTCCGATGTGCCTTCCGACAAGCCTCTCCCGGATGCTCCCCGCCGTCTTCACTATCAAGCTTCCGGCTAAAACGCCGCGGGCCTTGTTCCTTTCGGTACACGGTGGCGGCCGCACCACAAACGCGGTTGGTGCGATCTCGCAAGACTTCAAGCCCCTCCGATGTACAACTCTTGTGCTCGCAAGCACGGGGTGGCAAGAGGTATGCAAACCTCACTAAACACTAGGCATACACCTAGAGCAAGCGCATAAGCGGTGGTCTAATCAACCTAAGCACTTCGCAAAGCACCTACGCTAATCACCTGATGAAACACTAAGCACTATGCAAGTGGAGATCACTAAAATGGTGTATCAACACCCTTGGTATGTTTCCTTAGCTCCACACATCTCAAATGGCCGGTTGGGGGTTGTATTTATAAGCCCCGCTGAGAAAGTAGCCGTTGGGGTCGAACTCCCGCAATTCTGCTACTGACCGGACGCTGAGATCGTCCTGACCGGACGCGTCCGGTCGTCCCGACCGTTGCATCCGCGAACTACCGATCGGACGCTTCCAGCGTCCGGTCGCAGTTTCGCGCGCCTGGAACCTCTCTGTACTCGATTGGACGCTACGTTCCTGCGTCTGGTCGGTTGCCGCCAGCGTCTGATCCTTGCGTCCGGTCGCCTATCTGCCGAGCCACCGGTCCAGCGTCCGGTCGCGCTTTCAGCGTCCGGTCCAGCGTCCGGTCGCCTCTGCGAGCTCGTTTCTTCGCGATCTTGCGTACGGCTTGATTCCTATCTTCGTGCTTGGACTTTGCTTAATATCTTGGGTCTTCACTTGTGCTTCTAAAGTCTTGCTTGAGGTGTTGATCATCGGATCATCACGTCGCCTTCGTCCAAGTCATGTCTTGTACCCTATTGGACTACAAAACAAACACTTGCAAATTCATTAGTCCAATTTGGTTGTGTTGGTCATCAAACACCAAAATCCAAAGTAAATGGGCCAAGGGTCCATTTTCCTTACAATCTCCCCCTTTTTGGTGATTGATGACAACACAACCAAAGCAAGCAAATAATAAAAAATTTTGAGTTTAAAGACTATCTACTTGCTAGGATGCAATGCAAGGAGCAATGTTATATGATGCTAAGAGATACTACTTGAAAGACTATGATACCAATTGAAGACCTAACTTGCCCTTGCAAATGTCCCCTTGTGGCATTATGGATTAAAGTCTTGCTTCCTATAAATTCTCCTCATTACTTAGACTAATCCATAACTCACTATCCTCCCTTTCTCGGACCATTACCATTTGTACACATTAACTTAATGCTTGCCTTTGGTCCTCCAAATTCTCCCCCTTTGGCATCAAACACCGAAAAGGAAGACATTAGTAGCACAAGGGAGGGTCAAACTTTGTGATCCTTTGTATATAGAATTGGATAGATCACAAAAGTTGACTCTCACATTATATAGACTAAGCTCCCCCTAATTATATGCATACATATGGTAGAAAGCAAAGCGTATGCATAATTAGCAAATTATTGCACAAAGGAGTTTAATCTATATAATGCATGGAGAAAGCATATAAATATCAAAATGAAGTCAACATGATGATACTAAATGAAGAATGATGCTTAACTTTGGGGACTCCAATTTCCTTACAATGAGACTACTACATGTGATAGGTTTGAAAAGTTGATACCATTTAAAAAGTGTTAGTCTCAAAGCATCCAAGTTGTAGAAATACTCCCCCTAAATATGTGCACACAAATATAGAATACATTGTAGAAATCATGCACATTGATTTTAGAATAAAAAATACCACTTGAAAGATGACATCTCATGAATGTGAGAATCATTTTCAAAAAGATATCCGGGAGAGATTATCTACAATTTAGACTTTGGCACATATTAGATGAATAAAAGTAAGACAAGCTATGTGCCGTGCTTGTAAGCAATTTTAAACCATGTGGGTTTGCTCCAAGGGTTAAAAAGTGAGACCGAGCAATCCTACCATAAGATATACCTAGTGTATGCATGATAAAAGATATAAGCATGCAAAAGCAAACCTAGGCATGAAGAGTAACTAGATGCTTAAAGATACCAATTGTACGAAAAAACTAATTGCAAGATGTACCAATTTAAAAGCAATAACATCTAGTTACCTAACATGGAAAGGGGAATTTGGGTCCATAGTATTCACTAACCCACTTGGCAATGATTTTGTCCATCATGATGCACCCCATGAAATGCACCCATACTTTGCCAAGTCTCCAAATTCCCCGTCGTCCGACGGACTTCTCACTTCCCTTTCGGGATCCAAACCTTCTTGGTGCTTTTCATGTTGGAAATGATTTCCTTCGGCACCCAAAAACGTTTGACCCCATTGTTGGCTTGCTTGTTCACCTTGATGGCCACCACCTTATCATTTTTCTTCTTCTTCAAGAGATAAGGTGTGAATGCCTTCTTGTCCACCTTGTTGGTGTAGGTGTTGGAGAGCTTGCTTGTTTGCCTTTTCTCTTTCTTCTTTTCTCCTCCCCCATTCTTCACCTTGCACTCATAGGACTTGTGGCCTTCCTTGTGGCACACGTAGCAAACCACGGTTTATCCTTCATCAAGCTTCTTCACTCCCTTGACGGTGTTATCTTGATGAAGTTAGGTTTGCTTCGCCTTGCCTTTCACTTGAGTCAAGTCCTTGGTGAGGCGAACTACTTCTTGCTTGAGTTTCTCATTCTCCTTTACAACCTCTTGTGTGCATGTATCTACAATCACTTTCTCAACACAAGCTTGGTTGCACAAGGGTGAGTCTAAATATAAATCATTGCAAGAAGTAGAGGCATCCTTTTTAATTATGTCATTTCTTTTAGATGCCTTGGTGGGGGTATTTTTGACGGCTTCAATATTAGCAACTTTATTTGTTAGCTCATCACAATGCTTGCACATGATTTCTATTTTAGCAAGCAAACTTTGATAATCATTTTGTGAGATAGCTAACTTTTCTTTTAATTTTTAATTTTTCTTTTCAAGTTGCTTATCATTAATTGTGCATGCACTCGTTTTTGCACTAGCCTCAAGTTGCTCAATTTTAGTAGATAGTTCAACATTGAGATTTTTAAAGTTTTCATATTGTTCAAGTAAATTCTTGTATGCTTCTTGTGAACTACCTAGCTCTTCTTTTAAAATTTTGAGCTTCTTTTGTTGACTAGTGCAAACTTTAGCATATTTAAGATTTTGTTGCACAATTGTATTGTAAGAAGACAAATCATCATCACTATCACTCTCACTAGAGGATGAGCTTTCGTTACCTCGTGCCATAAGGCACACACGAGAAGAGCTTGATGATGAGTGTTTGCGCCCTCGCCTCTTGTGATGGTCTTCTTCACTTGAAGAATCATCCCATGATCTTATTAATGTGAGGGCTTTGTTCTTGCACGCCTTCTTCTTAGTCTTGGGTGTGCACTTGTTTGGACAAACTTCCACAAAGTGCCCCACCTCGCCACATCCATAGCATCCTCTCTTTCTTTGCTCGTTTCTTTGATTGGTGAAAACGAGGTCTTGGATTTGGATGGGCACACCCTTGACATTGAGCTTTTGGATCATCTTCTCCACCTTGTTGATAAGTTTGATTGATTCTTCATCAAGGTCGGAGGTGGAGGAGGAAGATTGATCATCACTTGATTCTTCTTCTTCATCATCATCATCCTCATCTTCATCTTCACTTGAGGAACTTGAGCTTGAGCTTGTCTCAACTTTCTTGCCCTTCATCTTCTTTTTCTCGCTACATGCGAGAGCTTTGCCTTTGCTCGATGAAGAGGTTTCTTCTTGACCCATCTTTCGTGACATTTCAAATGCCACTATCTTGCCAATGATAATGCCCGGGGTCATGGTGCTCAAGTCTTCCATATTGTGAAGGATGGTGATGATGCTTGAATATTTCTTTTGAGGTAGCACGGAGATGATCTTCCTCACGATGTCCGCATCATCTAGCTTTAATAATCCTATTGAATGAAGCTCATTGATAATTAGATTCAAACGTGAGTACATATCACGAACAAGCTCATCATCATTTATTGTAAAGGAATCATAATTTTGCTTAGCTAGACAATGTTTTTGCTCACGGACATTACTTGTCCCGTCATGGAGCTTTTGGAGTTTTAACCAAATTTCATGTGCCGTATTTAAAGTAAATACTTGGTTGAAAACCTCCATGCTAAGAGATTCGAACAAGCAATTTTTCGCTCTAGCATTGAAATGTAATTCTTTTTCATCACTCTTTGTGGGGTTTTCAGGATTCTTAATGGGTTTCATCCCGTCACGAGTGACTCTCCATACACCTAAATCAACCGCCTCAAGATGACAAGCCATTCTTGCTTTATAGTATGGGAAGTTAGTGCCATCAAATTGCGGAGGCCTAGCGGTATCCATCCCAACCACTCTAAATAGCGTCAGCTCAACGGCGGTTAAGCCAAAGATCCAAAATGAGCCAACCGGCTCTGATACCAATTGTAGGACACGTGGACGCCTAAGAGGGGGGGGGTGAATTAGGCAACTTAAAATTCTAACTCTAAACTATGGCCTCTTTTTCTACCTCTAGCAAAACCTATGCAAAAGATAATCTATCTAGATGTGCAACTACGGTTTTGCTAGTGTGTTGCTATCTCTACCGCAAATGATAATAAAAAGATCAATGTAAATGCGGAAGCTTAAAGAGTAAGGTAGAGATATGCAAACTCCCGTCGATGACTCCGGTATTTTTACCGAGGTATCGAGAAGCGCGCAAGCTTCCCCTAGTCCTCGTTGGAGCCCCTCGCAAGAAATCCCTCGCAAGGGCCAAGCTCCCGGTCGAGTAACTCCGTGGATAGCCTCGGGCCTTCCCCACGCATAAGTGGGTCTCCGATGTGCCTTCCGGCAAGCCTCTCCCGGATGCTCCCCGCCGTCTTCACTATCAAGCTTTCGGCCGAAACGCCGCGGGCCTTGTTCCCTTCGGTACACGGTGGCGGCCGCACCATAAACGCGGTTGGTGCGATCTCGCAAGACTTCAAGCCCCTCCGATGTACAACTCTTGTGCTCGCAAGCACGGAGTGGCAAGAGGTATGCAAACCTCACTAAACACTAGGCATACACCTAGAGCAAGCGCATAAGCGGTGGTCTAATCAACCTAAGCACTTCGTAAAGCACCTACGCTAATCACCTGATGAAACACTAAGCACTATGCAAGTAGAGATCACTAAAATGGTGTATCAACACCCTTGGTTTGTTTTCTTAGCTCCACACATCTCAAATGGCCGGTTGGGGGTTGTATTTATAAGCCCCATTGAGAAAGTAGTAGTTGGGGTCGAACTCCCGCAATTCTGCTACTGACCGGACGCTGAGATCGTCCTGACCGGACGCGTCCGGTCGTCCCGACCGTTGCATCCGCGAACTACCGATCGGACGCTTCCAGTGTCCGGTCGCCTGCCACCGGACGCGTCCGATCGCAGTTTCGCGCGCCTGGAACCTCTCTGTACTCGATCGGACGCTACGTTCCTGCGTCCGGTCGGTTGCCGCCAGCGTCCGGTCCTTGCGTCCGGTCGCCTATCTGCCGAGCCACCGGTCCAGCGTCCGGTCGCGCTTTCAGCGTCCGGTCCAGCGTCCGGTCGCCTTTGCGAGCTCGTTTCTTCACGATCTTGCGTACGGCTTGATTCCTATCTTCGTGCTTGGACTTTGCTTGATATCTTGGGTCTTCACTTGTGCTTCTAAAGTCTTGCTTGAGGTGTTGATTATCGGATCATCACATCGCCTTCGTCCAAGTCATGTCTTATACCCTATTGGACTACAAAACAAACACTTGCAAATTCATTAGTCCAATTTGGTTGTGTTGGTCATCAAACACCAAAATCCAAAGTAAATGGGCCAAGGGTCCATTTTCCTTACAAAACCAAACATCGCCTTAGCAGTATAGTGCTTTGCTGCTGGTCCTTGGATTATTTTTTGTTCTGATGAATCATGTACCGAGTAGATGAGACTTCTTTGCTTAGCCCTTGTTTAGTTCCACCCCAACTTCCAAAAAGTTGCTACAGTACCTGTCACATCGAATGTTTGCGGCTCGTGCATGGAGCATTAAATGTAGACGAAAAGAAAAACTAATTGCACAGTTTGGTGGGAAATTGCGAGACGAACGTTTTAAGCCTAATTAGTCAATGTTTGGACACTATTTGCCAAATAAAAACGAAGGTGCTACAATAGCCCCAAAATCCAAATTTCGCGAACTAAACAAGGGCTTAGTGGAAAACTTGTGTTCCTGTATAAAAATGCAATTGCCTGAGGATACAATAGAAAGTGGTGCTGCTGTGGATACCTTCTAGAAGAACTCTACAACGCTTCTCGCTCTATATCACCCAAAGCCACCAGGTGTCCAGGTCAGTACGAGTGCCATACTTGTTTTGCAATAAATACTGTGGCTCGGTGCCTGTGCTAATGGTAATGATGGGTGCCGAGTGTTGGTAGCCACTTGTCTCATTCCTGCTGTAAAGAAGTACTCGTCCTGATTACGAAGAATCTGAAATGAGATTAAGAGTGCATTTTATTTTCAGTTTTCACATTGGAGATATACATTTTTTTATTTAAAGAAACAAATATAGGGGACATACATTATTCTTTGACACTGAAAGATATATCAGTTGTCGATAGCAAGACTAGAATGAAAGAAGGATAACTTTACAGGGTGGTGGAAATGCTCCCATTGGCAAATTATCGCATTCGCATGCCTTTCCAGAAAGAGAACGACGTGCATGGAAGAATCTTACCTTTGTTTATCACCTATATAATCTCCATCTTAGTGACAAATGTAGCTGCACCGATTTTCTCTAGTGCAACTAGTTTTTCTTTGAAAAAAAAAATCTTAGGTTCATATGGATATAACTGTATGTTTTTTTTAATATGTACACTAAGCCAAATTTCAACACCATCTGAATTTAGACCCCCTTTAATTTTCCTGTTTCTTGCGTTTTCTTGTGAGAATGAATTGATTCATGCAAAATTGTGAATTCCTGTATGATTCTAGAAAATTCCTGGTTCCAAAGGACCAGCCAATGTGTCGGGATTTCATGTTTCTCTTAGTTTTTTTTTTTTTTTTGACTCGCTGCTGTATATGATAGGTCACTGAAGTGAAGGAAAATAATTGGAGGTTCAGCATCAGGTTCGGGCGTTGTCAAAGTCTTGATGTTGTTGCCCAAATACAAAAATTGCTTATTATGGTGCGCTGTCACAATCGTTGTAGCAAGAACTGATTGAAAAGAAGAATAAATTAGTTACAGTGTGCTGGAGAAAGAAATGATTTCAATTGGCAAAATATCGCATGATATTTTCATGAGGAAAAATATCACATGCTCGAGAAAAAACAGCCGTGCACTGGAATCTTTGCATATTACCTCAATTGTCTCCATCTATCTAAGTGATAGATGTAACTGCACCAATTGTTTTAAGTGTCAGTTAGTTTCTTCTTTTAAAAACTTGTGTGGACTTGGAAATTTTGGAGTCATCGACCGCTGGATAATATTCCTTTTGCTAACATTCACAGTTTTTGATAATAACTAAGCCTAACGTCACAATATCATTTGAGTTAAAATTCCACCAAAACATCACTTACATTCTGTAAATCTTGATGAGTTCTTAAATTCTGATAGAATTTCAGCTTTCCCCTAGCTTTCAGAACTCGCTGTTTTTTTATATGATACTTCCTCCATTCCAAATTATCAATCCTTCTGGCTTTGCTAGATATATAACTTTTGCTACGTATCTAGATGTACATTATGTCTAAATATGTAGTAAATAAACTATGTATCTAAGAAAACTAAAACGACTTGAAAGGAAAATAAGATGAACTTGTTGGAAGCATAATTATTGCCCAAATAGGACGGCGTTGTCACAATCATGATAGTAAGACTTGATTGAAAGATGAATTACTTTATTCCCTTTGTACTTCTCTATGTGTCTTAAACTATAAAATTCGTTTGGTTGGGGATTTGGATAGGGGAAAGGGAAATGGATTGGGAAAAATGAGAGATGTGGAATGGGTATACTAGTCTCTATTTCCCTATCCCTATCTTCATTTCCTATTATCCAAACATGGGATCAAATCTATCTCGCCCCAAATCTATCTCGCCCCTTATTTCCCTATCCTAGCCCCTATTTCCCATTTCCCAAACACCACATAAGGATTTTTTTGGCATTTAAATTTTATTCCAAAATATATGGACTTGTGTGAGAACCCACCTATGCAATTTAATTAAAAAAGCCAGCCATGGCATGTATTAAGGCCAGTCTCAATGGGAGTTTCATGACTCTATTTTCAAGACTGGTATTGGAAACAGTGTAAACAAGTTTCATCTCCATAAAACTCACTTCATCCCATAAAACTATTTTTTATCTCTCTCTTCATTTAAACTATGCCACATCAACTTATTTAATGCGCATGAAACTCTCATAAAACTCCCATTGAGACCGCGTAATTAGACAATCTTGTACTAGCCTTCAGTTTAATGAGGAGTCATGATGGACTTTAGGACCCACATATTTAATTAGTTTGTCCTAAAATTCTAGAAACTCCTTGTATTTTGTGATGATGGTATATTTGGCGAATTATCACATGCTATTTTCAGAAAGAGAGAAAACAATGCACATTAGAACCTTTGATGATTATCCATAGTCTCCATCTTAGTGACAAATCTAGCTGCACCAATTGGTTTTAAATATCCAGGTAGTTTTCTCTTTATTTGAAAAAAATGTATGCATTTGGAAATCATGGAGTCATCTACCTAGATAGTAGGCACCGTCGGTTACTGGAGCTAGGTTTGCCTAGCCTAGCTCATGCAAGCAAGCCTCACCTTCCCGGCGAGGTGAGCCAAAACTGCTCTCTTGCCAAAGCAAGGGAAAAGCTCTCTAGCACAGAATTCAAGAACGGCTTGCCCAATGTGTCTTCCGTAGCATTTATAGTTTTAATAAACTAAGCTTTAACTTTGCAATACCATCTGAGTTTAAATTCCAGCAAAACAACGCTCACTTCTGTAAATCCTACTGAGTCGTTAAATTTCGATATGATTGTGATCGATTCCCTCCCACCCCCCCCCCCCCCCCCCCCCCCCCCCCCCCCCCCCCCCTAGCTCGTTTTTAGCACTGGTGGTTGTACATGACGGATATTGAAGGAAAATAAATTGAGTTTGTTGGAAGCATCAGTTTTTGAGTGTGTGTCATAGCCTTGATTATTTCCAAAATATGATGATATTTTCACAATTATGATAGCAATACTTGATTGAAAGAAGAGTTACTTTACTCCTAGTTACTTCACTCTATCCCAAAATATAAGGACTTCGGGCCTTGAAATTTATCCCAAAATATAATGAATTCTGATAAATCTCTATGCCATCTAATTAGAACCAGCCAATATTATATGTGGCATGGATTAGCCTAGGACGATTGGAATTAAGCCAATGCGGAGATAGCCTGCCTGTTTAATGAGGATGCATGATGAAATTTTCCTTTGCTACTTAACTTGTGTTAAAAATTTCTAGAGAAATCCTTATATTTTGGGGATGGAGTGAAGTATTTGGCAAATCATAGCATGCTATCACTACTACAGAAAACTTTACTGAGGCGAGCAAAAGCGATTAACCGAGGCAGTCGGCATAAGACAACCGCCTCGGTTAACGCTATTAATGGAGGCGGTTGAGTTAAGTAGCCCACCTCGGTTAATAATTTCATGAAATAAAAAAGCCCACCGAGCCCGGTACCACGTGCCGTCGTTGCCCGTGGTAGGATCCGCGCCGTCGTAGTCACCGGTGGCCGAATCGATTCGGTGGTGGCCGGATCTGCACCCCCACTGCTGCTGGTGATTTGATCTGCGCCCCTGCCGCCTCCGGTGATCGGATCCACCGTCGGTGGACCGTTGGAGGCTAGATCTGGTGGCCGACGCACGAGGGATAGGGAAGGGGCGCCACCGACCATGGTCGGAGGAGAGGGAGGGCCGCCGTCGTGGGTGCGGGCCTCTCCGCGCGCTGCTGCTATGTGTGGTGGCCGCCACCGCCGGAGGGGGCTGGCCCGTGCGCCTCCTCCTCCCCGCCAGCCGCCTTTGCTGCCTCCACACCGGAGAGGGAGACGTGCGTGGAGGGATGGACCGGAGGGAGGGACCGATGAGAGAGGGACCGAAGAGAGAGACGAGAGAGAGAGAGAGAGGGACGGACGAGAGATGGATGAGAAAGAGAGGGACGGACGAGGGAGAGTTATTTCTGCTCCGCTGCACGCGTGGTGAGCCATGAGTAGCTACCAGTCCCGCTTATGGATCGCTGATGTGGAGTAGCACATGGATCATCCCAGCGCACATGAAGGCTCTAGTTTGATTTTGGTGAATTGATGAAACCCTATGTGCTAACCTAGTTTATCAAAATAATTATAAGATAGGTGGCACATTCCAAGTGGTGAAGCAAATGAAGATCATGATGTGATGATGGTGTGGACATAATGATCAAGTGCTTGGACTTGAAAAAGAAGAAAGAGAAAACAAAAAGCTCAAGGCAAATGAGATATCTATAGGAGCTTTTTGGTTTGGTGATCGAGACACTTAGTGAGTGTGATCACATTTAGGATCGATAGCCATACTATTAAGAGGGGTGAAACTCATATCGAAATGCGGTTATCAAAGTGCCACTAGATGCTCTAACTTATTGCATATGCATTTAGGATCTAGTGGAGTGCTAACACCCTTGAAAATATTTGTGAAAATATGTTAACACACGTGCACAAGGTGTTACACTTGGTGGTTAGCGCGTTTGAGCAAGGGTGGGGAAGTTTGAGACTTGGAAGTGCTAACACGAGGTGACCGAACGCTATTTTACAGTGACCGGACTCGGAGTCAGCGTCCGGTCAGTGGCACGCAGAAGAGGGCGTGCTCGGTTGACTGACCGGACTCTGGTTCAAGTGGTGACTGGACTCGACGGAGGTGCTTCCGGTCGCCTGTGACGTACATTGACGTCAGTCGTGTTGTTTGGCAAGCAGAGGAGAAGAAGGACCGGACTCTGGCCTGAGTTCGGTTACACCCCAACTGACGCGTACGGTCGCATAAATGTCGCTCGGGGAGCTTACTGGAAACGATCTGACTCCGCGTTGGAGCGAGTTAGGTCACGGCAACGGCGCGTCCGGTCTTGGCGTGGGCGTGGCGTGCGCATGAGCGATCGGTGCATCCGGTCCTACATGGCGTGCGTCTGGTCATCACTTAAGTGGCGCGCGAGCGGCTACTAGCCGTTAAGATCGTGTGGCTGACATTTGAAAGCGGGACACATGGCGCTCATCGGGCGACCAGATGCTGGAGGCGTGCATTCGCCGTCCGGTCACCTCTGACCGGCGCGTCCGGTCGCCCCGTGTTCAGTGCAGTGAGGAGCTCAATGGCTCTATTCGTGGGGGCTATCTATTTAAGCCCCATGGCCGGCTCAAGCTCACTCTCTTAGCCATTTGCATTAACATAGCAACCTTGTGAGCTTAGCCAAAGCTCTCCCAGTCATCTCCATCATTGATTCATCATCTTTGTAAGATTGTGAGTGAATCCAAGTGCATTGCTTGAGTGATTGCATCTAGAGGCACTTGATGTTCGTGTTTTGTTGTGGGATTCGCTTGTTACTCTTGGTGGTTGCCGATGTGTCCTTTGTTGTACCACATAATATGTCCTAAAATTGGTAAAGATTTATGGTTTTAGATAGACTAAGCTCAACTTCACAATACTATATGAGTTTAAATTCCACCAAAAACAACAATAATGGGTTTTAAAATGATGCTGAGTTGTTAATTTTTTATAAGGTTGGGATTTCGGTTTTCCCCTAATTTTTAGAATGCTATTGTACATGATATATCATTGAAGGAAAATAAAAGTGGAACCTATAAATTTTGGCATTGTCACAATCTTGATCATTGCCCAAATTAAATAGGACATAATTGTCGCAATCATAATAGCAGGCTTGATTGTACTTTACGGTGTGCTGGAAAAAATGCTCCTAATTAGTATAGTTGGTAATTTACTGTAAAAATAGGCGCCTTCTAATTAGAGTGGAATTGACTTTACCATTTCCATCCCCACAGGGGCATGTGCATTATTGTCTATTGCCCCTTGCCACGAATGATTGCCACCTGTTCTGGAGGAATCTCCCACGTATATGCTCCATCCGTTCACGAAAGAATGTAATTGTAGGGTCCATGCTGGTCAAACTAGCTTAAATTTGTCCAAGTTTATAGTTAATAATATTAAGATTTATGTCTCTAAATAAATTTATTATAAAAATATATTTTATAACTAATCTTATGATACTTATTTTATATCACGAATGTTAGTACTTTTTATATAAATTTAGTAAAATTCAAACAGTTTGACCCCTCAAAAAACGAGAATTGTATTCTTTTGTGTACGGAATGGAGTATAAACATAATATATATGCAATACAGCAGGCATACACCACGTTGTTTCCTGTCCTTCGCATTCAGTCACCTTCGTTTACACACATTTTTCAACAAACTACAGCATGTTCTTTTCAGAAAAAGGGAAAACAACAACCCCCACTGTTGTAATCTTTGCTTGTCACCTCTGCAGTCTCCATCTATCTATCTTAATTTAGTGGCAAATGCAGCTACACCAATTTTCTTCAAGTGTAAAAGAAATGTATATGAACGCGTGGACAATGCTTGCTGGACCATCAGGGTTCAGCCGTTCAGGCGCATTCACAATCTTGTTTTTTTCTCTCTCTCGAACACTGTATTGTCAGTCTTGATTGTTGCACTGTGCCCAAATAAGAAAATCGCTTATTGCAGCTTTCTTTCTTTCTTTCCAACAACAGTTAGATCAAATAATTTCAGTATTAACACATAGAGATTACCCGGACCAATCACCATGAGATTGTTCTTATCCGCCTATATCATCCTCGCCGTTCATCATGACCTGCCGGTGTCCCTTGTCGATCACCCTATAAATAGCCCCGCCCCTGCATACATTTGCTGCAGAAGCGAGCAAGGCAGACGTGTACACCTGAACTGAAATAGTAGTGCAGAGTCTCTGCAAGCAGGACATCGAGCGAGCGAGATGGCCGAGTTTTTCCACGCCGGCAGGACCAACACCGACGACTGCTACGACGCCGGCAAGCACGTGCACGGCAGCAGGAGGGTGTACGGACACGACGACGCGAGCCGCAGTAGGCCGGCGTACGCCGGCGACTGCTACAACGGCGGTGAGGTGGGCGCCCTCGCCGCCGGCGCCTCGTCCACACTGGTAAATACTACTAATGATGTACTTATGTTGCTCATTACTGTATTTGGTTGATAACCAACCAAATGAAGCAGTGTACTTGGCATGCATGCATGCAGTAACAATTAATTAATCTAGTGGTCTCTCTGGTGCAGAAGGAGCAGAAGGCGGCGGCCAAGGAGCGCAGGGCGCACGACGACCACTTCTGCCACCACCACTAGAGATTAGAGAATGAACTCGATCATGCATGCAGGGCATGCTGTGTCGTGCATCCATCTTCTCCCAATACTATATGTACATGCGTGTCAGCGTGTAATTTACCAAGACAATGGCCGCCTGCTCCTCCGAAGGAGGGGTCGGCCACGTCGCCCCATTTGTTTCTGGCCATCAGATCTCCCATCGTGTGGTCCTGAATGCCTATAACGGCTTTTGCGCGAAACGGATTCTAGGCCTCCTTCTTGTTTTTTCGGCCTTCTCTTGCCGTTTTACAGCTTCATCTTCGGAGCCGGACCATCAAATATATACAGCGGCTTCTGATTCCCTTCCTGCCTTCTTCCCCTTTCTTCCTCTCTCTTCGTCGCTCTCTCGCTCGCTCCCGACGCGGCTACGGTGACGGCGCCAGCGGCCCTCGGCGGCGGCCGGCCGTCGGAGCGGCGTCCGCCACCCTCCTCCTCCTCCACGCCCCGCCTCACGCAGCACGACTGGGGGCGACGACGGCCCAGTTTGTGCTCCTGCGCTCCACCAAACCCTAGGTGCCTGCGCGTCCGCGCCTGCCCTCTTCTTCCCCGGCCGCGACGGGATGGGGCACCGACCGGGCCCCAGCGCGGCCGCCTCCACGTGATACGCGTGCCCAGGGCATCGGCGCCCCAGGTGTGCTGGGCAGGCCCTGGCGATGTCCGCCTCCCGGCACGGCGCAGCGCGGGGCTCTCCCCTTCACGCCTGCGACGACAGCCTCCGACCTCCTCTCTTTCCTCTTCTAATTTCATTCTTATTTCTCTGTTTTGATTTGATTTGATTTTCCTCCAAAATGCACATTGATTTTGTTGGAATCTTAGGGTTTTATCTTCATGACTGTTGTTGCACTCGGTTGATCTGTGGCACCAATTGATGGTTCCCTCACAGGTAAGTGCTACGCTTTATTTTATTCTATTAATTCAGTTTATGGTGGTTTACTAAAATTTAGTTTACATGATTCCAATTCAGGTTTCAACCAGCTTTATTCATGTGTATTTTGTAGACAGTACGTATGCAAACAGACTATCATCTATGTATGTTTATCGCACTGCCATTCAATAAATTTTTCTTTTCCTCCAAATAAATTATTTTGGTCAGATAACGTTGTGAGCAATGGGTGTACCTGCTTAATGCTCATACAAATTTGTCACTGCTCATGTACGTATATTCTCTTCGATGTCTCGCTGTACATACCAATACGTCCCCATTTTTTTTATTGCTTGGTGATGATGGCACAGTAGAATTTTATCTCTCTAGAGGAAATCCCGTTTACATATGTTCTTATCCGTCAACTGCATATTGCTCTTCCCTGATTCGTGTGCGTTTCGAGTAGTAAAGGGGAAGACTCCCGTATGTGTATCCTGCTCACTCCATTCTTCAATTCTTTACCTATCCAGCTTGGTATCCAATTTAGTTGTTGGCTTCTGAAATTAGTATTCTTCACCCTCCAAGTCATTAGTGCCATAAACTATAGTTCGGAGAAGTCTGACCACTTTGTATTATCATAGGGACAGTTGTTTCTAATCAGATGCGATTCATATATGCAAATAGTTATCTAAAACCTTTGTAATTGTAGGGCTCCGAATCTAAATTCTGTCCAGAAATTGTGTCTTCTATATTAATTGTAGCTACTGTCGTCCCTTTTTGTGAAATTAGTCCCCTTACATTTTTTCCTCGCGGTTTCCTTATTACTTTGTTTGGTGCATCTTTGATTTTTCAGACCACCACCTTAGTTTGGGAGCTGCTGCTACTGCTGCTAATTTGTTCTCTAATATATACATGAAAAAATGTTCCGCTGTATGGATAGAGAAGCCTATTAAGGCATTATGGAATGGTAAGGTTTCCTCATGTTCTAATGAATGTAGTATTGCATATTTGCACCTGCTCTCAGCTTGAGCTGTTCTATTTACTAATCACGCTACAATACTGCGTAATGTTCATGCCTCCATTTTTTGTCTGTACAATTTCAAGATAGAGGTTCTTAATTTTGCCTTCATTCGCTTAATAGATTTCATGTTAATGTTGACAAGGAAACTTTGTCCACGAAAATCTTAATACAAAACCTTACTGAAAATTTCCCCGCAGCAAAATTGTGCTGCTAATTTATTTAGCCCCTTGCAATATTAAATTACTTATATCTAAATTGCTTTTGTTGTTAATGATCCTTTTCCATTATAGAATGCTCTGAACCATCCACCTTTACAAGTCCAAATGCCAAAGCATATATGCCAAGACGTGCATACAATGTGTTAAAAAGTTATTTTTACTTTCCAAATATATAGTACTAAATATAAATGATAGCCTGATCTGAAATTAAAAAAAAATTGCACTCTATACATCCCAAGTCCTTGAGAACTATATGTGCGCAGCCTTAAATATGAACACA